>NW_027507784.1:207774187-208249187 GCF_037356315.1 Lithobates pipiens
TTGCCGCTCGTATGGTGGATATACTACCTACGATCATTCATCCCGATCAGACGGGCTTCACAAAAAATAGACAGGCCTCAGATGCGACCCGTAGACTTGTTAACTTAATTCACCTGGCCGAGACGGAGGGGAGGCCGTCTCTGCTTCTATCTCTAGACGCAGAGAAGGCCTTTGACCGCATTCATTGGCAGTATCTCGGTGAGGTTCTGAGGGCCTTTGGATTTGAAGGCGGCATCGATTCGGCTATTAAGGTATTGTATTCTAAACCATCGGCGAGAGTTTTTGTATCAGGGGTTATGTCCTCCCCATTTTCTATTTCGAATGGAACACGGCAGGGGTGCCCTCTCTCTCCATTGATATTTAATCTACTGATGGAACCTCTGGCAATCCACATTAGATCTCATCCACGTATAGTGGGCTTCGAAGTTGGGTCAGGGAGTCATAGTATCAGCCTGTTTGCTGATGATGTGATATTGATGTTGACTAATGTGGAGACTTCCCTGGCTGAGGCACATGAATCTTTAACACTGTTCAATAGGGTTTCGTATTATAAGGTAAACGAAGGAAAATCCCAGATACTGGGACTGGGGATAGATGGTGGAACTAAATCCAGAATACAGCGATCCTTCCCTTATGCTTGGAGCGCTACTGGTATCAAATACTTGGGTATAGTGCTCTCTGAGAGGATAGGTAAATTGCACAACGACAACTATGTGCCATTCCTGGAGGATCTAGAATTCAAACTGTTGTCTATTTCTAAAAAAGAATTGACTTGGTCAGGTAGTTTGGCTGCTTTTAAGATGCTGATATTACCCCAAATATTATATATATTTAGGACCCTTCCTATTCCGGTTCCAAACGACTTTTTCGCTAAAGCACAATCTAAGATTAACTCCTTTTTATGGCAAGGTAAAAAAGCTAGGTGCGCCTTCAAGAAACTGATTCAGACGAAAAGAGCGGGAGGGGCGGGGCATGTTCTGCTGCGGGATTACTATCTGGCGGCTATTTTGGCTCAGGCAAGGTACTGGTTTGTTCAGGGCAAGGGTACTAGATGGTTAGAAATAGAACAAGCTCAATGCCCACAGCATTCCATGGCAGATTTATTATTAACAAGCTCACTGTCTCCTGTCTCCTTCTATGAAAGCCACGCTGATAGCCTGGAAAGTACTTCTAGACAATGCCACCCCAGATCAACCCACCAAGGCAATCCCTTTAACACTATCAAGTTTAAGACTCCTTATTCCTCAGATATCCATTGGAAGATGGCAGAGGAGGGGGATTCTATCAGTGCAAGATATTATGTTAGGCCCAGCTATTAAAACATTCAGAGCGTTACAACTAGAGTTTGGGTTGGAGACTAGGGACCAATACACTTACATGCAGATAGCACATCTCCTTAGTACAATCCCTACAACCGAAATACCCCTCCTGGTGAGAGTATATTTGTATTACCGAAATGATCAGACAAAAATTAAAGGCATATCATTGTTTTATAACCTCTTAAACCACAAGTCGGAGTTCCGGAGGTCTCCATCTATGAGATCTTGGGAACTAGAGTTGGGGTTTTCCTATTCTCAGGAACAATGGGAGGAATCTATAAAGGTTGTGTACTTGGCGACTAAATCAGCGAATCTGTGGGAACTTTCTACTGAAATCTTGCTAAGATGGTATCTAACTCCGGTGAGGCTGGCGGGTTTTCATCCCCAGGCCTCACCGCTATGTTGGAGACTTTGCGGTTATAGGGGGTCGTTGGGCCACATACTTTGGATGTGCCCAAAACTGAATACGGTGTGGCGCCAGGTGTTCAACCTGATTTCCACAATAACTGGTATCCTCATGAGTGGAGATCCTGGCCTAGCGGTGTTATCACTAGGGATTGATAGATTTCCGAAAAAGTACAGACTGGTAGTTTTTCATATATTGGCGAGCACTAGACTAAGATACTAAGACGATGGAGGACCGTAGACGTACCTCAGATAGGGGAGATCATTAGAGAGGTGGACTTACACATACGGTATGAATTGATGTTCGCAGCATCTCAGAGCAACCTAGCAACCAAACGAGTCTTATGGAAGCCCTGGTTAGATTGGCATAAATCTGCTTCTTACTAATACCATTGCATATAGCTGGGTTAAACTATTTTCTTACAATTCTTGTGGTAAGGTTTTTGCTGATATCATATGTCTATACGCACATACACTAAATATAGTATATATTTCTTGAGAGGAAACAAAACAAACTTAAGAGAAACAACACAAAACTAATTATGCATCCAGTTTTCTTATCTTCTTTTATTTTAATTTTTCTTGACTTTCTTTTCAAAGTTTTTGTGTTACTGCACATCACTGATTGCTACCCCATGATGGGTTCTTGTAAACTTTGAATGTATAAACATCTGACTTTTGTATGATACTGTGACTTTGTGACATTCAATAAAAATCTATTAAAATAAAAAGAGCAAGATAGCTAGCTATATAGGTTGATATAGCGGTGTATACTGTGGTCAGGGCACGCAGACAGCACACACAATCTCCTACAACTGACTGCAAGCTCTATTTAAAAAGAGCAAGATAGCTAGCTATATAGGTTGATATAGCGGTGTATACTGCGGTCAGGGCACGCAGACAGCACGCACAATCTCCTACAACTGACTGCAAGCTCTATTTAAAAAGAACAAGATAGCTAGCTATATAGGTGGATATAGCGGTGTATACTGGGTTCAGGGCATGCAGACAGCATGCACAATCTCCTACAACTGACTGCAAGCTCTATTTAAAAAGAGCAAGATAGCTAGCTGTATAGGTGGATATAGCGGTGTATACTGCGGTCAGGGCATGCAGACAACAACCACTACAGAAGAGCAAGAAAGCAAAATCGTCCGATAACGAACGGCGTATACTGTGTTGAAGGTACACAGAACACCCACTAACTCTTACAGATGCCAACACACTACACAAGGCCGCCGCGCTGGCGGCCTTATATAGTGTGTGGCGTGTACTGCCTGAGCTATGATTGGCCAAAGGCATCCTGCCAGTGGCCAATAATGGCTCTCCTCGCTGCCGGCGCTGTGATTGGCCACGCATGCGGGGTCACAGTGCATGCTTGGCCAATCATGAGCCAGCAATGCATTGCGATGGCGCAGTGCATTGTGGGCCGTGAGCGCCACACGAATGTGGCGCGAATGGCCCATAATGTTCGGTATTCGCCGAACGGGCGAACACGAAGCTCATCCCTATTGCTAATCAACTCCATTCAATGGATGATTGCCTTTAACTGGAAAACATACAACCTACCTTGGTCCCAAGTATTGTCCAGAATGGAATCTCTTAAATTATATGAGAGAATCCACCACACACTTTCAGACACAATGTCATCTTTCCATAAATTTTTTTTTTTTTAAATGGAAATACTGGTCCTTACCATAGAAATAACACACTGGAATTGTGTTTCCTATCCTACAGCCAATATGAATGGTTTGAGATATTATGTTTTTCACTCTTTCTGCATCTTTTATCTACAATGTACCATACCACTATACAAGATAACTATATATACCTCGTTCTGCTAATACGCCTCATTAATGTATTTGTGTATTGCTTTGTACTTATTACCTGTCATATTCCCGTTTTTCAAGTAAAACTTTTGTAAACAAAAAATGCTAATCAAATCTAAACATAAATATTATCTTAAAGCGAATAATCCAAACACTTTTAGCCCGAGCACTTAAAAAACGAAATTGCGTCTTTAAACCAATTTGACTGAAATTATCTCATGATACATTTACTAGTAATCCAGTAAAGATCCTCCACAATTTTCAAAAAAATCTTACCTCCTTATATAAAAAAGGAAGGATCTTTCGATCAAACTTTAGCAGAATAATTTTTTTTCACAAATATGCCTTTAGCCCAATGCAATTGTCTTGAAAGCCCCATTACAGCTATTGAAATTAAATTAGCAATTAACTCTCTTAAACCAAATAAACGTCCAGGCCCAGTTGGCTTCTCTGCCCTATACTATAAGAAATTCTCTCATATCCTTGCTCCAATGTTAACAGACGCATTTAATTCTCTCCTTAACCACTTGCCGACCGCCTAACGCCGATGTACGTCGGCAGAATGGCACGGGCAGGCATAAGCACGTACATGTACGTGATTTGCCTCCCGCGGGTCGGGGGCCCGATCGGGCCCCCGCCCGGTGCCTGCGGCGGTCGGTTTTCGTTCGGGAGCGATCCCGGACGAGGGGACGGCCATTCATTCATGGCCACCCCCTCGCGATCGCTCCCGACGAATAGAAATCCCCGGTGACATCACTTCCTCTCCTGTAATGTAAACACAGGAGAGGAAGTGATGTATTCTCTCCTCCGTGTCGGTATTTTTCGTTCCGACACGGAGGAGAGCGGATCAGTGAGTTGCACCAACACATCCCACACACAGTAGAACATGCCAGGCACACTCACACCCCCCCTTTACCCCCCGATCACCCCCCCAATTACCCCTGCCCCCCAGTCACAGTGACACCAATGTCATTTTTTTTTTTTTTTTTTTTTTTTTTTGCATTGGTGTCATTTGTGACTGTAATAACTGTTAGGGCAGTTAGAGTTAGCCCCCTTTAGTTCTAATGTACCCCCCTAACCCCCCCAATAAAGGTTTAACCCCGTGATCACCCCCCGTCGCCAGTGTCACTAAGGCTGGGTTCACATTGCAGCGGTTTATGAGAACGAATGTGATTCGCACCGCACTGCAGTGCAAATCACATCCGATCTCTGTGCGATTCGAGTTCAGCCATTCGCCGCACCCGCCGCACCCGCCACACCCGCCGCACCCGCCGCAAATTCGCACGGGACCCTTTTTTTGGCCCGCAGCAGAATCGGATCGCATGGGTGTTCACACCATGCGATCCGAGTTTGCAGATCGCACTGCGATATGCGAACTGATCTGGGGGTGTCAGTAACATTTCACTGACACTCCCAGCAGTTCGCATAGGGCAGTGTGAACTGCCGCCGGGAGGCATGCGATGCGGGAACCCGCCGCGGATTCGCGGCGTTTCCGCATCGCTCCAGTGTGAACCCAGCCTAATAAGCGATCATTTTTCTGATCGCCGTATTAGTGTCCCAGGTGACGCTAGTTAGGCAGGTAGGTATTTAGGTTCGCCGCAGCTTTTTATAGCGCCAGGGACCCCCATATACTACCGCATAAAGCCCCCTGATTGCCCCCTAGTTAACCCTTTCACCAGTGATCACCATATAACTGTTACAGGTGACGCTGGTTGGTTAGTTATTTTTTTATAGTTTCAGGGCACCCGCCATTTATTACCTAATAAAGGTTTAACCCCCTGATCACCCGGCGGGTGTCATTTGTGACTAATAACTGTTAGGGCAGTTAGGGTTAGCCCCCTTTAGTTCTAAGGTACCCCCCTAACCCCCCCAATAAAGGTTTAACCCCGTGATCACCCCCCGTCGCCAGTGTCACTAAGGCTGGGTTCAGATTGCAGCGGTTTGAGAACGGATGTGATTCGCACTGCAGTGCAAATCACATCCGATCTCTGTGCGATTCGAGTTCAGCCATTCGCCGCACCCGCCACACCCGCCGCACCCGCCGCAAATTCGCACGGGACCCTTTTTTTGGCCCGCAGCAGAATCGGATCGCATGGGTGTTCACACCATGCGATCCGAGTTTGCAGATCGCACTGCGATATGCGAACTGATCTGGGGGTGTCAGTAACATTTCACTGACACTCCCAGCAGTTCGCATAGGGCAGTGTGAACTGCCGCCGGGAGGCATGCGATGCGGGAACCCGCCGCGCATTCGTGGCGTTCCCGCATCGCTCCAGTGTGAACCCAGCCTAATAAGCGATCGTTTTTCTGATCGCTGTATTAGTGTCACAGGTGACGCTAGTTAGGCAAGTAGGTATTTAGGTTCGCCGCAGCTTTTTATAGCGCCAGGGACCCCCATATACTACCGCATAAAGCCCCCTGATTGCCCCCTAGTTAACCCTTTCACCAGTGATCACCATATAACTGTTACAGGTGACGCTGGTTGGTTAGTTATTTTTTTATAGTTTCAGGGCACCCGCCATTTATTACCTAGTCTCACTAGTGTACCCCTAAATTTAGGGGTGTCTACTTTCCAAAATGGGGTCATTTGGGGGGGGTTTGTGCCATCTTGGCATTTTATGGCCTTCAAAACTGTAACGCCCTTAGAAAGCCTGAAGGCGGTGCTTGGTTTTCGGGGCCCCGTACGCGGCTAGGCTCCCAAAAAGTCCCACATATGTGGTATCCCCGTACTCAGGAGAAGCAGCAGAATTTATTTTGGGGTGTCATTTCACATATGCCCATGGCATGCGTGAGCAATATATCATTTAGTGACAACTTTGTGAAAAAAAAAAAAAAAAAAAAAAAGTTTGTAATTTTCCCGCAACTTGTGGCAAAATATAAAATATTCCATGGACTCAACATGCCTCTCAGCAAATAGCTTGGGGTGTCTACTTTCTAAAATGGGGTCATTTGTGGGGGTTTTGTGCCATCTTGGCATTTTATTGGCCTTCAAAACTGTAATAGGTAGTGAGGAGTGAAGTCAAATATTTACGCCCTTAGAAAGCCTGAAGGCGGTGCTTGGTTTTCGGGGCCCCGTACGCGGCTAGGCTCCCAAGAAGTCCCACATATGTGGTATCCCCGTACTCAGGAGAAGCAGCAGAATTTATTTTGGGGTGTCATTTCACATATGCCCATGGCATGTGTGAGCAATATATCATTTAGTGACAACTTTGTGAAAAAAAAAAAAAAAAAAAAAAAGTTTGTAATTTTCCCGCAACTTGTGGCAAAATATAAAATATTCCATGAACTCAACATGCCTCTCAGCAAATAGCTTGGGGTGTCTACTTTCTAAAATGGGGTCATTTGTGGGGGTTTTGTGCCATCTTGGCATTTTATGGCCTTCAAAACTGTAATAGGTAGTGAGAAGTGAACTCAAAAATTTACGCCCTTAGAAAGCCTGAAGGCGGTGCTTGGTTTTCGGGGCCCCGTACGCGGCTAGGCTCCCAAAAAGTCCCACATATGTGGTATCCCCGTACTCAGGAGAAGCAGCAGAATTTATTTTGGGGTGTCATTTCACATACGCCCATAGCATGTGTGAGCAATATATCATTTAGTGACAACTTTGTGTAAAAAAAAAAAAAAAATTTTTTTTTTGTCATTATTCAATCGCTTGAGGCAAAAAAATAAAATATTCAATGGGCTCAACATGCCTCTTATCAATTTCCTTAGGGGGTCTACTTTCCAAAATGGGGTCATTTGGGGGGGTTTTGAACTGCCCTGCCATTTTAGCACCTCAAGAAATGAGATAGGCAGTCGTAAACTAAAAGCTGCGTAAATTCCAGAAAACGTACCTTAGTTTGTAGATGTGACAACTTTTGCGCAAACCAATAAATATACAATTATTGACTTTTTTTTTACCAAAGACATGTGGCTGAATACATTTTGGCCTAAATGTATGACTAAAATTGAGTTTATTGGATTTTTCTAATAACAAAAAGTAGAAAATATCATTTTTTTTCAAAATTTGCGGTCTTTTTACGTTTATATCGCAAAAAATAAAAATCGCAGAGGCAATCAAATACCATCAAAAGAAAGCTCTATTTGTGGGAAGAAAAGGACGCAAATTTTGTTTGGGTACAACATTGCATGACCGCGCAATTACCAGTTAAAGCAGCGCAGTGCCAAAGTGTAAAAAGACCTCTGGTCATTTACCAGCAAAATGGTCCGGTCTGAAAGTGGTTAACGATCAATCCCAAATCATTACTCAACCTTGACATTAAGTTACTAGCGAAAGACCAGGTCGGCTTTATCCCACAGCGCCAAATGGCAGATAATGTACGCAGGACTACTAATCATGAGAAATAATCATCTGTCTCTTATCTTTAGATATCAAAAAAAGCATTTGATACAGTTGTGTGAGATTGCCTACATTTCATCCTGCAGCATTGGGGATTTGGCCCTCATTTTCTTAGCCGGGTAATCTCATTATACAAAAATCCCAAAGCTTATGTTAAATATGCTGGATATAAATCAAAACTTTTGACCATTTGACATCTGTAGGGGTACGCATCAGGGATGTCCACTTTCCCCACTCTTATTTGCCCTAGTTATTGAACCCCTTACTCAGTCAAAACTGTACTGACCCCTCAATTAAACGTCTCTCCCTTTCTCATGGTCCACTCCTTGCCTTCTTTACCTAGGGATAACTCTCACACTTAATCTTTCTGACATTTTTACTGACAATTATCTTCCAATTTTGTGTCAAATATCTAATCTTCTGACACAATGGTCCTTTCTACCATTATCTTGGAATCTGTAAATTTAACGTAATAAAGATGGCTATACTGCCCAAAATTATTTATGTTTTTTGAGTTTTACCTATGCCTGTTCTAGCATACTTTCTCAGAATACTACAACGCAAGGCATTAGCTTTCATTTGGGGCTCCTCGACTTGACACTCCGTCTGCCCAAACACATTCTTTACCTTCCAAAGCCCAAAGGGCTACTAGGGTTACCTAATTTTACCACCTATTACCATGCAGCTCAATTAGCCCATATACCTAAATATCATGCAAACTGTGAAATATCACTTTGTGTTGCTCTGGAATCAATAGATTGCGATCCACTTTCAATAACCAACCGTCTAATTCTTCCGACCTTAAAAACTCATTAATCCCATAAGCAATTTTAATTAGTAAATGGACTACAATCTCCCCATATATCTCTTTTATCATTTCTTAATAATCCACTTTTCTATCCTGCTTGGTCTTCCCCTAAATCTTTTAAAGCAGTGGTCATCAACCCTGTCCTCGGGGCCCACTAACAGGCCAGGTTTTATGTATTACCTTGGGGAGATGCAGACTAGAATACTGCAATCACTGAGCAGCAAATGATATCACCTGTGATGTATTTCAGTTATCTTGCAAACCTGGCCTGTTAGTGGGCCCTGAGGAGAGGGTTGATGGCCACTGTTTTAAAGCACGGACCTCAACTAATCTAACTTAACTCTGAACTAGCATCCTCTACTTCATTCAGAACTTTCCCTGGCTTATGTGAGTCACAAACTTCCTAGTTCAGAGCTCTCTCTATCTTCAAATTAACAAACAATAAACATGTATGCCCTATATACAAGAATTAATTTACATAAATTAAGGTGCTTTGACAATATATGTAAACGTGACCCACACACTAAGGGACTTATTTAGACTCTTTACACTCATCTTATTATTAAACCCAACTGAGCCCTTGTACACACGGTCGGAGAATCTGTCGGAATGAGTCTTATCGGACCATGTCGTCAGATAATCCGACTGTGTGTGGTATGCATCGGACTGATTCCATCCGAATCTCCGTCCGACCCAATTTTCCAACATGTTGGAAATATTTCCCGACCAACTGGGCCGGACGGACCTAATCCGATCATGTGTAGAGCATTTTCATCGGACCAAGTGCCACACATGCTCAGATCAAATTCCTACGTCAAAGCTATTGGCTACTAGCCTGAATGTAGTCCCATCGTAACGAAATTACGTCATCACGTTCTGAAAGATCGGATTTTTCGCCAACTTGGCCCGACCGTGTGTATGCAACAGTTTCGGACACAATCCGTCAGACTAAATCCGACGGGCAAAATCCGACGGATTTGGTTGGCAAAATCTCCGACCGTGTGTACGTGGGCTTAGACCCGCCATCATATGTGGCTGAGTGGGAGAGGGATCTTGGGTTTTCGTTGGGAGCAGCCGAATGAGATAAGATTTGGATCACAACTAAGTTATCCTCTTAAATTATAGCTGCCTTAGAGACAAGTTACAAAATACTCATATGCAAATGGCGAAATATGCTCCAAATTATTCCCCATCTTGTTTTCATGGCTCTTGTGATCTAAGATCACATCTCCATACTTGGTGGGATTGCCCGGTAGAAAAAAACTTCTGGCAATATGTATTTCTTATGATTTCAACACTGTTTGAAATCCCTTCCAATCCTGATCTTACAATAGCACTTTTAAACTTAAAACCGGCCACTCTCTCCTACCGCCAATTCAAACTCCTATTACTGATCACTACCGCCACAAAAAACAAACAATTGCCAAAGCTTGGAAATCCCATCACTAATAATTGCTGAAACTAAAATAGAGTCAATCAAGCAATGATCCATGCCAAAAGAGAGGCTATAACGCAAGATAAAATATCCAAATTTGAGAATATATGGAATCCATGGGTGACTCACTTTTTCCATTTTTGATGCTTCCCTAATAAGACCTTGGTAATCCCGTCTTATACTTCCATTCATGGTATGTGTTTATTACCATGTACTACCCCGGGGACCCCTACTTCCTCTCATTTCTTTCTTCCCTATCTATTTTTTCTCCTACCTAAGATACATTTTTCTTTTATCCTCTTTCTTTCCTACTTTTCCCCCTGTTCTCTCTCCTCTTTCAATTAACTCTTTATATAGTTCTGATAGCAGAACTTTTAATCCCTTGGTTATCATTATACCAATTGTACATAGTTCCAATATGTAGTATAAGATTTTAGATTCTATAATATATATTTTTTAATATATATATACACTTGATAATAATGAGGTCATCTTATTTTAACCACTTTAATACCAGGTTCTTAGATACCTTCCTGCCAAAGCCAATTTTCAGCTCTCAGCACTGTCGCAATTTGAATGACAATTGCGCAGTCATACAACACTGTACCCAAACACATTTTTTTTATCATTTTGTCTGATGGGTTTCACTGATGGGCATTCATAGGCAGCACTGATGGGTAGTTATGGGTGGCACTGATGGGTAGTTATGGGTGGCACAGATGGGCACTGACAGGTGGCACTGATGATACTGATTGGTGGCACTGATGACACTGATGGGTGGCATTGCTGGGCATCATGTTATACAATGGTGCCAGTCAGTGGCCATTTGTGGGCACTGATTGGCACAGATTGGGCATCATTTGCACATGTGGATGGCCATGGGGTGCATACCTGGCCATCCACATGTTGCCCCTTTCCCTGGTGGTCCTATTGGTTCTCCTGGTGGTCTAGTGTGGGCATCCGAGGGGAGTCTGTGCTGATAAATAATGAGCTCAGCCCCCCCTGTCAGGAGAGCTGCCGATCGGCTCTCCTCTACTCGCGTCTTTCAGACGCGAGTGAAGAAAAAACGATCAATGGCTTTTCCTGTTGACATTGTGATCAGCCGTGATTGGACACAGCTGATCACATGGTAAAGCGCCTCTGTCTAAGGCTCTTTACCAAGATCAGTGGAGCCGCGTGTCAGACTGACACACCGCTCCTCCAATCACCGCAATGCGGTGCCTGTCATCCTGAAGGACGTCATACGACGCCCAGTCAGGATAATTGAACCACCACCAGGCCGTCATTTTGCTATAGGCCGGACGGGAAGTGGTTAACCTGGTCTAAGTTGGTTTTATCCTTTCTTATACAATGGATGATGTAATCTTTTAAGTCGTTTCAGACAAGCTAAAATAGTTTTAGTTAAACTACTTTTAGGTTATGTTGGAACTAAAACTCAATATTATTACCATATATGTCATCTTTTCTTTTGCTGCCACCATATGTACGTATGTATGCTAGTTGTTAGAATTCAATAAACAAATTTGACAGGAGATTGGTGTGGGAAATTGAATGTGTATCTGAAAGGAGGAGTAAGGAAAGGTTTAAGTCCACAGTGTCCTCTGATCAGAGGTGTTGCAAGGTGTCTGGGATGGCCCAGCAGCAAATATCACATTTTGTTGAATAAGAGAAACATAGAAATATGATGGCAGAAAAATACAAATTAGTCCAATTTATGTTTGTTCTCTAACAGACCTCTGAGGACTTCACAGAACAGCTGTATTTATACTGAGATTATTTTACATGCAGGGCACAACGGAATCTGACAGGAATGGTTATGCACTGCTAGAGCTCCCCTCTGTGTGAGGAGGAAAGCTAATTAATAAACATAGCCTGCCGGTCCCAGACACACAGAAACACACCCGATATCCCCTGGAACACAGAGGTAATGTTTGGGGCAAAATTAAGGTGTTGGGAAGCATCCGCACCAAAAACATAAATCCCTCCATTAAAGAAACCAAAGCACACACTGCAGCTAAAATGGCGTTGACACCTTCCTCCTGAAAAGTCTCAGTGCTCTCACAGAAGCAGCAGCCTATACAAATAACTTCTCTTGGTGAGTCAGACTCAGAAACAAATGATTTACAGCCTATTTCTCATGATTCCCCTGCCTCTCCAGCACTTTTAAGGCAATTTGAAAAAATGCTTAACAAAGCTCTGAGGCAAACTTCAGAACATATCACTAAAAGCCTCACAAAAAAGATAAGAGAGCTGGGTAGCCGCACTGAAGCGCTGGAAGCCAGAGTGGGTGACATAGAAATTTCAGCACAGGAATACATGTCTGAACTGGATAATCTTAACCACTTCCCGACCAGCGTACGACAATGTACGTCGGCAGAATGGCGCGGGCAGGCAAATTTGCTCGCGTTCCAGTCAAGACCCCCGTGAGTCCGGTTGTGGGTCCTGCAGACTCGATCGCTGCGGGGATACCCGCGAACGTCTCACGGGGAGACCGTTGTAAACAGCATCTCCCCGTTCTGCCTAGCAACAAGTGACACTGATCTCTGCTCCATGTGATTGGAGCAGAGATCAGTGTTCACTAACACACAGCCCAGCCCCCAACAGTTAGTAACATGCCCCTAGGAACACTTAACCCCTACACTGCCACCCCCTGGTTAACCCCTTCACTGCCAGTGTCATTTACACAGGAATCAGTGCATTTGTATAGCACTGATTGCTGTATAAATGACAATGGTCCCAAAAATGTGTCAAAAATGTCTGATGTGTCCGCCATAATGTCGCAGTCACAATAAAAATCGCTGATCGCCGCCATTACTAGTAAAAAAAAAAAATATTAATAAAAATGCCATAAAACGATTCCCTATTTTGTAAACGCTATAAATTTTGCGCAAACCAATACATTGTCAGCAGAACGTTTTGAAATGGATAGAATCCATCGCACTCTTGCACCTAAAAAAAGCAGACGGTCCCCCACACTATATAATTGTGAAGTTTCATTTTTATCTCACTAAGGAGAATCTGCTAGCAGCAGCAAGAGAAAGAAATTAACTATCTTTTTAAGGACAGATGTACCAACTATTTGCTGATCTCTCTCAACTCACTATAAACAAACGCAAAGCAATGAAACTCCTACTACTGATATTACAAAATCATCACATAAACTCTCAATGGGGATTCCCCTTTTCTTTACGATTCACATGCAAAGGCTCAAAATTCATCTGCAGATCAGAGGCAGAACTACAGAAAACTCGACAAAATCTGCATTTAATGGATACCATGTCTGATCTTGATTCCCCACGCAGACGATTAGCGTCAGCATCAGCAAACTTTCTGGAAACAACGGAAATCATTCCCACGCTCACAAAATAAGTCGTTTGGATTCCCCTCCTCAGCAAACTGAAGAAACCATGGACTGAACAATTTAAGCTGTTCCCCTGACCCGCTATTATATTTGAATCATAACTTACCTACCCATTATTCACCTTTTCACATACCCATTAATTTTGAAACCTGGACGAAAACTCGTTTGACTTCCTAAATTCAAAACATAATATTGCAACGCCTAATCTGAGTCTACTTGTTATGATATAGAACATAATTATATATTTATATAATTTAAATATAGATATTTATATATATTCATATAATTATGTATTGAACATGTGTAGTTCAACATATAAGTTGGCTCAAATATGAACATGATCGGCTAAATGAACGTTTATTTGTTTAATGCTATGTTCACATTTATTTAATTCCCCTTTCTCCCATTCCCCCCACATAATATATATATCTGTATCTCTATCCATCTATCTATCTATCTATCTATCTATCTATCTATCTATCTATCTATCTATCTATCTATCTATCTATCTATCTATCTATCCATCCATCTATATATTTGTGACCAATCCCTTCAAAACGAATTGGAAGGTCTTATTTGATTTTATTCTATTTTATTTTATCTTTGGGGGTGGGGGGGAAGGGGAAAGGAAAAGAAGGGATATAAATAAATAAATAAATAAGGAAAAAAATTGAAAAAGGGGAAGGAAAAGAAGAAAAATAAATAAATAAAAAATAAGGGGAAGGGGGGGTTGGAGTGAAGAGAAAGGGATAGGGAGAGGGAAAAGATAAGAAAAAAAAAAAAGAGAAGGAAGGGTAAAATGAAACAGGAAAAGAACTATTATCCAAGGTTGCTGACTTAATAAAATTAAATACAAATTTTTTGTTCTGCTCTGTTCTAATATATTTAGTCTCCCTTCCCCCTTCCCCCATTCCTCCTCCTCTGTAATTAGACTCTAAAAGACAACGTTGTAGGTCTTATCTTATTTTATTTTATCTTTAAAATCATCTCCTAAGGTTACTGACTGGTCACCTTATTTTACAAAGTTATTAGGATTTACTATGAGATCTAGCATATTCACATTTTTACTAGATGGTTACCTTAATTGAGATTCATATTATTCCATCTATTCTAGGAATAATATATCCCAACACCAAGCAGGTTTTATTTGTATTAATTTTCTTGTCTTGTTTTGTTTAAATAATATTAATACGGCTTTTCTACCTCACACAGAAGTTCAGTGTGCCCCAATTAGCCCTTCTCGTCCGCCCATACATAATATGTGGGCGGATGACACAGGCTACATTCCCCCTGATGGTGGCCTATTCCCCCCCATCACGGGTAAACCCTACTTTTCATTACATGCTTTTATGCATCTTGTCCAACTTTATCCTTTTTATTTTCAGGTTTCTCCATCTCTCTATACTCCTAACAGCTTTAGTCCCTCTTCTTTATCCCCTCTTTGGGTCCACACGGGTCGATTCATCCAGTCAGAGACTAACAGACGATGGTGAGTATTACCTTTTGAATCATTTATTATGGCACCCTTAAACAATTCTTTTCTTGAATGTTCAGGGAATCAACATACCACAAAAAAGAACAAAAGCATTTCAATCTTTTCAAGCTAAGAAGGCTCATATAATATGCCTACAAGAAACTCACTTTACAGAAAATTCTACTTCTAAATATATGAGTCCTTTTTACCCTCAAGTCTTTGCAGCCTCGGCCAGCATCAAAAAAAAAAGAGGTACCCTTATAGCCTTCCACAGATCAACCCCGTTCTTAATGAAATCAGAAATTAAAGACCCTGAGGGGCGATAATGCGGTAACGATAGTATCATACTACGCTCCTAATAGACAACCAACCCCATTTTTTCCACACTTATTACAAGTAGTAAATACTCATAAAATGGGTACGGTCATCATATGCGGTGACTCTAACCAGGTCCTCCTCCCATTTCTAGACAAATCCCCTTATATGCCCTCTCGCAACTCAAGCAATCAGTCATTTTCTAAACTCTCTGAATATAACCTAGTAGACTCTTGGAGAGAATGTAATTCATCCAAAAGATGCTTTACCTACTATTCTCACCCACATAAGATATTCACGCGTATAGATCACATTTTTCTAACCACAGCTATGATACCGGAAATTCTTACAGCCAACATAATCCCCATCCCCTGGTCAGACCACAATGCAGCATACACCAAAATATCCTCTACCATCCCTAAAGCCCATGACCCAACATGGTACCTCCCTGATGCCATACTTAAAAATCCCTTACATAGTCAAATAATTGAACAAGGTATTAAAGACTTTCTAGAATATAACAATAACCCAGAGGTTTCTCTGCATACCTTATGGGAAGCGCATAAGCCCATGGTATGGGGATTGATCAAACGACAAATGGCACTGATCAAAAGAGAATGCATTAGCCTAACATGAAAATTAGAAACCAACTTTAACACTGCTTTTGCTTCATTTCAAAACAACCCTTCCTCTAAATCAAAAGAGCAATTGGAAAAAGCCAGACTATAATATAGTTACATAGTTACATAGTTAGTCAGGTTGAAAAAAGACACAAGTCCATCCAGTTCAACCTTAAAAACAAATAAATAAAAAAAAATAAAAAATAATCGTACAATCCAGATACCCAATTTTATGCCCACAATTGATCCAGAGGAAGGCAAAAAAAAAACCCAGCAGAGCATGCTCAAATTTGCTACAGCAGGGGAAAAAAATTCCTTCCTGATCCCCCAATAGGCGATCGGATTTTCCCTGGATCAACTTTACCTATGTTAGTACCTAGTTATATTATGTACCATCAGGAAAGTATCCAAGCCTTTCTTAAAGCAATCTACTGAACTGGCCAGAACTACCTCTGGCGGGAGTCTATTCCACATTTTCACAGCTCTAACTGTGAAGAAACATTTCCGTACTTGAAGATGAAATCTCTTTTCCTCTAGACGTAAAGAGTGCCCCCGTGTCCTCTGGGTTGACCATACAGAGAACAACTCAACACCAAGTTCACTATATGGACCCCTAATGTATTTGAACATGTTGATCATATCCCCCCTTAATCTCCTCTTCTCAAGAGTGAATAAATTTAGTTCCTCTAATCTCTCCTCATAGCTGAGTTCCTCCATGCCTCTTATCAGTTTGGTTGCCCTTCTCTGCACTTTCTCCAGTTCCCCGATATCCTTTTTGATAACTGGTGCCCAAAACTGAACGGCATATTCCAGGTGAGGTCTTACTAATGATTTGAACAGGGGCAAAATTATATCTCTTTCTCTGGAGTCCATACCTCTCTTAATACAAGAAAGGACTTTGCTCGCTTTGCAAACAGCAGCTTGGCATTGCATGTTGTTATTGAGCTTATGGTCTACCAAAACCCCCAGATCCTTCTCCACTATGGATTCCCCCAGTTGTACTCCCCCTAGCATGTATGATGCATGCATATTCTTAGGCCCCAAGTGCATAACTTTACATTTATCAACATTAAACCTCATCTGCCACATAGTCGCCCAATTAGACAGTGTATTGAGGTCAGCTTGTAAATTGGAGACATCCTGTAAAGACGTTATTCCACTGCATATCTTGGTGTCATCTGCAAAGACAGAAATATTACTTTTGATCCCAGACCCAATATCATTTATAAAGATGTTAAAAAGTAAGGGTCCCAACACTGAACCTTGGGGTACACCACTGATAACCTTAGACCATTCAGAGTAAGAGTCATTAACCACTACTCTCTGAATTCTGTCTTCTAGCCAATTTTCTATCCATTTACAAACTGATATTTCCAAACCAGTAGACTTTACCTTACACATGAGCCGTGTGTGGGGAACTGTATCGAATGCTTTTGCAAAATCCAAGTATACCACGTCCACCGCCACCCCTCTGTCCAAGGTTTTACTTACCTCCTCATAAAAAGAAATCAGATTTGTCTGACAACTTCTGTCTTTCATGAATCCATGTTGTCTGTTGCTTAAAGTGTTTTTGTTCAGCAAGAACTCGTCGATGTGGTCTTTTATTAAACGCTCCAGTATCTTCCCAGCTATAGAAGTTAAGCTAACAGGTCTATAGTTACTTGGTAAAGACTTTGATCCCTTTTTAAATATAGGCACAATGTTCGCCCTGCGCCAATCCAGTGGGACTATTCCCGTCATTAATGAGTCCCTAAAAATTAGATACAATGGCTCTGAAATTACAGAGCTCAATTCTTTTAGGATCTGTGGGTGGATGCCATCAGGGCCAGGTGCTTTATCCACCTTTATTCTGTTTAAGTATTTCTGGACCATATCACTTTTGAGCCATTGTGGATCATTTGGGGCTGTGTCACTATCACCCCCCTTATGGACATGCGCTCCCCCATGCTCTTTTGTGTACACAGAGCTGAAGAAAGTGTTTAATAAATTAGCCTTCTCTTTGTCCCCAGTCACCAACTCTAGATTATTTTGTAAAGGGCCTACATGCTCAGACTTGACCTTTTTACTATTAATATATTTGAAGAATTTTTTGGGGTTTGTCCTACTATCTTTTGCAATCTGTCGTTCGTTTAGAATTTTTGCATCCTTGATTTCCTTTTTACATATTCTGTTAATTTCTTTGTAACATTTAAATGACACTAGTGATCCTTCATTTTTATATTTTTTAAAAGCTCTTCTCTTACAGTTTATAGCTTTTTTAACTTTGGCCGTGAGCCACATAGGTTTTGTTTTTAGCCTTTTAAACTTATTGCCCATGGGAATATACTTTGCAGTGAGGTCCCCAACAGTCTTTTTGAAGAATTCCCATTTCTGTTCTGTGCCCATTGAAGCGAATATTCTCTCCCAGTCTAAGTCCTGGAGAGTAGCCCTCATCCTCGGAAAATTAGCTCTCTTGAAGTTAAGTGTTTTTAACTTACCCGTATGTATTTCTTGTTTAGCGCTAACATCAAAGGAAATCATGTTATGATCACTGCTACCCAGGTGTTCCTTTATCTGGACATTAGTAATAAGCTCCGCATGGTTTGAGATTACCAGGTCCAACAGAGCTTCATTCCTAGTTGGGGCCTCAATAAACTGGACCATAAAATTGTCCTGTAATAGGTTTATCATTTTTTGCCCTTTAACTGTCCCAGCAGTGCCATTACTCCAGTCAATTTCTGGGTAGTTAAAATCCCCCATTATTATCACTGTCCCAGCCCTTGCAGCCCTTTCCATTTGTGCAAGGAGCTGAGTCTCCACCTCCTCATTCACATTGGGTGGTCTATAACAAACTCCAACGATTAACTTTGAACTACACCCATCTAAATGCAGTTCCACCCATAATGCTTCGGACTCATCACACTCTCCATCCACCAGGTCCTCTTTCACACTTGCTTTGAGATCACTTCTCACATAGAGACAGACCCCGCCACCTTTCCTT
Organism: Lithobates pipiens; assembly: GCF_037356315.1. Classification (NCBI taxonomy): domain Eukaryota; kingdom Metazoa; phylum Chordata; class Amphibia; order Anura; family Ranidae; genus Lithobates; species Lithobates pipiens. The sequence goes on from NW_027507784.1 coordinate 207,793,070, forward strand.
TTTACCCTGTCTCTCCGAAAGAGTGCATATGATTTATTCTTAACAAAATCAGCAGATAAGACACTACACAGATCAAAACACATGTTCTACATGAAATCAAACAAACCTAATACCCTTCTAGCACGCGTGCTGAAATCTATTCACAGACAATCAAACCCAATCAGACTTAAACTATCAAATAACACTTACATGAGTAATCCTCTTAAAATCGTTCAAAAATTCCGTAAATATTTATCATCATTATATTCAGAATCAAAGGAATTCAACCAGTCTGGTGCTGATAACGTCTTCTCTAAAATAAATCTTACTAAACTTACACACACACACACAAAAAATCTTGCTGGAAGAACACATAACATCAGCAGAAGTTTTGAAAACCATAAAAGAATTGAAAATAAACAAAAGGCCTGGCCCAGATGGATATTCAGCCTTATATTATAAAACATTTTCTGAAACTCTTTCACCTATATTAGAGGAAGCATTCAACACTATAATAGACAGCTATTCCTTTAGACGTTAATCATTATTATCTATTATTTGCATGATCCCCAAACCCCACTCATATAATACATCTTGCACAAACTTGCGTCCTATTTCCCACTTAAATCAAGACATTAAAATCTTAGCAAAAGTCCTAGCTATCCGCCTTAACAAGATAATTAGTAAAATAATTCATAATGACCAAGTAGGATTTATGCCAACAAGGCAAGCAAGTAATAATGTACGTCAAGCAACCCTCTTGGCATACATAGCTAAAAAAAAGACAAATTCCTACATGCTTTCTATCTCTTGACATCTTTTTATAACAAACCCCAAGCGTACGTAAAATATGCAGGATATAAATCGGAACAATTTAATATAGAAAGAGGCACTTGACAGGGTTGCCCACTTTCCCCCTTAATATTTGCCACTTTTAATAGAACATTTACCTCAATACCTTAGATTAGAGCCAACAGTCACTGGAATAGAACTACGTGGAATTCATCATAAACTTAGCTTATTTGCTGACGATATAATATTTTTCTTGTCATCTCCCCAAGTTTCAGGCCCAAATCTAATACTTATTCTCAACATATTTGCTGCCATATCAGGGCTACAGATAAACTCCAAAAAATGTATAGCATTAAATATATCACTTTCAACAATAGAACTAACCTCAGCAAAAGTAGCACTCCCTTTCACATGGGCAGCGAGATCAATTCCGTTTTTAGGCATTCACCTTAGAGCCTCTTTATCAGACTTATACTCTGCTAATTACCCTAACATTTTAAAACGCATTACAAACCTAAAGAACAGTTGGTCCCACCTTCCCATCTCCTGGTTGGGGAAAATAAATGTTGTTAAAATGTCAATTTTACCCAAACTACTATATTTATTTAGAGTATTACCGATTTTATTTGGGGATCTTCAAAACTGCGTATCCCTCTCAAAACATTATACTTGCCTAAAAAATTTAGGTGGTCTGGGAGTGGTCTGGGAGTACCAAATTTTGCCACTTACTATAGAGCAGCTCACATAGCTAGTTTAAATATCACGCCACTCAGGAAATTCCTTTATTGGTATTGATAGAGGCTTATGATTGTGACCCTTTATCGATTTCCAATATATTATGGTTACATTTCAAAAATCGTCTTGGCTTAAAGCAGTTCTTCACCCTAAAGGGGAAGTTCCGCTAATCTGATCCCTCCCCCCCCTCCGGTGCCACAATCGGCACCTTTCAGGGGGAGGGGGGTGCAGTTACCTGGATAATCCAGGTATCTGCACCCACTTCCAGGCAGACCGCCGCAGACGCCCCCCCCCCGTTGTGTTATGGGAAACGCACAGTTCCCAGGACTCAGCGGGGGATTTGAAGAGATGCGCAGCGTGACTCGCGCATGCGCAGTAGGGAACCGGGCAGTAAAGGCCGCCATGCTTCACTTCCCAATTCCCTGACAGAGGATGGCGGCGGTGGCAGCAGCGAGACGAGCGATCGCTCGTCGTCTGCCGCTGACATCGCTGGACCCTGGGACAGGTAAGTGTGATTTTATTAAAAGTCAGCAGCTGCAATATTAGTAGCTGCTGGCTTTTAATATTTTTTTTTGGTGCAGAACCACTTTAAGTAATCCTATTACTTAACATTACTTATCCCTCTGGGACAGGCCTAAATTCAAATATAAATTGCAATCTTCACAAAACCCTCTCCTCTCCTTCTTCAAAAATCCAACATTTTACCCAGCATGGATTTATCCTCTCTTTTTTAAAGCATGGTCTTCTTTAGGTATACTGAACTTCCACACCTTTGTTAACTCGTCATCTTTTATCCCTTTTCCATCTCTCTGCGAAGCACACGGTATTCCTCAAAAATTTCTTCACACCTAATACCATTTCTGATGTACCTTTGACCCATTCAACCAGTTTTGAATCCACATGCAAGAATGACCCAAGCGCTAAAGGACGAATTTCCTCCCTCTACTCTCAATTGCTAATTAACTCTGATAAAGATATACCTACTTATGTGCGAAAATGGGAGGAGGACTTGGAATACACTCTAGACAAGGCAGAGGGGATTAACATTTGGTCCACAATTAAATCTTCCTCCCCTAATGTACTAGCCATGGAAACCAACTATAAAGGTACTAACTCGGTGCTACTCAGTACCTGCCAAAATCGCTCAATTTACCCCTGGATACTCAGATCACTGTTTTCAGGGCTGTTTGGAAAAAGGTACATATAAACACATTTGGTGGTCCTGTCCAATAGTACAGACATTTTGGAAATAAATATTTACATATGCCTCCAAAATATTCAATATTATCCTTCATCCTAACCCTACAACGACACTACTATGCCTAAAACCAGAGTGTCTAACTCATGCCCAATTTAAACTATTTGTATTTTTGCTCACAGCAGCAAAACAAACTGTGGTGAAAGCTTGGAAAACCCCCTCTTTAGAGTTGGCCGAGATCAAACAAAGAATTAATAATTTTATGATACACGCTAAAATGGCTGCTATTGAACAAAAGCAAATGCCTACATTTCGTAAACTATGGAAGCCTTGGTTAGAACATCTCTTACCATTATCATTCAATGATATTGTTTTATGGCCATGGTAGATGGTTTAAACTCATGCTAACAATACTGGTTGGACTGTGACTTCTGGATCAACCCGTTGGACCCCTCTTTTCATTTATTTACCTTTTTCACTCTTGACTCTTTACCTTATTCTTCCTCTCTCTACTCTGTCTCTCTTTACATCTTATGTTTCAGCTATACCTTCGGTTACAAAGAAATAATTAATAATGTAACATATTTCATTATATCAAGATTATTCAGGAAATCTTTATTTAGTTTTGTTCATACTCTTAAATATTACATAATATTTGAATGTCTTCATCAATATTGGTTTAGTTCATAATTGTTAACCAATTACCGATTATTTTTCACAATGCTTTACCTCACGATCAATTCCATAATTGTAAGCACATATGATTACTACATAAGTATTCTGAATTGCACAATACTCAATATTCATTGTACTCAATTTCATTGAACCTAATAAAGTATTTTTGACAAGAGATTATCTTACACACAGATGGACTCCATTTACTAATTAGGTGACTTCTGAAGGCATTTGGTTCCATTAGATTTTAGCTTGGGGTATCAGAGTAAAGGATGCTGAATAGAAATGCAAGCTACACTTTTCAGATATTGATTTGAAAAGCATTTATCATTTTCCTTCCACTTCACAATTATGTGCCACTTTTGTGTTGGTCTATCACATAAAATACATTTACGCTTTTGGTTGTAACATGACAAAATGTGGAAAATGTCAAGGGGTATGAATACTTTTTCAAAGCTCTGTAAGTGTGTCTGCTCTGACTGTGTCTTGGCCCTGACTATGCAGGTATGCTCTCTCAGTTTGAGTGTTTATGGTGGCTGAATTCCCCTGATCTGATTTTATGTGTCTGCTCACACTACATGTCTGCTCTGACAACTGCTAGACTCTAATTGTGTGCGCATAACTGTGTTTGCCTACTTACACTTTGACTACACATGCCTTATCTAACTGCATATGTGTGCATGTGTCATAATATAGCCTTATCTCCCTTTCATCTAGAACAAGAGTCTCCGAACTGTAGCCAGAGGGCCAGGGGTCAATTCCTGGGGAAAAAAGTGTGGGAACTCTCACCCAAGATCCACTACCCCACCAAAAAAAAATAAAAAATATACACAAAAAGATACACTCATATGCATATATATTTCACAGAAAATACAGTGCAACATTTATTGTAAAGTGCCAGTTTACAAAAACAAAATAAGTTAACTTGTCAAACTAACAGAATAATTACCACAAGAACGGACGGGGACAGCAGAACGGAGGGGGACAAGGAGGAAAACTGGAGGGGGCAGTAGCAAAACGGAGGGGGACAGTAGCAGAATGGAGGAGGACACGGAGTAAAACTGGAGGGGGACACAGAGGAAAAATGGAGGGGGACAGCAGCAGAATGGAGGGGGAGCAGGGGACACAGCAGCAGAACGGAGGGAGAGCGGGGGAAACAGCAGCAGAACGGAGGGGGAGCGGGGGAAACAGCAGCAGAACGGAGGGGGAGCGGGGGAAACAGCAGCAGAATGGAGGGGGAGCAGGGGACACAGCAGCAGAACGGAGGGAGAGCGGGGGAAACAGCAGCAGAACGGAGGGGGAGCGGGGGACACAGCAGCAGAACGGAGGGGGAGCGGGGGACACAGCAGCAGAATGGAGGGGGAGCGGGGGGACACAGCAGCAGAACAGAGGGGGAGCGGGGGACACAGCAGCAGAACAGAGGGGGAGCGGGGGACACAGCAGCAGAACAGAGGGGGAGCGGGGGACACAGCAGCAGAACAGAGGGGGAGCGGGGGACACAGCAGCAGAACAGAGGGGGAGCGGGGGACACAGCAGCAGAACGGAATGGGAGTGGGGGACACAGCAGCAGAACGGAATGGGAGTGGGGGACACAGCAGCAGAATGGAGGGGGAGTGGGAGACACAGCAGCAGAATGGAGGGGGAGTGGGGGACACAGCAGCAGAATGGAGGGGGAGTGGGGGACATAGCAGAAAGGAGGAGGAGTGGGGGACAGCAGCCGAATGGAGGGGGAGTGGAGGACAGCAGCAGAACGGAGGGGGAGTGGAGGACAGCAGCAGAACGGAGGGGGAGTGGGGGACAGCAGCAGAATGGAGGGGGAGCATGCTCACTGTAACTAACAAAGTGTGTGTAACATACTAACCTGGAAGTTTGTCGATGACTCTGGCGGGCGGCAAGCTCGCAGCGGACCTAGTGGGCGGGAGGACTTGGAGGCTCAGCTCAGGAGAGAAGAAGTTGAACTTAAGAAGTCTGGCAGCTCAGAGTTGGGCTGCACTGCTGGCAATGTGCTACAGCGGCTGCGGGAGTAGTCGGCGGCGGCCCCCGGGACTGTCTGGCACTGGCTGTGTGGCTCTGTCTGGTGTGGTGTCTGGGGCTGGCTGCTCTCTCTTGGAGGTGCAGCGCAGCCTAGCAACAGTTACTCAGGCATATGCAGGACGCGGCTGCTAACGGGAACTGAGTTCCTGTTGTGGAAAAAGTACAGGAACTCCATTCCCATGCGTTCCTGCAGGACTTGAGCCCTGCAGAGGGCCCTTTCCTAGCCTTTAAGAGGCCCTTGGGGCACTATTCCTCCCAATGATATGAGGCAATATTCTTCCCACTGACAACAGCAATGGGGCACTACTTTTTCCACTGATACCAGGGCCGTCTTTAATATTGGTTGTATCCTAGGCAAATGTTTTCTTGGGCTCCCCCACCCATGCAATTTCGCTCTCCACCTGCTCTGAGACATATAAATAGCAGCTAGACTTGAAATCAGTTTATCGTATATCAGATCAGGCAGCGATTGTGATTGGTTGCCAGATGTTACAGTGTATCATTACTGCTTACTGACTGGTTGCTAGAGGTTACAGCACACATTACGGCTCACTAATTAGTTGCTAGATGTTATAGCACATGATTTCTGCTTGTTGATTGGTTGCTAGAGATTACTGTACAGTAATACTGCTCACTGATTGGTTGCTAGAGGTTACAGCACATCATCTCCTCACTGCAGGGGGCATGATATACATATGAATGCTGCCTTTACATATCTATGCCGCCGGATGCAGCTATTTACATATGGATGCCGGTTATTTACATGTAAACACCGGGTCTGCAGGTGAGTCATTTGTACACAACAATAGGGCAGAGCTGGGCAGCATTAGTAGCAGCAATTCACAATGAGATATCAGGACACATCAAGGGACTAAAACTTCAAGGGACAAGGGAATTTAAACTGGGATAGTTGGCAATTATGAGGCAGCTGCTTTGGACCCACAACAATGACAGGGCCCAGGGCAGCTGCCCCTTTTGCCCTACCTTAAAGATGGCCCTGACTGATACCAATGGTGGGGTACTATTACTCCCACTAATACCAATAATGGGACACTACTCTTCCTCCTAGTGACCACATTTTCAACACTCACTGAAAACAACCCAGCCCACCCTGAAGTCTGAAGGACTGTAGACTTTGAAAAGTTTATAGATCCCCGATCTAGAACATTTGTTCTGTTCTATCCCCTTCTTTATTATATTTACAGAACATACACATTTTAAATCTAAAGGTGCATTTTGTTTGAAGAGGCTCTTCCTTTTTTTTTTCATTGGCTTTTTTACAAATATTTTTTACAAAGATTTGACCCTTCTAAATGTTTGAGGTTTCTCGCCCACAATTGATTTTAATTTACTATCTGTTTCTAAAATACATCAAAGTTTAGTTAATATTTTATTAATCTGATCTTCTTGAGTACTGAAGATAAAAAAAGCAATGTTGGGGCTTTGAATGAAGCACCTCGGGGAAAGGGGCAGATCCATCCCTATATTCGGTACAAAGGAGAGGAGGGGTATGGGACTTTAGATAAGGCACAACAAGGAACCGGACGTAGGAAAATAATTTATTAAATAGCCATAGACACGACATGATGTAGCCAAGGTAGGTATTACATTAAAAGGTGTAGTTGCATAAACTCAGATACAGCAAAGGATAAACATGAACCACAGAAAAATATGTGGTACCATTGCCGATATTGCTTCATGTGCAAATTCAAATGAAACGTATTAACAAGGAATAAATGTCCTCACAGATGGATCTTTGTAATCTCTACGCATTTCGGGGGATAAGTACCACCTCATCAGGAGCTGATGCATATGGCAGTTCTGTAAAAAGAATAATATGAAACATTGAACATATACTGACCCCAATAACAGGAAAGGTCAAGGGAAAAGAGGCAAAAAAAAGGGGGGGCATGGGAGTTGAAAAGTTCAACCCCCTACTCACTTGAGGACTCGGCATGTCCCAGCAGGATACTGAGAGGTCAAGTAGTATCACAAATGTCTCCACCAGGACCTGAGGTGGGAAGGACCTCCAAGACAGAGTACAACCACAACTCACCACCAGGACAGGAAAGCTCACGTTGTCATGGCTGGTGATGTCTAATGTAGGCTTGAAGGTGTCTGTGAAAAATATAACTGAATTAAATACATGGTGGATAACCATATAGGTATTGATAGGGAGTGAAAAATAACAACTACATGGAAACAAGTAGTGGGTATGTATTAGCCATAAGGTGAGCAGCATAGCTACATGCAGAGGGATTGGAAAAGTGAAGGGGGAGAGAGTGCAAATAACCTCCCAGAGTGACTGGGAGAGAGTAAAAGTGTGGAGACAAAATAGTTATCGCACCACAAAGTATAAGAAAGGTACCTGTGTGATTCCAATACAGGAGTGTAGAGAACTGCAACCATGAACAACCATCAACCACGAACAACTGAAGCAGGCAATCCAAGCAGGGAAATTTGTAAGCAGCCGATCCGCCCAGGGATCCACCCACCAGCGTCACGCTGGCATTGTATAGATGGAGGAGCACTTCTGCCGAGCAACCAACTGCTGGCCCACATTGGCGTTTGAAGGCACCTCTCAAGCCAGCCGCAGGATGACAAACACAAGCCGAAAATGTGGCGCAAGAGAGGAGCACCACAGCGTCAGCCGGGCGTGTGGTGCCGACACGCAATGGGACTAGAACGCCCCCAAAACGCTGTGACAGCGAAAGGAGTAAGGAACTAGAAAACAGAGGATTCCCCTAGTGGTGGACTTTGGAGGCACGTACACCAGTAAATATAATAAAATACAAAATTTATTAATTGAATAGATAAAATCATATCATGAAAACATTGGACATAGTACATACAATACAAAAGATTGATGAATTAATTATCCATACATAATACTATTAATCATATAATTAATTTCCCCTACGTGTTTCGGAGTGCTGGGGATCTCCTTCTTCAGGGGAAGGTATACAGTACGGAGTGCAATTATATTAAAAACTAATATTGTATACAGCTGAGTCTGTGGGATGCTGAACGGACGGTCTAAGAAATCTCACTTCAACTGCTTTCAGGTTGGGTGTGGACATTTCGCCACAGTGTCTCTCTCGTGTACACCTAGCAGGCTTTTCCCTTTGGGGCCCTTATCACCTTTTTGGCTGCATATAACCTATAATTCAAAGCCTCTAATACCTTGTAGCAGTGGAAGCCTTGGAATTTGGAGAACCATTCACATTTTGCGATCTGTCCTATTTATTTTTAATCAGCATCATGTCATCTGTATACAATATTAGTTGTTGATATAATTGCACTCCATACTATATACCTGGCCCTGAAGAAGGCTATAAGGATAATTAATTAATCAATCTTTTGTATTGTATGTACTATGTCTAATGTTTTCATGATATGATTTTATCTATTCAATTAATACATTTTGTATTTTATTATATTTACTGGTGTGCATGCCTCCAAAGTCCACCACTAGGGGAATCCTTTGTTTTCTAGTTCCTTCATTATTGGATGTGGCACAAAAAAAAAAAAAAAAAAAAACCATAAACTTTGCCGTTCTACTCATTCTCAGCGAAAGGAGTAAGGGGAAGGTGCCCAGAGTGCATCGCAGCACCCTGACCACTGGAGCACAGGCCAATCAGAGCCACTGGAAGACATGGGAGTTTGGATGTATGAAAATATGTGTATGGTGACCAAATGGCTCTGGGCTAAGTACAAACTATAGACAGAATGTAAAATACAAATTAAAATTACACAACGGAGCCCCGATAGGGAAAACAAAGGGGCTCCGGTGTGATAATTACATACTCGACATTGATGTACCTCCATCCCTGCTATTTTTGATAAAAAAGCAAAGTTCGGACCTTGAATAATGCATCCTCAGGGAAAGGGGCACCTCCATCCTTATATTCGATACAAAGGAGGGGAGGGTTATAGGACTTTACATGAGGCACAACAAGGAACCGGATGTAGAAAAATAATTTACTAAACGGCCATAGACATGACATGATGGAGCCAAGATAGGTATTACATTAAAAGTTGTAGTTACATAAACTCAGATACAGCAAAGGATGAACATGAACCATAGAAAAATATGTAGTACCATTGCCGATATTGCGCCATGTACAAATTCAAATGAAACGTATTAACAAGGAAGGGAGTTGTGGTTGTGCTCTGTCTTGGAGGTCCTTTCCACCTCAACTCCAAATGGAGACAATTGTGATACTCCTTGGCCTCTCAGTATCCTGCTGGGACATGCTGAGTCCTCAAGTGATTAGGGGGGTGAACTTTTCCTCTCCCATGGCCTGCCTTTTTTTGCCCCTTTCCCCTTGACCTTTCCTGTTATTGGGGTCAGTATATGTTCAATGTTTCATATCATTCTTTTTACAGAACTGTCATATGCATCAGCTCCTGATGAAGTGGCATTTATCCTCCAAAACGCATACCCTAATGACTACATCTGTGAATACATTTATTCCTTGTTAATACTTTTTATTTGAGTTTGTACATAAAGAAATATCGGCAATGGTACCACATATTTTTCTATGGTTCATGTTTATCCTTTGCTGTATCTTAGTTTATGCAACTACAACTTTTAATGTAATACCTACCTTGGCTACATTATGTCATGTCTATGGCCATTTAATAAATTTTTCTACATCCGGTTCCTTGTGCCTCATCTAAAGTCCCATACCCCTCCCCTCCTTTGTTATTGGGTACTGAATGTAGTAATCATCCTAATTTCCTCATTGTTTAACTTTTTTTATTTTATTAGCTTCAAAAAAGTATTTCCTTATCCTCTGTTTTGCCTTGTCAAATGCATTTTTATCACCTTTTTTGAGTACCCCTCTTTCTTATACTCATTTCCAACTCCTTTGCCTCCTTACTCTTAAAATATTGTTTTATAGTCCATTGCTAACGGGATTTGTATGATTACTGTCACCTCTCAAGATATCATTACTGACGTTATCCATTCCAAATACTTTAGCTGTTAAATGCCTTTCCTCATTAATCTCCAATGTTGCATCTAAAAATGTTAGCCTTTGTTGACTGCATGTGGAAGTTATTGTAATGTTCAAAGAATTTTAATTCAACCTTCCAATAATGACTTTTATTACACATTCTGTCCCTGTGACATCATCTATGTAACAATGTTTCTACATATCTCAAATATTTTTGTAGATCATCTTTAGCAAAAATTTGCCCCAGGTACAGAACATATGCTGTTGTGCCCATCGCCAAACCCTGTACCTGGGTGTGGTGTTAACTTCCAAATACAAAATCACTTTGAGTCAAAATTAACCTTAACATATTCGGTAAGCACAGATGGCTCTCATGTGGATTGGTGTTTGAATGGAAAAAAATCCTCCTGAGCACCAGCTGGCATCAGTTCAATATAGTACAGTGGCAACAATAATAAAAAAACACCCTTTTAACCACTTGACCACTGGGCACTTAAACCCCCTTCCTAACCAGACCAATTTTCAGCTTTCGGTGCTCTTACACTTTGAATGACAATTACTCAGTCATGCAACACTGTACCTATATGAAATGTTGTCCTTTTTTCCAAACAAATAGAGCTTTCTTTTGGTGGTATTTAATCACCGCTGTTTTTTAATTTTTTTGCGCTATAAATCAAACTGTAAAAAATGTATGGCAGAGTATTGGCAGAGTATTGGCAGAGTATTGGTGAGTACTGGAAAGTATTTGCAGAGTATTGCACAGTGTTGCAGAGTATTGGCAGAGTATTGAGTATTGGCGAGTATTTGCAGAGTTGCAGAGTATTGACAGAGTATTGCACAGTATGGGCAGAGTACTGCAGATAATGGTCACTGAGCAGCGCTGTGGGCACTACACATCCAGCCCACAGCGCTGCTGCAATCTCTCCCCCTCTCCCCCCGCACTGTACCGATCGGTACAGAGAGGGGAGGGAGGAACTGGGGCCATGACGTGACGCCGGTTTGTTTACAAGTGATCGCTCCATCATTTGACGGAGTGATCACGTGGTAAACGGGCGCTACCAGTGGCCGTTTACCGTGATCTGTGATGCGCCGGGGCTTCCGGCCCCGTCGGTCATGGATGTTTGCGGGAGCGCACCCCAAGGGGTACACAAAAGCAAGATTCTGGGAGGACATCTATGGATGTCCACCCAGAAAAACACGACCGCGCTGTAACCGTCTTTCGGCTATGGCCCAGTCGGCAAGTGGTTAAAATAATTTGCCCCACTACATTATATGTCATTCTCATCTTGTCTTTGATTTAACGTGTATATTAACCCCTTTCCTTCTTAATCTTGCACATGTGTACATTAACCCTTCCAACTTCATCCTTCCCTTGTATGTAATGTGTATATTAACCACTTCACCTCCTGAGTACCTGTCACCAGCCCATCAGAGTACCTGAGTACCTGGGTACCTGTCACCAGCCCATCAGAGTTCCCGAGTACTTATCTGCAGCCCATGGCTTATAGAATATACATTGGGGTGTTTGCATTCCAAAATGGGGTCATTTTGTGGGCAATTCCATTATCCAGATGCTCCAGGGCCTTAAAAAGTGTAATTGGTGGTTGAGAAATGAGATGCGTCATTTATGCACATAGAACGCCTGAAGGTGCTACTTCAATGCTGGGCCTCTGTATGTGGCCAGGCTGTGTAAAAGTCTCACACATGTGGTATTGCCTGGTGCTCAAGGACCTTCAAAAGTGTGATAGGTAGGAATGAAATGACATGTATTTTATGCTCCTAGAATGCTTTAAGGTACTACTTCAACGTTGGCCCTCTGTATGTGGCCAAGCTGTGTAAAAGTCTCGCACATGTGGTATCGCCATACTCAGGATGAGTAGCAGAATAGGTTTTGGGGTGTAATTTTTGCTATATACAAGCTGTGTTAGAAATATCTTATAAATTGACAACTTTGTGTAAAAAAAAAATGAACCATTCAAAAGACTTATTATGCCTCCATAGATTATATGTTGGGGTGTTTGCTTTCCAAAATAGGGTCATTTTGAGCACAATTCCATTATCCAGATGCTCCAGGGCCTTAAAAAGTGTAATTGGTGGTTGAGAAATGAGATGCGTCATTTATGCACATAGAACGCCTGAAGGTGCTACTTCAATGCTGGGCCTCTGTATGTGGCCAGGCTGTGTAAAAGTCTCACACATGTGGTATTGCCATACTTGGGAGGAGTAGCAGAATGTATTTTGGGGTGCAATTGTTTGTATGCATGTGCTATGTGAGAGAAATAACCGGATATTGTGACAATTTTGTAAAAAAAAAAAAAAATCTTCATTTTGCAAAGAATTTTGGTAAAAAATTACAACATAAAAAAACTCACCATGCTATTCACTTAATACCTTGGAATGTCTACTTTCTAAAAAGGGGTCATTTGGGGGGTATTTGTACTTTCCTGGCTTGTTAGTGTCTCAATAAATGAGATACACCTTATGTACTGAAGGCCTGATCAATTTTCAGTGATTGGCACCATAGTTTGTAGACTCTTAACTTTCACAAAGACCAAATAATATACACTACATTGGATTATTATTTTTTAACAAAGCTATGTAGCAGTATAGCAGTATACATTTTGGCCAAAATGTATGAAGAAAAATTACTAATTTGCAAAATGTTATGACAGAAACAAAGAAAAATGCATTTTTTTCACAAAATTTACAGTCTTTTTTTTTATTAATAGCACAAAAAAACCCACTAATGATTAAATACCACCAAAAGAAAGCTCTATTTCTGTGAAAAAAAGGATGCAAATTTCACATGGGTTACAGTGTTGCTGAGTAATTGTCATTCAAAATGTGTGAGCTCTGAAAGCTGAAAATTGGTCTGGGCGGGAAGGAGGTGTAAGTGCCCTGTATGGAGGTGGTTAAGGAACACGAAACAAACAACTCACAGTTGGAAGACAGTGAAATCAGCAAACTCCCTTCAGAGTAATCCAAAGGAGTAGTTCAAGAGGCAAGGTCAGCAACAGGCAGAGTTGGCAACAGTGATCAGCGAAGTCCAAAGGGGTAATCCAAGACGCAGAGTCAGGAACAAGTGGAAGTCATAAACCAGCAAAACACCATCATACATCAACAAGCAGTAACAGCATCCTTTACTAGGACAAAGACAGGAAGGGGAAGTGAAGATTTATAGGGTCACTAGATCAGGTGACTGTCTACAGCTGGTCACAGTGTGGAACCAGCATCCAAATTCAAGGAAGAGAACATAAAAAGGATTCTACCTTAATGGAAATTCCCTGGTGGCTCAGGCAACAGGAAACCATCCAAAGAACCCCAGGTCTCAGGATCAAATCCCAGACATCGCATGACAGGGTGGAACATGTAACCAGCTCCTAGGCGCCTCCTGCCCAACCTCCCCCCATCCCACAATCCTCTCCCTGCATCCGCTGTTACAATTTAACCACTTCACTATTGAGCACTCTTACCCCCTCCCTACCCAGGCCAACCTTCAACCTTCAGCACTGTCAAAATTTGAATAAATGGAGGGGCGTGGCCTGCGACGGAGCTGAATGGCAGCTTGATCTAGGAGCTCCGGCACCTTCAGGGACACAGCGGCTAAAAACGGCACTTATGGACCCCGTTTTTCAGCACCCCAGTTGGCGATCTGTTCTGGGCACACCTGAGGATCATGATGGGCAAGAGGAAGGGGTCATCGAAACCTCAGAGGCTGACGGACTACTTCACACAGCCGAGGCATGAAGGTAGGCAAAATGGCACCGGACCTCTGCACGCAGATCCCCATAGGAATAGGCCTGAAACTGACTCAGCGATGGCATCACCTAAATATAATGACTCTTTTGCTAGCCAGCACTCCCTCCAATCCCCCTCACCATCCGGGAGCCCAGCTAAAACTAAATTGAAGCTGGATGAGGTTGGATGCAGCCCCACAGCAAGCCCTGCTTCTGATTCAGGAGATGATACCAGAGAGCTCCTATCAGGAAAGACTGGCTGCGGACAGTGGTCCGTCACCTGTCTGTGTGCGCCTGCGGGTGCCTGGTCATGTCCGTGCGGGTGCGCACGGTCACGCTGGTGCGCACGTTCGCGGTCGTGTGCGTGCACGCGCCGTTACCGGTGCCAGGTGGGCTATTTAAATCCAGTTCTCCCTTCAGATCTTGCTGCTTGATCTACAGCGTTCCTGAGACTATTGCCTGAATCTGATCTGTTCGTGTATTGACCCGGCCTGACCTGTGACCTTCCCTGCCTTCTGCCTGCCTCTGACCTCCAGCTTGTCTACCACTCTGCATCTGTCTCATCCTCTGGTCCATCCGTGCTCATCCGTTACCGACCCAGCCTGTTCCACGTTGCTGCCTCTGCCTGCTGCAGCTGTTCCTGTCCTGACTGTCTGGTTTGACCCGGCTTGCCCGACTCTTCTGTGTGCCTGCCCCTGAGCGATCTACCTGTTCCTGTTGGTCTCCTGCTGTCTACTGGTTCCTGTCCGCTGACACTGAGTCCTGCTTGTCCAGCTACAATTCCTGAAGTCAGCCTGAGCCATCCTCCAGCTGTTGATCCTGCCAGGCACTCGTGCTACCTTTGACTCCCTTGCCTCTTGTCACCACCATCAGGGGGCGTGAGTCGGGGACGCAAGAGAGGTCTCCTTCTGCATTCTGGGCTCACCACTAGGTACGTGACAGCTCCCTGACTCAATTAACACCTTTCCCACCATGAATCAGCCTGTGCTGGACACTGTCCTCAAGGATATGCTAGTATCCTTGAGGAGGACACTGCAATCAGACATTATGAACTGCATACACAGGTTTAGTGGGGAACTGAGTGCAGTGACGACTGGGGTGGAACACATTGAGAATAAGATGGGGGAGTATGCCTCCACCATTAAAGATCTAGTGGATGCAAATGAAGAAAAAGAGGATCAAACAGCATGGATTAAAAACAAAATCGCTGATATCGAAGGCAGGTCAAGAAGGAACAATCTTAAAATAAGGGGGGTCCACAAATCGGTTCAATCCTCAGACCTGCGATCGTATGTGACCGACCTTTTCGAATCTCTCCTGCCTGACCTTTCAAATGTGGAACTCACTATAGAATCCACAGACTTCCTAAACCCTCACACCTTCCTGATGCTGTTCCCAGGGATGTCATACTCCACATGCATTTCTTCCATGATAAGGAGCAACTTATGCAAACAATGCGTAAACAAGACAAGATCCCCTCCCAGTACCAAAACCTACAATTTTATGCTGACCTCTCTCAACATACACTGCAAAAAAGGAGAAACCAGAACACCATTACAAAGGCACTTAGGAATCATAACATTCCATACAGATGGGGCTACCCCACTAAAATCACCATCACAAAACAAGACAAAACGTTTATGATGGACTCCCTAGATAAAGATATCTCCCTGTTGAGAGAGTGGAAGATCCTGCCAGATTCCAGTGAAGTCACTGAACACAAATCTAACCGACGGACATCCAGCCCAGATTGGACAACGGTTACACACAGAAATGCCAAATCGCATACATAACATATTCTCAATAGAGGTGTCAAACATGTTCCCTACAAAAGGGACGGAATAGCCCTTAGGCCGGAACTTATCCCTAAGTTATTGGA
This sequence comes from Lithobates pipiens, assembly GCF_037356315.1. Classification (NCBI taxonomy): domain Eukaryota; kingdom Metazoa; phylum Chordata; class Amphibia; order Anura; family Ranidae; genus Lithobates; species Lithobates pipiens. The sequence continues at coordinate 207,809,060 of NW_027507784.1, forward strand.
GCAACAGTTAGCTCCACACGGATAAAAGTTGTCAGATCCCCTTGGGGGGTCTCTCCCTCGTGTTATACGGGAATTGTACTGTTACATGCTATTTTACCTACCAGGTTCAAGTTTATTTGTTCAATTTTTCTATTCAAGATTTTTCTTTGTTTTTATTTTTTTCTCAAAGTGCATAGCTTATCATCATGCCTCTACAGCACCATACCAGGACCAAGACAGTGCATGCAGATTGGATTACTCAAAATCCACGGATCAAAAACCTTCAAAGCCTTCAGTTACACTCCTGGACTCAGTGAGTACTTTTTACTTAGTACAGTCATTGCACCAACTACCATGCCCACAAGAGAGAGCATTTGCTCCATCTATGATTATAAATCGCTATACCTCATCTTATTCACAAAAAAATCCCCATGGCTCTCAAATTTCTGTCCATTAATGCAAAGGGTCTAAACCACCCTATGAAAAGGAAGTCCCTATGGAAGGAAGCACTGATCAATAAGTCAGATGTCCTGTGTGCGCAGGAAACCCACTTCTGCAAATCGTTAGCCCCAAAATGCACTCATAGGAACTTTCCCTATACCTTTTTTGCCAATGCAGATACAAAAACCAAAGGGATAATGACGGCCATAAGAGATACCGTAGCATTTACACTGCATACCGAAATTGCAGACCCTCTTGGTCACCTAATAATATTGGTGTGCGACATCAACCAAGTGACCTATATTATTGTGAATGCGTACGCCCCAAATAGACACCAGGTAAGCTTTTTCCATAAGCTCATGAAAAAAATCAACACCCACCGGAAAGGTCTACTTGTCATCTGCGGTGACTTTAATATAGTACCCGATCCATCTATAGACACAACCACAAAGGCGAAAAGCCGAACATTGTCTCTCCAAGAAGCTCTACACAAAGAAGAGATGTACGAGGTGTGGCGGTGTCTGCATTCTGGAGAAACAGATTACACTTTTTTCTCTGCCCCACATCGTACATATACTAGAATTGACCTTTTTGACAGATCAACGGACTCTAACTAAATAGATCTCCTCATCTATAAACTCATCATGGATACCAGCGGGAACCAAGCCTCGATATCAAAACTGTCAGAAAAAACCTCTCCACATAAGGCCGGAAGTGACGCACTGTCAGACGTCACATAAATTTGGCCACTCGCCGTTGTTTACCCATTGAACAACAGCGGGGACCACGCCTCAGTGTGAGAGCCGCGCCAGGACTTCCATCTCCGCGCAAATGCGGAAGTGGCGTCCCGAGCGGCGTAACCTCCCTACTGACAGCGCGATTGCGTCATAACGACACATCGCTCCTTGCTGGTCAGCGTACATGGATCTACACCCGGAAGTGGGTAGAGGCGTGGCAAGGACCAAGCCTCGCTTTCAAAACCCCACTCCACACTCAGATTACAGAAAATGAACGGAACAAAAAGGGGACAAAATCAATACTGACCCCCTGCGTAAAAATGGGCACCAGACAATCCCCCATATCCCTACAAATGTCCTAACATAAAAAACATAGGAAAAATAATAATATTTTTCACTCGCCACTCAGGAAAGTATGTGTGTGGCCACTGAGGGACAGACCCGTATCCAAGGGGACCATAGTAACCAAAAACAAACATTATTGAAATAATACAAAATAGTAAAAATTATAAATAATGAAATTACATTAGGTGTATAGCACTAGACATATAAACATCTGCCCAATATAATTATTATAAAAACAATTACATAAAAAACAAACATCATGTTATTAAGAATTATATTCTCTTTACAGTAGCACCATTGCCATGTGTATAAGATATATAGAATGGAAGTATAATGTAAATGACACAAATTATTCTCCAACCAGTTTAAACAAAAAATGTACAAAGACCACATGTTACGCGTTATTTATGAACGCATTCACATCAATATCTACGTTCATCCCAAAGGGGGCGTATGTTTTTAGTCTATGTATCCATGACATCTCTAGACGGGAAATATCCCTCACCAATGCCCCTCCCCTCCAGTGGGGTCTATATTTATCTTTTCCCATGTACAAGGTGTTAGAAGGATTTCTGTCATGTACTTCATCATAGTGTCTGGAAACAGGGTGCTTATCGAAGCCCCGCTTAATGTTACCATTATGTTCATTTAACCTAACTTTAAGGGCTCTCTTGGTCCTCCCCACGTATTGAAGTCCGCACGGACACTGGATAAGGTATACAACCGCCGTCGAGGAGCAAGTTATAAAAGGCTCTACCTTGTATGATTTAAGTGTACTGGTAGAGGAAAATTCACAAATTTTGGAATTCCTGTTCACATTTAATGTGCATACTTGACAGTTTTTACATTTATGAAATCCTGTCAAGTTTTGAAAAAAACACCTATTTATTTTCGGGGGGCTCTGTACACTGGGGGCAACCTTGCTACCCAGTGTTGGTACACCCCCGAAAATAACTCTAGGGTTCTCAGGTAGAATCGGACCCAAAACTGGATCATTGGTCAGAATATGCCAATGTTTATATATTAGTTGCTTAATTTGCCAGTGTTGCATTGAATAAGTAGTCACGAAGGGTAATAATGCTTGGTTCTTGTCTTTCTCAACACCAGTACCTTCTGTCAGTAGGGATAACCTATCTCTATTGCGTGCTGTGTATAGGGCCTCATTGAGGGCCTCAGTCGCATACCCTTTCTCCCTAAATCTTTGGGATAATATTTCTGCTTGTTCGTCAAATGTAGTAACATGGGTACAGTTCCTCCTAAGGCGCATGTACTGTCCAAATGGGACCGATTTTAACCATGGAGCATGGTGGCAGCTACCAATAGGGATATAAGAATTTCTATCCGTTGGTTTAAAGTACGTTGATGTGACAAACATGCCGTCTGCCACTCTAACGTTCAGATCCAAAAAATTCACCGCCTCTTTACTAGACTCGTAGTTGAGTTTGATGCCTCTATCATTCTGATTCAACAACTCCATATAGTTATGTAAATCCAACTCCTCCCCATCCCATAGGAGGAGGACGTCGTCGATATAACGTACCCATAACGCGACTTCAGGGCCTATACACGACCTAAGTTCACACTTAGGACAGCGCGGTTCTTTTTTGTAATTCACAGGAGTAAAATAAGCCCATTTGTTAATAACCCCAAGCAATGATGTCAGTGGATGTTATAATTACCCCCACAGCATTGGTGTCAATGGGGGCTATGCAATGTAAGACCCCTTTCGCACTGAAAGAGCCACTTCTGCGTCTCCAATGTGAAAGTCCTGAGGGCTTTCACACTGGAGCGGTGCGCTGGCAGGGCAGTCCTGCTAGCAGCATCTTTGGAGTGATGTATACACCACTCCTGCCCATTGAAATCAATGGGGCAGCGCGGCTATACTGCCGGCATAGCACTGCTGCAGCAGCATTTTGCAGTGGTTTTAACCCTTTCTCGGCTGCTAGTGGGGGAGGTAAAAGCACCCCGCTAGTGGCTGAAAAGCGCCGCTAAAAATAGCTGCATTTTACTGCCGATGCACCCTCCGCCCCAGTGTGAAAGGGGCCTAAAGGGGTCCAGAGGTGTGGGGGCTGTGTAATGTGAAGGGGTCCAGAGGTATATGTAATATATAGGGGGTCTTCCTACATTTTACCAGCAGATATGGATGCAGTGCTGTAGATTTCTCTTAGGTTGCATATTTTTTTCTGCATTTTCTGAAAATGCACCAAAAGTCTGCATCTTTGGTGCATTTTCAGAAAACAGGAAAATAAATATTTTTTGGGGGGTGACACCATGTTTTACTGCACCAGGTGACACCAGCCCTAGTAACGCCACTGGCAGCAGCACAGGCCACAGAGCATGGAGGCGATACACATGACGTAATTATATGTCAATGTGCCGACTGCCCACCTGGGGGGGGGTGCCAGATATAGGATCCGCCCCGGGTGCCAAATAGTCTAGGTATGCCCCTGCCTCTATAACCTCAAAGATGATAGTGAAACGACCCAACCCACCTCTGTCATAATAGCAGATTTCCTACAACAAATCTCATTACCATCTCTTAGCCCACAACAACTAGAATACTTAAACTCGCCGTTTACTACAGCAGAAATACAAGACACGATAGACTCCATACCGACCAAAAAATCCCCAGGCCCAGACGGCTTCACAGGGGAATACTACCAAACATTCAAGCTACTTCTATCCCGCATCTGACTAATCTATTTAACGTAGCCGCTGCCTCTTCGTCCTTCCCACCAGAAATGTTGAGTGCTATAATAGTAACCCTACCCAAGTCAGGGAAAGATCCTAATATTCCTGCAAATTTCCGCCCTATATCGTTACTCAATTCAGACTTGAAATTATATGCAAAATTCCTAGCTACAAACCTGATAGATATATTACCCCAGCTGATACATTTAGATCAGACCGGATTCATCAAAGGGCGACAGACCTCCGATGTTACCAGGAGGCTTACTAATATCATTCATTTAGCTAAAACCTGGGATGGGCCTTTTCTGCTTCTAGCACTGGACGCAGAGAAGGGTTTCAATAGAGTTCATTGGGGGTATATGTATAAGGATTTAGAAAAATTTGGGTTTTCTGGATCTTGTCAGCAATTATAGCCTTGTATTCGGCACCCTCAGCCCAAGTATTTACATCAGGGGTACTCTCCAAACCATTCTGTATTTCCAATGGCACCCGCCAAGGGTGCCCGCTTTACCCTCTAGTCTTTAACTTGGTTCTAGAACCACTAGCGACTCTTATAAGGTCCCATCAAGATTCCAAGGGATTTAAAACTCATAATTCTGAACACATCATCAGCTTATTCGCTGATGACATCATTATGATGCTCACAGACCCTGAAAAATCAATGGCTTCAGTATACAACATTCTTCAACTGTTTAACAAAGTCTCATATTATAAAATGAATGAAGATAAATCATATATACTAGGTATAGGCATAAGCACGCAACTGCGGAACGACCTCAGCGCACGGTATCCATTTGTGTGGAGTAATGATGGTATTAAGTATCTAGGAATCACCCTAACTGCATCCACAGATGAGCTATTCCAAGCCAACTACGTTGCCTTTATTAACACGCTCCTATCAAAGCTTCATGCACTAGCCAAAACAGAACTTCTATAGTCAGGTCGCTTGGCAGCCTTCAAAATGATGATCTTGCCCCAATTTATATATCTGTTTAGGACTCTTCCCATTCCAGTCCCCAATTATTTATTTTGTAAAATGCAGTCCATCATCAAGTATCTATGGAAGGGGAAAAAAGCTAGAAGGGGCCTTAAAAATTCCATAGCTTCCAGAAATGTGGTCGGAGTGGGCAATATTTTGGTTAAAGACTACTTTATCGCCTCCATTCTAGCTCAACTAAGAACTTGGTTTCCCAATTCACCGACTCCTAGATGGTGAGAACTGGAAGAATGTCAAGTACCAAATAGAAATCTTTTTAACTACCTAATGACAACCACACATTCCAACACCCACAACATACCGCTAGCCCCCTCAATCAAAGTATCCCTTCAGGCCTGGAAAACACTACTGAGACACCATATGCCATCCCTTCCGACTTCACCACTACCAATTCCTCTCACCTGTCTATCTGGAATTATCCCCGATTTGCACAGAACACATTGGGCAGAAAGAGGAATCCATAACATATCAGACCTTATGATTGGCCCTGCAGTGAAAACATTTAGAACTTTACAAATTGAATTTGGCCTACGAAACTCTGAACAATACCGATAGCTACAAATTAATCACTTACTTCACACCAATCCTACAGTCTCCATTCATCTCCCATGGTAGATAACATTGTATTTTACCAAGTATACGCCCAACACTAAAGGGATTTCTCTCTTTTATAACATCCTTAACAACAAACTAACGTTCGTAAAAAATGCCAATGTTCACGCTTGGGAACGTGACCTGGGAGTAGCCCACATCAATGGCAGCGGGCTCTTAGAGTAACGTACTCATCTACTAGATCCATAAATCTATGGCAATTAACACAAAAAATACTATTGCGCTGGTACTTAACACCACAGAAGATTTCTAAATTCAATAACCATGCATCTCCTATGTGTTGGAGGAACTGCAACTGTATAGGTACCCTTTATCACATTTTTTGTGAGTGTCCAAAAATATATTGGCTTTGGGATGCATTATTCATTATGCTTACACGTGTAGTCCACTAGCAAATCCCCAAAACTCCGGGACTGGCTATCCTATCTCTGGGCATTGATATGCTCCCAAAACCCATTAGGGGAATAGTATCCCATATCTTATTAAGCGCCAGACTAGTGATAGCTAGACACTGGCGGAACCAAGATTCTCCAACATTGAAGGAAATCATAATGACAACTAATATGCACGTTGCTTATGAAATTATGTTTGCTTCATCCCAGAGTAGATTCCAAACCTCACACTCGAATTGGAAACCGTGGACTGACTGGTATAACACACATAGATCTGAGTGCTACTAAACCTAAAGAAGCTGTGCACTTGTATGTAATGCTCTTAGTTAACTCAACATTATATATTTTTTTTCTTTTTGTTTTCTCATCGTTGTGTATCCTTTTGTTTCTCTCTTATCATTAATAGATCTCTAAAACACTTTGTTCCGGGCAGTGACACTGTCTGGACCAAGGAAATATTTACATTCTCAGATTAATGAGCAAACCTATTAAACATCGCAAACACTGATCCGTGTGTAGGCTCAGTGGGGGGTGGCGGGTATTCCCTCCCGAGGCACAGTGTGAACCCAGTAGGGGTGCCTGAGGGGAGGTTCGCCCCCTCTAGTGGGCATAGGAAACGAAGAAGTTAAGAGTGAGTGCATTATAATCTGGTCAAAGATTGCAGTGTATGGGTTTTAGTATCTATATATTGCTTTGTTACTCATGAGAACTGAAATTGCTTTTAACATGCATATTGTATTTTGTTCTGTCTTTTCCTTTGTTTTTTGGTATCTCTGTACCTTGCTTATGACAAAATTCAATAAAAACATATTGAAAGTAAAATTTGAATAAATGCATGGTCATGCAACACTATACCCATAGGAAATTTTTATCATTTTTTTTCACACAAATAGAGCTTTTTTTTGGTGGTATTTCATCACCACATGATTTTTTTTTGTTAAATAAACAATAAAAGACTGACCATTGTAAAAAAAAAAAATCACGTTTTTCTTTGTTTCTGTTGTAAAATTTTGCAAATAAATATCCTTTCTCAATACATTTTTTTCAAAATGTATTCTGCTGGTAAAAAATAACCCAAATCAGTGTTAATTATTTAGTCTGTAGGAACATTAAAGAGTCCACAAACTATGGTATATATCAGCCTATCTAATTTATTTATTTATTTATTCTTTTTTCAAATATAGTTTTATTGAATTTTCAAATGTGGGCAAGTGCCTGGCAACATACAACAGTGGTTAAGCAGTAGAGGTCGCAGCCTCCAAACATCATGTTCCAGCAACAGTAAACATCATTGAATACGTTCGGTATACGTCCGGGAGTAGCCATAGAAAATGCATTCAACTATCACCTGACGACTTCATCCCGGTGTCCCTAACAACACAGAGAAGGTAAGGTTATCAACTGCCCTGAGCCTCCGAGAGTCCGTCTGCCAGCATGAACAGAACCATCCCCCAATAGATCTGGAGGCTGCCACCGGAGGAAAGAAGGAAGAAAGAAAGAATGAAAGTTAGATAGCAAGAAAAAAAGAGAGAGGGGGGTGGGAGGGCGGAGGGAGGAACAAATACTCCACCCGTTTCGGGTGCCATAACAGTAGAATCAGGCTGCCTTATCTAGACTATGGCAGATTATAATCGCTCAGGCCATAAGAAGGGATTTTCCCTCGTCCGAATGTATAAATATATTCCATAGGGACCACGTTTTCTTATGTGTCTTGTCTATTTTGAGATGACAGTATCAAATCTTCCATTTTATTTATCTCCTCCACCTTCTTCAACCATATCGCTGCAGTCGGAGGGCGTTGTTGCTTCCACAAAATAGGTATACAGGATTTGGCTACATTGGTCAAATGGCGCAATATGGATTTTTTATGCCTATCTTATTTCTTCAGGGCTGAAAATGCCAGGACAGTAAAAATATCCACCCAATGACCCCTTTTTGGAAAGTATACATTCCAAGGTATTTAGTAAGGGGTATGGCAAGTTTTCTGAAGTTGTAATTTCTTTCTTTCTTGAAAAATAAAAAAAATGTAATTTCTATTTTTTTTACAATATATTTATATACTGTCACTGTCATATAACTGGAACTGGATCAGGAACACTGAGGCCGCGTACACACGGGCGGACTGTCTGCCCAACTTAGTCCGCCGAAACACATTTGAGCGGACAGTCCGCTCGTGTGTGGGCTTCAGCGGACTTTTTCAGCGGACTGTCTGACGAACAAAGTCTTACGGAATTTCCGTAAAACTGTCCGTCCAAACTTGGTTTGAGCGGACAGTCCGCCCGTGTGTGTGCCAGTCCGCTGTACTTTCGAAATGAGCGGACTTTTCCCGCCCGGAGAAAAGTCTGCTCATTTCGAGCGCGTCTCCGGAGACGTCGCTGGCCCCGCCGCCTGGTATGGACTTAAAGGGGAACCCTAACGCCGAAAAAAATCGGCGTGGGGGTCCCCCCCAAGTCCACAACAAACCCTTGTCCGAGCACGCTACCCGGCCGGCTAGGAAAGGGGGGCGAGCGAGCGCCCCCCCTCCTGAGCCGTACCAGGCCGCGTGCCCTCAACATGGGGGGGTGCCTTGGGGAAGGGGGGGCCGCACGGCCCCCCCACCCCAAAGCACCTTGTCCCCATGTTGATGAGGACAAGGGCCTCTTCCCGACAACCCTGGCCGTTGGTTGTCGGGGTCTGCGGGCGGGGGGGCTTATCGGAATCCGGGAGCCCCCTTTAATAAGGGGGCCCCGGATACCGGCCCCCCACCCTATGTGAATGAGTATGGGGTACAATGTACCCCTACCCATTCACCTGTGAAAAAAAAGTACAAAAAAAAACACAACACAGGGTTAAAATATTTTATTGCACAGCTCCGGGGGTCTTCCGTCTTTGGGGGTCTTCTCGCCGGACTCCTCCACTATCTTCTTGTAGCTCTTTTGCTAGCGGAGGAGTCCAGCTTTCTTCCTCCCCGCCGCCGGCCTCTTCTCCCGACTTCGGGGGTCTTGTCCCCCTCTTCGGTTCTTCTGCCGGGCCACCGCGCCTTCTTATAGCTCTTTTACAGGCGGTGGCCCGGTCTTCTGTCGCCGCTGTCGCCGCCTTCCGTTCTTCTTCTTCTTCCCCAGGAGATGTTGCCTCGACGATCTCTCCGGCCGGAATGCCAGAGCCGCGCTGCGTGGCCACTTATATAGTGACAATGGGGCGGTGTCACATGGTATATGTCACATGAGTTGGTCACATGGTGACCCCGCCCCCTTACGATGTCATAGTCCCCATGTGACATCAACCCATGTGACCAACCCATGTGACATATACCATGTGACACCGCCCCATTGTCACTATATAAGTGGCCGCGCAGCGCGGCTCTGGCATTCCGGCCGGAGAGATCGTCGAGGCAACATCTCCTGGGGAAGAAGAAGAAGAAGAAGAAGAAGAAGAAGAAGAAGAATGGAAGGCGGCGGCGACAGAAGACCGGGCCACCGCCTGTAAAAGAGCTATAAGAAGGCGCGGTGGCCCGGCAGAAGAACCGAAGAGGGGGACAAGACCCCCGAAGTCGGGAGAAGAGGCCGGCGGCGGGGAGAAAGAAAGCCGGACTCCTCCGCTAGCAAAAGAGCTACAAGAAGATAGCGGAGGAGTCCGGCGAGAAGACCCCCGAAGACGGAAGACCCCCGGAGCTGTGCAATAAAATATTTTAACCCTGTGTTGTGTTTTTTTTTGTACTTTTTTTCACAGGTGAATGGGTAGGGGTACATTGTACCCCATACTCATTCACATAGGGTGGGGGGCCGGTATCCGGGGCCCCCTTATTAAAGGGGGCTCCCGGATTCCGATAAGCCCCCCGCCCGCAGACCCCGACAACCAACGGCCAGGGTTGTCGGGAAGAGGCCCTTGTCCTCATCAACATGGGGACAAGGTGCTTTGGGGTGGGGGGGCCGCGCGGCCCCCCCTTGCCCAAGGCACCCCCCCATGTTGAGGGCACGCGGCCTGGTATGGCTCAGGAGGGGGGGCGCTCGCTCGCCCCCCTTTCCTAGCCAGCCGGGTAGCGTGCTCGGACAAGGGTTTGTTGTGGACTTGGGGGGGACCCCCACGCCGTTTTTTTTCGGCGTTGGGGTTCCCCTTTAAGTCCATACCAGTTGACGGGGCCAGCGACGTCTCCTTCGCGGGCCCCGCCTACCTGGAGACACGCTCGAAATGAGCGGACTTTCCTCCGCGTGTGTGGGCGAGTCCGTTCATTTCAAAAGTTGAGCGGATTGTTTGGCGGACTTAGTCCGCTGTAATTAGTCCGCTCAAAAAGTGCCGTGTGTGGGCAAGTCCGTTCATTCAAAAGTTTGGACGGACTGTCTGTCGGATTGTCTGACGAACTTAGTTGGGCAGACAGTCCGCCCGTGTGTACGCGGCCTGACTGGTGACAATATGTAAAAACAAATATATATATATTTTTATTTTTTCCTACTTTTCTTTATGATTTTTTGGTGAGCAGAGCAATACTGTGTTACAATAGTAACACTGTGCTACTCTGGGGAAGTGATCAGGATATAAAAATTTTTTTACACATTATGATTTCTTATACTAATGAATTTCATTGGTATAAGCAACCATTTTTACTGAATGAAACATGAAATGATTAATTCAGTGTCTTTTGTTTTGATTGGGAAAAGCTAATCACATGGTACAGATGGGCTGTGATTGGCCCTGTCTGTATCATGTGATCACCGTACCAATCACAGCTAGCAATATACAATGGATGGCAAGAAAGGAAGCCATCCATTGTTACATTTATCATGCGATCGGCTGTGATTGGCCACAGCAATCACATGATACTGGCAGCAGGCCAGTATAGTGATCAGTCACCCACTTTGTTGGGTGGACACAGTCGGTGACAGATTGCGCTGCTGTGTGGCCCTGCGGCCGCACAACTGGCACCTTCTATGACATCCACTTATTTGGATAGGGATGAGCCTGCAGTTCGAGTCGAACGTAAGTTCGACTCAAACATCGGGTGTTCGTTTGTTGTAAAACAAACCGAACATATGGGGCGTTCGGGAAATTTTAGCACCGCAAAACGCCCCATAATGCACTGCAAGATCGCAGTGCATTGCTGTATGATGATTGGCATAAGCATGCACCTGACCTGCATGCTTTGGCCAATCAAAGCGGCTCTGCTGAGAGAGCCATACTCGGCCAAAGGCAGGGTGCCTTTGGCCAATCATGACTCAGAGGGACTAAGTCTATGCCCCACACTATATAAGGCTGCTTACATAATGGCCATGTGTAGTGTTGTAGGCGTGGACAGAGAGATAGCTTGAGTTAGATTAAGAAGGCAAGTCATTTAGTTAGTGGCAGTGTATTTGATATATATATATATATATATATATATATATATATATATATATATATATATACTCTGCATGTAGAATAGACTTTATATTCAGTGTTTACGCTATTTTCAGTCAGTGCAGGCAGTATGTATATGTATATATATATATATATATATATATATATATATATATATATATTCTACATCCAGTGTAGCCTATATCTACAGTGCATTCGGTGGTGTGTACTGTTTTTAATACACTTCAGGTGGTTTATTAATATATATATATCACACTCTGCATTTGGTGTAGCCTATAGCTACAGTGCATTCGGTGGTGTACTGTTACTAATACACCTCATGTGGTGTATTAATATATATATTTACATTCGTGTATATGTATGTATGTATGTATGTGTGTATGTATATATATATATATATATATATATATATATAATATTATACTCTGCATTCAGTGTAGTCTAAAAAAAATACATCCTGTCCAGAAGGCCACCAAGGAGAGGCAGATGCTCACAGGGCACTAAAAGAGGGCAAGCAGCCTTTGTGTCTACAGTCAACAGTGGTGGTCGTGGACATGGTGCATCCTCTGCAGGTGGCCGTGGGGCACGCTTGTCCTTTTTATCTGCTGTTGGCCATGTTATTGAGCCACAACATACAGAAGAGTTGGTGGAGGGGATAACGATGCCGTCCTCTTCCTCCTCATCGTCTGTCACCCAGGCTCAGACTAGTTTGCCTTTCAATGCAGCTGCCACAGCGACCTATTCGACTGGCTCCTTGTCCACAGTCACTCCTTCTGTAGCCCCACCATCATGCACGGAGGAGTCACCAGAATTATTCAACCACAGTGACGGTTATATGCTCCTGGAGGGTGCGCAGCGATTTGAAGGCACCGATGTTGGTTCACAGGTTGAGGGAGTAACGTGATCCTAGAGAGAGGGGGTGCCACAGAAGGACAAGAAATTGGCAGTCATGTTCCCCCAGTTGCAGCATACTGCCAAGTTTGCTCCAGTGACAAGGAGGGAAGGGATGATGAGGTCAGTGATTGTACTTGGGTGCCTGAGAGAAGAGAGGAGGAGCAGGCAGAACTCCAATGAGGCAGGATGTCCTCTAGGGGGCAGCTTAAGGGCAGCCACTCTATTGCATCTCACCGCAGAGCTCCACAAGAGCAGGGCACTGCTGAATCCATAACGCCATTTATTTTCACAGTAAGCCATTTCAGCTCTATATGTGAAAGGTGCTGTTTTGGCATGGTTGGACAGGGCGGTCAGCACTAAGGTTCATATTACTGCTGACTCATGGGAAGGGAGGTTATCTTTCCTTCACAGTGCACTGGGTAACTGTGCTGGAATCTGGAAAGAATACAGGACAGGGTTCAGTGTTGTTGGAGCTTGTTTCACCACGCCTCCAAAACACTAGTGGTTATTCTTCCACAGCTCTCTCCTCCACCCCTCCTCTTCTTCTTCCCCTATAGCCTCTTCTGCAGATTTGTCCTCTGAACCGTGCTCCGTAAGCATTCAAGGGGTTACGCAAGCAGTCAGGCTAAAAGATGCCATGCAGTGCTTGAGTTGGTCTGCATGGGGGACAGAAGCAACACTGAGGCAGAGATTCTGTCAGCTCTGCTGGGGCAGGCTCAGAGGATGTTGAGGCCATGCCAGCTTCAGTCAGAAATGGTGGTATGCAACAATGGCACCAACCTTCTCTCTGTCCTTCAAAATGAACAATTGACCCATATTCCATGTTTGGCACACGTCCTGAATTTGATGGTGCAGTGGTTCTTGACCAGGTACCCAGGCTTACAAGATCTCCTAAGGCAAGCCAGAAAAGTCTGTGGTAATTTCCGCGGGTCATACAAAGATACAAACTCCAGTTGTTGCTCTTTAAAAAAAACTAAATTTTTATTGACAAGACACAGTAAACAAATGCAAATTAAAGCAGTAGACGCATTTCAGCCTATAAGGCCTTAGTCATAACCAATGTTTAACAGGAGAATTTAATTACAATCTTTGAAATAATAGTTAAGCAGGGCCCGTTCCTGCGTCCAACAAGAGTAACTGTAAGGGGTTACAGTGTTCTGGCACCACCAAAACCAAAGGCTCAATTTTTTTGCACCTGTTTAACAGGGCCATGTAATAAAAAATTTTAATATAATGTTTCACAGCAAGGCCCATTCCTGCACCCAATAAGATTAACTGTGAGGGGTTACAGTGTTCTGATACCACCAATGCCTAAGGCTCAATTTTTCTGCAGAGTATATAGGGCAGGCCGTATAGTGTATATATACTGTTATTCAAAGTATATAGTGCCTGGGGGACCCCCACGACATTTTTTTTAAATTTTGGTGCGGGGTTCCCCTTAATATTCATACCAGACCTGAAGGGCCTGATATTGATTTTGGAGGGACATCCACACCATTTTTTTGGGGCATTTTTGGCATGGGGCTCCCCTTAATATTCATAACAGACCCAAAGGGCCTGGTAATGGACTGTTCTTTTCAATGATTTTTAGCTATTTTGCTGGGATCCGACAATACATTACAGCCGCAAGCAATTTTAAATTACATTTTCCCTTTAGAAATGTAATTTTGCTGTAGTACTGTTATAAACATAGGAAATATGCGTTAATTTACAGGCAGACTAAGGCGACCCCCCAGGCATGATATTTAAAGAAATATTACATTTTTATTGTTTCACTTTAAGCATAATTAAAATCACTTCTCCCAAAAAACAGCTGTTTTTAAAACTCTTTTTTTGCATTGATACATGTGCCCTGGGGCAGGACCCAGGTCCCCTAACACTTTTTATGGCAATAACTTGTATATAAGCCTTTAAAATTAACACTTTTGATTTTTCATGTTTGTGTCCCATAGACTATAACCACTTGCCGACCGGCCGCCATCAATATACTGTGGCAGGTCGGCACGATCCCGCGAACCGTCGTAGCTATACATCGGTCCCTTTAAGCAGGATAAAAAGCGTGCACCCGCTGCACAGCGGGGGTGCTAATGCTCATGACCGCCAGCCACCAGCGATCACATGCACGAGAGGCAGAACAGGGATGTGTGTGTGCAAACACACACATCCTAGTTCTGTGAGGAGAGGACATAGATTGTGAGTTCCTACGAGCTGGGAACCACGATCTCTCATCTCATATAGTCAGTCCCATCCCCCACAGTTAGAACACACACTAGGGAACACAGTTAACCCCTTGGTCACCCCCTAGTGTTAACCCCTTCCCTGCCAGTGACAATTATACAGTAATCAGTGCATTTTTATAGCACTGATCGCTGTATAAGTGTCAATTCAACTCAAAGGGTCCAATGTGTCCACCATAAATTTGCAGTCTCAATAAAAATCGCAGATCACCGCTATTACTAGTAAAAAAATAATAATACTAATGCCATAAATCGATCCCCCATTTTGTAGACACTATAACTTTGGAGCAAACTAATCAATATACGCTTTTTGTGATTTTTATTATCAAAAATATGTAGAGGAATACATATAGGCTTTAGCTTTTTTATTTTTTAAATTGTGTTTTTTTTCAAAATTGTCGCTATTTTTTGTTTATAGCGCAAAAAATAAAAACCGTAGAGATGATCAAATACCACCAAAAGAAAGCTCTATTTGTGTGAAAAAAAAAGGACGTCAATTTTGTTTGGGTACAACGTTGCACGACCGCGCAATTGTCAGTTAAAGCAATGCAGTGCCGTAATGCAAAAAATGGCTTGGTCATTGAGCAGTCAATTCTTCCGGGGCTGAGGTGGTTAACGGTGTTCGCACAAAATTTTTGCCTGTTCGCATGTTCTGCTGCAAACTGAACCAGGGAGTGTTCGGCTCATCCCTATTGTTGGAGTCTGTTAAAGAAGGAGATGATCAGAGAAGACAGGATCAAACAGCTTTTTTTATACAATGCAATGCAGAGGATTAACCCCTTAGGTTCTCCACTTAGGGGTATAACAAGCATGCTTTACTGCATATACAGTCTTATTTTACTGTTGTGGGTTTGGTAACACATTAATCATTTGCCTGGGGTGGCATCTTCATTGTTAACATATAGTTACATAGCAGATGAGGTTGAAAAAAGAAACAAGTCCATCAAGTCCAACCTATGTGTGTGATTACATGTCAATATTACATTGTATATCCCTGTATGTGTGGTGATGCTTGGGGACTTTAACCTGGCCCCGGATACTGGGATGGACAGACTCTCACCCGGAGCGGGCTCATCTTCAGAGCTGCTCGCCTGGGCAGAAGCCTCTAATCTCTCTGATGTCTGAAGATGGCTTAACCCCTCACGGAGGGCCTATACAGCCTCACACAAAACCCTTTCAGGTATAGACCTTGCCTATGTGGGGGGGTCTGTCTTACCCTGGGTCAGAAATAACACTATTCTCTCCCGTGGCATATCCAATCACGCCCTGCTTGCTGTGAAGCTGAGCGTGTCCTGTACACAGGTGGAGAATCTGTGGAGACTGTCCAGGTTCTGGCTGTCTGATTCCAGAATATCTGAACCATATAGGTCTGAGGCGATGCAGTATTGGTGGGAATTGGATTAATCTGTGTCTCTGATCACATCTTGGGACTCATTCAAGGCCTTCACCAGTGGTAGCTTGCAGTCGCATATCCACAAGATCCATAAGGATCTGAGGGAGGTGACTTGAAAGGCTGAGGAAAGTAGGATTTTTATAACAGCTTACTTGTAAAATCCTTTTCTTTTGAGATACATCACGGGACACAGAGACTCAGTAATTACTGATGGGATGTCCCAGAGCAATGCTATCTGAGGGGAGGGGAACCACACAACATAGGGTGTAATCACCTGAGGGCCCTGTACCTCTGCCTGCAGCACACTACGCCCAAAGGCGATGTCCTCATGCCTTCTCACATCCACCTGATAAAATTTGGTGAATGTATGGACTAATGACCAGGTTGCGGCCTTGCAGATTTGAGCCATGGAGGCCTGGTGATTCACCACCCATGAGGCACTAATAGCCCTAATGGAGTGCACATTGATCTGAAAAGGCGGAATCTTTTGCTTCAAACCATAAGCTTGAACAATTACTTGTCGAATCCATTTAGTAATGGTAGATTTCCATGCTGCCTGCCCTCTCCTAGGACCCTCTGGCAATATGAACAAAACATCAGTTTTGCGAACCTGAGCAGTCGCTTCCACATAGGCTTTGACTGCCCTCACTACATCCAAAGAATGTAGTGACTTCTCTTCCATAGAGCAGGGATTTGGAAAAAAGGAAGGCAGAACAATATCTTGGTTTAGATGAAAACCTGAGACCACCTTCGGTAGAAAACTAGGATGAGGGCGTAACACCACTCTATCCTTGTGCATTATCAGATACGGTTCTTTACAAGAGAGGGCCGCTAATTCTGACACTCTTCTGGCAGAAGAAATGGCCACCAGAAAATTGAATTTCCTTGTCAACAGAACTAAGGGAATTTGCTGTATTGGTCCAAAAGGCTGCTTCTGTAAAGCTGAGAGAACCAAATTCAAATCCCAGGGGTTCAGAGGGGGCCTAACTGGAGAATTAAGGCACGTTACCCCTTGTATAAAGCATTGGAACAAAGAATGCGAAGCAAGTGGACGTTGAAACAGAACCGATAAGGCCGAGACTTGGCCCTTGATGGTACTCAAGGCCAGCTTCATCTCTAATCCATTTTGCAGAAATTTGAGGATTCTGCTTATGACATATTTCCTGGGTGCCAACCCCTGGATTCACACCAAGAGACATGCTTTCCAGACTCTCTGATAAATCATTCTGGAAGCTGGCTTTCTTGCATTAATCAAGGTAAATATCACAGGGCCGAAAGCCCAAGATTCTTCAGAATGTGGGTTTCAATAGCCAAACCATTAAATTCAGCATTTGTAAGGTAGGATGGAATACCGGTCCCTGGGATAGTAGGTCTGGATGGGACGGTAAGGTCCAAGGAGAGCCTACCGCAATCTTCACTATTTCTGCATACCAAGCTCTTCTGGGCCACGCTGGGGCCATCAGAAGCACCGACTTCTTTTCCTGCCTGATCCTGCAAAGAAGTCTTGGCAGTAGCAGAATAGAAGGGAATGCATAAATCAGAGAGAACTGATGCCATGGAGTTACCAACACATCTGTCCCACATGCAAGAGGATCCCTCATTCTTGAGACAAAGTTGTCGACCTTGTTGGTGAACCTGGACGCAAAGAGATCTACATCTGGAACCTTACATCTCTGGCATATGGCCAAGAAGATGTCAGAGTGAAGAGACCATTCCCCTGGGACTAACTGCTGGCGGCTCAAGTAGTCCGCCTGCCACTTCTCTACCCCCGGAATGAAGACTGCCGATATGCATGGCACATGTCTTTCTGTCCAGATTAAGATCTGGTTTACTTCTCCCTGAGCTGCACGACTCTTGGTGCCCCCTTGGTGATTGATATAAGCCACTGCTGTGGCATTGTCGGACTGGATACTGACAGGGCAACCCTGCAGCCTGAGTGTCCAGGCTTTTAGGGCTAGATACGCCGCACGGATCTCCAGAATGTTGATGGGTAAGGCCCTCTCAGTCTTGGACCATCTCCCTTGGACAGTCGACTGTTCCAGGACTGCCCCCCCCCCCCCCCCCCAACCCCAAAGACTGGTATCTGTTGTTACCACTGTCAAGGTAACTGGTAAAAAGGATTTTCCTTTCCGCAGAATTTCGGGTATCAACCACCAGCTGAGGCTCCAATGCCTTGTAGGGGACAGAAAATCTGAACCTTCTTGTTTCAGGCCGATAGGATACTGTTAGCCTTGAATGAGACTGAGCGTAGGGAACTGCTTCGAATGAAGCCACCATCTTCCCCAACAACTTCATACAAAGACAATTAGAAGGACCCTTCTTTGCCCTGACTACTTGAATCAGTTCTCTTAGCACTGATCTTTGCTTGGGGTAGGAATACCCTCTGCTGGGCTGTATCTATGACCAGACCCAAATACACTAGTCTTCTTACTAGTTTTAAAGAAGGTTGAGAGCCCAGCCTAGGCATTCCAGGTAGTTGATTGTGGTGACCAAATCTTGGTCCAGGCGGGCTACCGACCGGTCTATCAAGAGCAAGTCGTCTAGGTATGCTATTATTGTTATACCTTGGGCCCTTAATCTGGCCAGAAGAGGGGTCAAGATCTTTGTAAACACCCGAGGTGCAGTAGCTAGCCCAAAAGGCAGAGCTACAAACTGAAAGTGGCATTTTTCTTTTTCGAAACGCAGGAACTTTTGATGAGCAGGGAAAATAGGTACACACAGGTACACATCCTTCATGTCCATTGACGCCAGAAGTTCTCCTCCTTGTAGGCTGGAGACTACCGATCAGATTGATTCCATGCGAAAGGACTGTATCTTTAGAAATCGGTTTAGATCTTTGAGATCTAGAAAGGGGTCTGACATCTCCTTTTGGCTTTAGTATCTTGAAAAGGTTTGAATAAAACCCCATTCCCTGCTCTTGCATGGGAGCTACCATGATAACTTTTTGCGACAATAGTCGCTCCAACGCTAGAAGGAGAGACTTCTTTTTCTCTGGGTCTCTGGGTACATTTGATCTCAGGAAACGAGGAGAAGGGAATTCTCGGAATTCTAGTTTGGAACCTATAGTTATTGTGGAAACCACCCATTTGTCCCGAAATTCCTCCTGCCAGAGCCCTGAGAAGTAGTCTTCCCCCCACTCGAGTGAGTGGGGGCCAGGGGCGGACTGACCAGTCGGTCACTCGGGCGCCGCCCGTGGGCCCGAGGTCATTAGGGGCCCGGTCTCGGCCACATGAGAGGCCACTTGAAGCGGCTGTGCCCGTATCACATGCCGCGATCATGCCGATTACAATACGGCGCGCTGCTCCCCGCCGGCCCCTCCTTCCCTCCGTCCGTCCCAGGTGATGTCACAACGCATACAGTACAAGCACCTGGGACGGACGGGAGGGAAGGAGGGGCCGGCGGGGAGCAGCGCGGAGCTAGCTGTATTGTAATCAGCATGAGATACGGGCACAGCAGAAGAGTGCAGGGGCCGGCGGGGAGCTGCGCCGTTAAAAGTATTATCGGCATCCGCCGGTAAGTGAAGCCTGGGCCTGCCACAAGTGATGGGGGTGGCGGTACAGATGCATGGGGCCCCGGATCCCCCCAACCCAGTGTCCCCCCTGTGTGTGTGTCCCCCCGTGTGTGTCCCCCCCCTGTGTGTCCCCCCGTGTGTGTGTCCTCCCCGTGTGTGTGTCCTCCCCTGTGTGTGTGTGTGTGTCCTCCCCTGTGTGTGTGTGTCCTCCCCTGTGTGTGTGTGTGTGTCCTCCCCTGTGTGTGTGTGTCCTCCCCTGTGTGTGTGTGTGTCCTCCCCTGTGTGTGTCCCCCTGTGCCCTCCCGTGTGTGTGTGTCCCCGTATGTGTGTGAGTGTCCCCGTATGTGTGTGAGTGTCCCCGTATGTGTGTGTGTGAGTGTCCCCGTATGTGTGTGTGTGTGTGTGTGTCCCCGTATGTGTGTGTGTGTGTGTGTGAGTGTCCTCGTGTGTGTGTGTGTGTGTGTGTGTGTGTGTGTGAGTGTCCCCGTATGTGTGTGTGTGTGTGAGTGTTCCCGTATGTATGTGAGTGTCCCCGTATGTGTGTGAGTGTGTGTGTGTGTCCCTGTGTGGTGTGTGTGTGTGTGTGTGAGAGAGTGTATCCCCCTGTGTGTTTTTGTGTGTGTGAGTGTATCCCCCTGTGTGTGTGTGTGTGTGTGTGTGTGAGTGTCCCCGTATGTGTGTGTGTGTGAGTGTCCCCGTATGTGTGTGTGTGTGAGTGTCCCCGTATGTGTGTGTGTGTGTGAGTGTCCCCGTATGTGTGTGTGTGTGAGTGTTCCCGTATGTGTGTGTGTGTGAGTATTCCCGTATGTGTGTGTGTGTGAGTGTTCCCGTATGTGTGTGTGTGTGTGAGTGTCTCCGTATGTGTGTGAGTGTTCCCGTATGTGTGTGAGTGTCCCCGTATGTGTGTGAGTGTCCCCGTATGTGTGTGTGAGTGTCCCCGTATGTGTGTGTGTGAGTGTTCCCGTATGTGTGTGTGTGTGAGTGTTCCCGTATGTGTGTGTGTGTGTGAGTGTTCCCGTATGTGTGTGTGTGTGAGTGTCCCCGTATGTGTGTGAGTGTTCCCGTATGTGTGTGAGTGTCCCCGTATGTGTGTGAGTGTGTGTGTGTGTGTCCCTGTGTGGTGTGTGTGTGTGTATGTGTGTGTGTATGTGTGTGAGAGAGTGTATCCCCCTGTGTGTTTTTATGTGTGTGAGTGTATCCCCCTGTGTGTGTGTGTGTATCCCCCTGTGTGTGTGTGTATCCCCCTGTGTGTGTGTGTGAGTGTATCCCCCTGTGTGTGTGTGTGTGTGTGTGTGTGTGTGTGTGTGTGTGTGTGAGAGTGTATCCCCCTGTGTGTGTGAGTGTGTGTGTGTCCCTGTGTGTGTGTTGAGAGAGTGTGTCCTCCTGTGTGTGGTGTGAGTGTCCCCCCCTGTGTGAGTGCCCCCCCCCCCTGTGTGTGTGTGTGAGAGTGTATCCCCCTGTGTGTGTGTATCCCCCTGTGTGTGTGTATCCCCCTGTGTGTGTGTGTGTGAGAGTGTGTCCCCCTGTGTGTGTGTGTGAGAGTGTATCCCCCTGTGTGTGTGTGTGTGTGAGAGTGTGTCCCACTGTGTGTGTGTGTGAGAGTGTGTCCCCCTGTGTGTGTGTGTGTGTGTGTGTGTGTGTGTGTGTGTGAGAGTGTGTCCCCCTGTGTGTGTGTGTGTGTGTGTGTGTGTGTGAGAGTGTGTCCCCCTGTGTGTGTGTGTGTGTGTGTGTGTGTGTGTGTGTGTGTGTGTGTGAGAGTGTGTCCTCCCCCCCTGTGTGAGTGTGCGTGTCCCCGTGTGTGTGTGCGTGAGTGTATCCACTTGTGTGTGTCCCCCCCCCGTATGTGTGGTGTGTGAGTGTCCCCGTGTGTGTGTCTCCCTGTGTGAGAGTGTGTCCCCCTGTGTGTGGTGTGTGAGTGTCCACCTGTGTGTGTGTGTGTGTGTGTGTGTGTGTGTGTGTCTCCCTGTGTTTGTGTGAGTGTGTGTGCTTGTGCGTTCTCCCTCCAGTTTCCCCCTGTGTGCTCCCCCCCCTTGTCTCCCTGACAAGGTGTGGCGCCCAAGGGGGCCCCATGAGCTTCTATTGCCTGGGGGCCCCATTAGTTGTCAGTCCGCCCCTGGTGGGGGCGCCCCTTCATAAGGAGGTCTTAGCGTTTTGACTAGAAGACCTTCTCCCCCAGGACTTCTTTTGTCCCTGGGGTTGAATCTGAGTTTTAACCTTTGAGCCTGATGGAGGAGGCCGTCATGACTGCCTGGAGGCTGATGACCCTGGCACTGGAGAAAGCGCCCGTTTAAAGAAGGGACGTTTACTCCTTTTCTTGACTGGTAAAAGGGTGCTTTTCCCACTAGAGATCCTTTGGATATAATTGTTCAAATCCTCTCCAAACAGTTTTGCACCACGAAAGGGAAATCCCACCAGGAGTTTCTTACTTCAGCCATAAGATTCTACGCATGTGTACCAATCCAAGCTTAAGGTGAGAGGTCTGAAGGATAGAATCTCTGATAGCATCAACAGCAAAACACAAAGCCACTGGTAGGTTAGCTAACCCCCGGGCTTGCTGTTCAGGTAAAGCTTTAAGCACCTGTTTAACATGGTCTCTCAAATATTGACAGGCTTCAATTGCTGCCACTGCAGGTTGAGCTTCTGAACCTGCCAAGGAGAAAACATTTTTTAATAGGAATGCCATTTTCTTATCAGTTGGATCCCTAAGCATGTGAGCGTTGTCAACAGGACAAGTCAGGCTTTTGTTTACGGAGGAAATGGTGGCGTCAACTGCCGGTATACCCCACATCTTAGTAAATTTTTCCTCAATAGGATAAAGTGTAGAAAACTTTTTAGGAGGAACAAAATGTTTATCTGAGTGATCCCACTCAGAATAGATAAGCTTTTCCAGCAAACCATGAACAGGAAAGGCATGTGCAGTTTGAGGAGGTTTCAGTGAACCCAGAGAAGAAGTGGGTTCTTTAACTGACTCAGGGACGGGGAACTTAAACGTGGAACGGACCAATCCAGCAAGAATTTGCACCAACATCTTCTCATCCTGAGAAGCTGAAGAGGGCCCTTCTTCACTAGATTCCTCAGAAGTGGAATCATCAGTCTCCTCCCGATCCTCTGAGGAGGATTCCTCTCCTTTATCCCAGAGTTCCTCACTCTGAGGGTCCTGGGTGACAGAGGTGGGCCTAGTGCATTTTCTTCCACTGAGTGAAGATGCGATTAAGGCCACTAATCTTTCCTCTAAACGTTTATGGTTGAGGAAAAAAACTCCTGTGTAATGTACACAGGGGCTGAAGTGCCAGAAGCAGCTGCAGGCCCTGACCCCGACGGTTCTCCCTGGCCAGCCTCCCCGGGTTCTGCAGGGGGGGAAGGTGCTGCAGAGGGGGGTCCTCAGAGCCTGAAGGGGACTCCTTAGAGCCCCTATTCTTCAGGGTACTTGTACCTCTTCTACCCATAGTGCAAAGCAACAAAAGTTAGAGGTGCCACAAAAAAATGCACTGACTGCTGAGCACTGTAGTTCAGCAACTGCCGCTGCTACTAAGACTCAGTCTGGTGCCCAAGTAAATGCTGCCGGGAAATGCCTGTGTCTTCCACACTCACATGCGCCTGTCAGCTCTGTGTCCCACCATAGGCTGTGTGCATCTGAAAAAGAGTGCACTTTAAAGCCTGTGTAGCCTAGTGCTCTGCCCCCCCCTCCTCCGACCACTTCCTCCCCCCTCGCTTTTTAAAAAACGAGCGTTTCCCGCGCGAGCAGAGGCTCTAACCTTGCTGGTAAGCATGGAGGGGAGGCTGGGGCAGAGGAGAGGGAAGGGCCAGTGGATGGGGAGCCGCTGTAATGGCGGCGGCGAACGATGGTGGACGGTGGCGGGTGGTGTGGTATGTTACCGCTCTCTGCCCAGTCCTGTCTCAGTCCCCTAATCCTTGGAGGGAGAATCCCAGAAGGAAAAAAATACCCTTACCTTCATCCTTCCTGGAGCATGGCTGGAGGAGCATAGAGCATGGACACCTTCAGAGACTGGAGCCCTCTTGAATAGGGGGATCCGCAGTTCTGGGCCTGTAAAGCACCCTGCCAGGAATATGGCTGAAAAAAACAAATACTGTGTCCCAGGGTCCAGCTCTCTGAAAAGAGACGCATTACAAGTAAAACCTTGTTTCTTCGGACATGTGGCCCGGGTACCATCCAATTCAGCCTGGAAAAGACACTTTGAATGGATCCGGTTGCATAGCTGGCCCCAGTAAGGATATTCCAGCGGAGCTCAGCACAGCCCCTCTTTACTTGTGACCAAAACCTAAGACACTGGCAAAAAAACTGGGGTACCTCCAGTAGGGGTAGGGGTTTTATGGGGGATTGAACTTCCTGTCTAGGGTGTGCTAGTGTCCAATCACCTAGTGATACCCTATAACCCATCAGTAATTACTGAGTCTTTGTGTCCCTTGATGTATGAGAAAGAAAGGTTGGCAGCACTTGAGGAAGAATACTTAGAGTCAGGTACCCCGAGAGCATACTCTAACTTTTAGGCAGCGTTGAGGGATGTTCTCCTGTTACGAAGCCACCAAAACTAAATTACTACATCAGTCCCAAAGAATCTTTGAACATGGGGAAAAGACTGGTAGTATGCTGGCATGGCTGGCAAGGGAAAGCTCCTCCCCGGCGACTATCTCAACCATATGTGATTCGGATGGGGTGACTCCCTCTTCCATTAATGACAGATTTGCGTTGTTCTATCGAGACCTATATGGTTCTCGAATGGAGTGCATGGACGAAGAGCTGATGACATACCTTGATGGGGTGAAGCTCTCTTACCTGACATTCACATTTAGCCCGTGTACACATGGTCGGAGATTCCGACGGAATGTTTCCGATCGGAGCGTTTTGTCGGATATTCCGACTGTGTGTGGTCTGCATCGGACTGTTTCCATCGGAATATCCGACGGACCAACTTTTCCAACTTGCCGGTAAAATTTTCCGACAAAATGCTCCGATCGGACATACTCCGATCATGTGTAGCCTACTCCGACGGACAAGGTGCCACGCATGCTCACAATCAAATTCCGACACGGAAGCGCTCGCTCAGGTAAAACTGCTCGTAATCGATATAGCACATTTGTCACACTGCAATGTTAAAAATTCTTTCATGAAGCGCATTCTCTTGTTTTTTTACAATGCTGCAAGAAGGAACTCTTTTGATTCTCATAGTCACACACACTTCTCCCGAACGTATTTCCTGAGCCTTTTTTACTAATTTCAGCAATACAATTTTTGAAATCGTCACATCTACCCAATTTTTTTTTTATTGTTTTTTTGGGTGAATTTTGTGTTTGTTTTTTTCATAAACATCTCCTTTTTTGACAGTTTGCTCAGCTTTCCATTTTTTGGGGTGTGTTTTGTGTGTAAACTTACCACAACAACATTATTATCTTTTTGATATTTTCTTTTTTAATCTACAGGAGGTTGTTTAGTGTTGGTACCCCTTGTTATTCATTTCACTTTGTATTTTTGAAATGTACCTGTCTGCTCACAAATAAACTGGCCTTTTTGAAGTAAAACACATACGCAAGTATTTCTTCAAACAAAAAAAACCTTTATTTAGGTCTCAAACAACTAAAAAGAGGAAGGCAGCGCTGGATAAACTTGTCAATTTGGCGAAGCCTTTGGCACCCAGGGCAGACATGAACTTATTAGAAAAATAATAATTGGTGGCCTGAGGAATACATATCTCAGGGAGAGCAGTCTGGTCCAGAAGTCCTAGAGATCAGGAAAAGCAGATGCCATTTATGTCCCCAGGATGTGGTTCTTCAAGAGGCTGCATCTTCTGTCAGACCAGACTGAACCCAGGCCATCACTCTCTCGTCTTCCTTAGGCACTTCCCGCCAGGCATCCTTCCAGGCTGTGGCTGGGCTCCTGTAGTTGTGGCAGGAGGAGGAGAAGGATGGCGTTGGTCGACCTCCAGGCTGCCACTTCCCACAGCCTCCCCCCGGTTGAGGTCTTCCTGTGTATGAAAATGGGACATAGTTTTAGTTTTTTGCTCATCAATCACAATTTTTAGCTCATGACTGTTGCAAATTGAATGTTCCCAAATAGAACAGACTATCATTCTGAGCCCAGCATTTTTCATTCTTGTCCCAATCATTTTTGGCCACTACTGTCTATTGATATGTAAACCACTTTGTTAAATCACAACTTACTGATTAATAAGAACATCTAGTTAACCTCCTCCCACCCGCCCTATAGCCGAATGACGGCCTTAAAGCGGGTGGGTTCCCTCGCCTGGCAGTCCCTGGATGGCCTGGTGTTTACTTCCGCAATGCGCGCCGCCGGGGGCGCGCATCGCGGAAGTATTGTATTCGCCGTGTCTCCCGGAGACAGGCAAATACAGATCGCCGTGAATGGCCAATCAAAGCGGCCGTTCACAGCGCGATCGCAGCTGCCAATGGGAGATGATCTCATATGTAAACATATGAGATCATCTCCCATTGCAGTGTCTCTCCCTCCTCACACAGAGACAGCGTGTGAGGAGGGAGAGCGATCTGTGTGTCAGCCCCAGTGCCAGTGTCAGCCCCAGTGCCAGTGTCAGCCCCAGTGCCAGTGCCATCTGTCAGCCCAGTGCCATCTGTCAGCCCCAGTGCCAGTGCCATCTGTCAGCCCAGTGCCATCTGTCAGCCCAGTGCCATCTGCCAGTAGTGCCAGTGCCGCCAGTGCCACCTGCCAGCGCCAGTGCCTGCCGTCAGCCCCAGTGCCGCCAGCGCCAGTGCCGCCAGCGCCAGTGCCACCTGCCAGCGCCAGTGCCACCTGCCAGCGCCACCTGCCAGCGCCAGTGCCACCCGTCAGCCCCAGTGCCGCCTGTCAGCCCCAGTGCCGTCCGTCAGCCCCAGTGCCATCAGTGCGGTCAGCCCCAGTGCCGCCAGTGCCGTCAGCCCCAGTGCCACCTGCCAGTGCCGCCAGTGCCAGTGCCACCTGCCAGTGCCACCTGCCAGCGCCAGTGCCACCTGCCAGCGCCAGTGCCATCCGTCAGCCCCAGTGCCAGTGCCGCCAGTGCCACCTGCCAGTGCCACCTGCCACCACCAGTGCCGCCAGTGCCAGTGCCGCCAGTGCCACTTGCTAGTGCCACCTGCCACCTGCCAGTGCCACCTGCCAGCGCCAGTGCCACCTGCCAGCGCCAGTGCCATCCGTCAGCCCCAGTGCCGCCAGCCCCAGTGCCGCCAGCCCCAGTGCCGCCAGTGCCACCTGCCAGTGCCACCTGCCAGCGTCAGTGCCACCTGCCAGCGCCAGTGCCACCTGCCAGTGCCATCCGTCAGCCCCAGTGCCATCCGTCAGTCCCAGTGCCGTCAGCCCCAGTGCCGCCAGTGCCACCTGCCAGTGCCACCTGCCAGCGCCACCTGCCAGCGCCAGTGCCATCTGTCAGCCGCAGTGCCATCTGCCAGCCCCATTTGCCAGAGCAATTAGCCAGAGCAAATAGCCAGCACCATCTGCCAGTGCCAGCCCCAGTGCCAGCCCCAGCCCCATCTGCCAGCGACATCTGCCAGCCCCATCTGCCAGCCCCATCTGTCAGCCCCATCTGCCAGCCCCATCTGTCAGCCCCATCTGTCAACCCCATCTGCCTCCAGTGCCATCTGCCTCCAGTGCCATCTGCCTCCAGTGCCATCTGTCAGTGCCACGTGTCGTCAGTGCCACGTGGGGTCACTTTGTGGGCATTTCCATTGTCCTGGTGCTCCAGGGCCTTCAAAACTGTAATAGGTGGTTGAGAAATAAGATGTGTAATTTATGCTCCTAGAACGCCTGATGGTGCTATTTCAATATTGGGCCTCTGTATGTGGTCAGGCTGTGTAAAAGTCTCACACATTTGGTATCGTAATACTCAGAAGGAGTAGCAGAACGTATTTTGGGGTGTCATTTGTGGTATACACATGCCATGTGAGAGAAATAACCTATTACATTGAAAATTTTGTGAGAAAAAAAAAAAATCTTCATTTTGCAAAGAATTGTGGGAAAAAGATGACAACATCAAAAACCTCACCATGCATCTTAGTAAATACCTTGGAATGTCTACTTTCAAAAAAGGGGTCATTTGGGGGGTATTTGTACTTTCCTGACTTGTTCGGGTCGCAAGAAATGAGATAGGCCACCAGTACATCAGGTGTGATCAATTTTGTGCGATTCGCACCGCAGCTTGTAGACTCTCTAACTTTCACAAAGACCAAATAATATCCACTAATTTGGGTTATTTTTACCAAAGATATGTAGCTTTGTTGCCCACCCCTCAGTTTGTTTCTTGGATAAATCACATGGTCTTTGACCATGCCCTGCACTGTATGATTAGGATTTCGATGTACAGTATCTCACAGAAGTGAGTACAGCCCTCACATTTTTTTAAATATTTTATTTTCCCTTATGTGACAACACTTAAGTAATGACACTTTGCTACAATATAAAGTGAGTGTACAGCTTGTATAAGTGTTTGCTGTCCACTCAAAATATAATATGTATAAATTGTGGCCAAAATTTATGAAAAAAAAATTATAATTTGCAAAATTTTATCACAGAAACAAAGAAATATGCGTTTTTTTTTCAAAATTTTCGGTCTTTTTTCGTTTATAGCGCAAAAAATAAAAATCCCAGAGGTGATCAAATACCACCAAAAGAAATCTCTATTTGTGGGAAAAAAAGGACACAAAATTCATTTGAGTACAGTGTTGCATGACTGAGTAATTGTCATTCAAAGTGTGAGAGCACCAAAAGCTGAAAATTGGTCTGGTCAGGAAGGGTGTTTAAGTGCCCAGTAAGCAAGTGGTTAACATTAGGCTTGTGAAGCTAGTTCGTAACGAATCGAAATTCGGCCGAATGCATCCGAATGTCCGAATAAAAAAATAACGAATAACAACGAATACGAAAGAAATATAACAAATGAATTTGAATGAATTCGATAATTCTTTAAAGATCTAATGAAACAAAAGGTCAGCTCAAAGTAAATCTTATAGTCCAATCAGCTAATTCATTTTGTGCCGGAGGATGGATTACTGGCAAAGTGCATTCCTGAGAACTGAGTTAGAAGGGTATTGTATTGTATTTGAGCCGAGGAGAAGAGACGTCATTGTGTGTATTAAAAGATTCAATAAACAAACGACTTTCCAAACTACGAATCATTATCACGAATGTCTATACATACATAAATAGCGAATTTCAACGAATACGAATGAATGAATTCGACACTCTACGCATAATAACGAATTTTCAGCTCCTCACTCTGTTCACAGATCGTACGGACGACACACGTGTGTTGCTTTTTATATACAGTGCGCATGCGTGAAACTCCGCCCGCCCCTGACGTTCTTTCTAGACTATTCCCCGCCCCTTCTCTTTTGGCGCAGTGGGGAGAGCACATGGCGGAGACAATGCAGGTGCGCAATCAGAGTTCCACTAACGAGGAGGAGGGTGAGGAAAGCCCGGAGCCTGAAACGTCCCGATCCAGGAAGACAAGATTTAAGGCCTCAAATATGTCTTTTGTAGAGATGTTGGAGATGGTGGACATATTGAACAGGACCGACTATGATGGGAAGTATGGACCTTACCCAAACCCAAATATCAGAAAGGCCAAGATCATGACTAAAGTTGTGAAGAGTCTTCAGAAGAATTTTGGGGTACGCCGATCCAAGGATCAACTGAGAAAACGCTGGCCAGACCTGAAACTGAGGGAGCACGAACAGTACAGAAGGATCAAGTGTCTTCTTCAAAAAAGTAAGTAGTTGTCGTGTGTTCATATGATTATTCTTGGTTGCATACTGCTCCATGTGCTTTGATTCCATGTTGTGCAGTTTAACCACTTAAGGACCGCCGCATGGCACCGACAGGCACAAGCACGTACATGTACGTGCTCGCCTTCCAGCGGGTGGGGGGTCCGATCGGACCCCCTCCCGCTGGATGCGGTGGTCCGTTTCGCTGCAGGAGCGATCCAGGATGAGGGGGATGGCCGTTGGTTTCTGGCCATCCCCTCTCGATCTCTCCTGGCGAATGAGAAGCTTCCCCCGCTGTGTATAGTAAACACAGGCAGGGAGGAAGTGATGTCATTCTCCTCGGGGTGGTCTTTTTGACCTGACTGCGAGGAGATGAGAGAAAGTAAGTGTGCACCAACACTACACTGACATGTAGATACACATAGGCACACAAACCCCCCCGAGCACTAGGTACCCCGATATACTACCCAATAATGGTTTTAACCCCCTGATTGCCCCTAGTTAACCCTTTCACCCCCTTTTGCCAGTGTCACTAAGCAATCGTTTTTCTGATTGCTGCATTAGTGTCACTGGTGCCGCTAGGTAGCTAGTTATTTTTTTAGGTTCCCCGTCAGGTTTTTATATAGCTCCAGGGACCCCCATATACTACCTAATAAAGATTTTAACCCCCTGATTGCCCCTAGTTAACCCTTTCACCAGTGATCACCGTATAAGTGTTATGGGTGACTCTGGTTAGTTAGTTTGCTTTTTATAGCATCAGGGCACCCACCATTTATTACCCAATAAAGGTTTGACCCCCTGATCACCCGGTGGGTGATATCAATTAGGTTTTAGGGTCAGGGTCAGCATCGCCCCAGGCAGTGCTAGGTTAGTGCCAGTACCGCTAACACCCGCGAGCAAAGCATACACCTCCCGTAGTGGTATAGAATCTGAACAGATCAATATCTGATCTGATCAGATCTATACTAGCATCCCTAGCAGTTTAGAGTTCCAAAAAAATGCATTGTTAGCGGGATCAGCCCAGATACCTGCTAGCACCTGTGTTTTTCCCCTGCGCCCAGCTCACCCAAGTGCAGTATCGATCGATCACTGTCACTTACAAAACACTAAACACATAACTGCAGCATTTGCAGAGTCAGGCCTGATCCCTGCGATCACTAACAGTTTTTTTTGGTAGCGTTTTATATTTAAATCCTGAAGGCAGTGCTTGGTTTTCGGGGTCCCGTACGTGGCTAGGCTTCCAAAAAGTCCCCCATAAGTGGTATCCCCGTACTTGGGAGAAGCAGCAGAATTTATTTTGGGGTGTAATTTCACTTATGCCCATAGCATGTGTGAGCAATATATCATTTAGTGACAACTTTGTGCAAAAAAAAAAAAATTAATATTCCTGCAACTTGTGGCAAAATATAAAATATTTCATTGACTCAACATGCCCCTCAGCAATTTCCTTGGGGTGTCTACTTTCCAAAATGGGGTCATTTTTGGGGGGTTTGTGTTATTTTGGCATTTTATGGCCTTCAAAACTGTGATAGGTAGTGAGGAGTGAAATCAAAAATTTGCACCCTTAGAAATCCTGAAGGCAGTGATTGGTTTTCGGGGTGCCGTACGTGGCTAGATTACCAAAAAGTCCCACATATGTGGTATCCCCGAACTCAGGAGAAGCAGCAGAATATATTTTGGGGTGCAATTCCACATATAACTATGGCATGTGTGAGCAATATATCATTTAGTGACAACTTTTTGTAAACTTTTTTTTTTTGTCATTATTCACTTGGGACAAAAAAAAAATATTCAATGGGCTCAACATGCCCCTCAGCAATTTCCTTGGGGTGTCTACTTTCCAAAATGGGGTCATTTGGGGGGGGTTTGTACTGCCCTGCCATTTTAGCACCTCAAGAAATGAGATAGACAGTCATAAATGAAAAGCTGTGTAAATTTCAGAAAATGTACTCTAGTTTGTAGACGCTATAACTTTTGCGCAAACCAATAAATATACGCTTATTGACATTTTTTTTTACTAAAGACATTTTGCGGAATAAATTTTGCCCTAAATGTATGACTAAAATTGAGTGTATTCGATTTTTCTTATAACAAAAATTAGAAAATCTTTTTTTCTCGAAATTTTCGGTCTTTTTCCATTTATATCGCAAAAAGTAAAAATCGCAGAGGCAATCAAATACCATCAAAAGAAAGCTCTATTTGTGGGAAGAAAAGGATTAAAATTTCGTTTGGATACAACATTGCATGACCGCGCAATTACCAGTTAAAGCAGTGCAGTGCGAAATTGTAAAAAGACCTCTGGTCCTTAGGCTGACAATTGGTCCGGGGCTGAAGTGGTTAAAATGGCCACTTTCAAGTTCATGGTTTTATTCGTTCGTAAGAAACATCGTTCTGCAGGTAAGTATTCCAGCTTAACAAAGTGTCCACAATAATGTTCTCACCTTTGAACTCGGCCAAAAAACACAATTGCACAACACTTCCAAGCAATGTTTCATATTCCTATTTCTGCCCTCTGTGTGCTAATTATTCCTTTTTTACATTCTCATAGGGGAGAGAAGACTCGGGAAGTCTGAGGACACCAGGGACACCACCCTTCCAAAAGAAGGCAAAATTCCAAAACCAAAAGCAGAGGAGCAGGAGGAGGAGGAAGGAGAGATCATTGAAGTTGGACAAATTGTCACCACAACAGGTGAGTGTCGGAGAGCACAGCTTCCGGTAAGCTCATCAATGTATGTTGTCATATTTATAATACATGGTGTGTTTTTTTGCTTTGTTTTGTAGGTGATGTGGAAGAAGAATCACATTTTACCAGTGAAAGTGCCCAGATACTGATTGGGGAGATAATGGGGTGCAATTGGGATTTAGAAAATATACAGCAAAACATCAATGATGTTAAAAATAAAATGAAGAACATCATTGATGTTTTGGGGAGAGTGTGAAACAACACAAACTAGCTTGTGGTTTATTTTTTTGCTTTTAAACAAAAACTTTTGTCTTTTATAAAAATCTAAATTTGGAAGGGTGTCAACATGCGCTATCTCCCATCATGGGGGATAAATGTACGTGTTTTGTGGAAAATGGCTGAGATGAAGGGGTTGCAGCCCCAAAACATGTACATTGATCCCCCATGATGGGAGATAGCACATGTTGACACACTGTGTGCATCTTCCAAAGTTGGATTTTCCAGGTGTTGGAATTGAACATTATACATCTAAAGTTTCTACATATCTGTTGGTACAACCAAGTCACCAAACACAATCTGCATAGCAGAATGAGTTCTATTCAGCCCACCTGGTGTGCACGGAGCTTCAAAGAGATTTAGAACAATGACGGCGTCGGTCTGTCTGTAAGGACAAAAAGGGACCTAATGATCAGCTGGGCGTCCGAGATCAAATCACAAGATGTGAACCCAGTCGGAGCAGTTGCAATTCATGGGCAAACACTGCCCCCCAGAGGTCAATTATGGCAGGACTGTCAGAGATATTTAGCCTGGGGGAGGAGACGCCGCAGAGACGCTGATTGGTCCACAGGCAAAGGGGGTGGGCAATGGGGTGTGGTGTGGCTGAGGTGTGTTTATCAAAAGGGATTTATTAAAGAGAGCTCTCTCTCTTTCCATCATGAGGCTCAGCCGCGAAGATCTGCTAAGTATCGCTTGTATTGTATTCTGATTGTATGCTATGCACTCTTGTAACTTCTATTGATACCTTATGCAAGTTTTCTTATTTCCTTGGGAAATAAATGAGATTTGATTGATCCTAGACCGTGTATTTGGTTTCATAGCTAATTGTTATAGTATTGTGATATTAACGATAGCATGTGCTCAGAGTATAGATAGACTAACTAATCTATAGGGACTAGACAAAGTAATACATAACTGATGATAATAATAGGTTGTATTGATCAGTTACTTCATTTGGCACCCCAGAAAGGCGTGTAAAAGGTATTTTTACACAGAATTCACAAAAATCTAATGTTTTGTTTCTGAGTCCCTGTAAGCACAGATCCTCAGACACCCAGAACTGGAAATCATCTCTAGTGGGGACAAGATTGGCGCTGGCTCGCGAATTCTGAAAGCATGCTTGGATGAGCATGAAAATTCTGTGAGATATTTCACCGGTGAAACGGACGCGTAGAACCTGGTGAGAACTATGGCTGATATATGTATGTACTTTAATGTTGTATTGTGCTGCTGTACCAGAGGGCAAATTGGCGCACTGGCGAGATAGGGACTGATCACCCTGGTTATGTGATATAACCGCAGATTGACAGGATAACCATACAATTTTGGAAATCTGTCCCAATAGGAATTCCCTGTGGCCTGCAATTGGATAGGAGAGCATTGATTAAGAGTGTGTTCTCCTGAAGAAATTTCATGGTTAAACGGATTTGTATTTGTTTTTTTCCTTTTGCGTTTTTTTTTGTGTGTTTGGTGTGGGACTACAGGTGAAAGCTAGCTTCTAAACAGCTTCATCTGTGTCTTTGTGTGTGCTTGGTATCTGTCCATCTAGTGTAATGCTAATGCAAAGTGTTGGTTAGAGATTGACAGGAATTACCATACATCTTTGAGGAAAAAGGAAAAAAAGTGGGGGAAATATAGGTTTATATTTCTACCCACATGAGAGTGAAATAGCTCTGGTAAGATGATCTGCAACCTAAGGCATTGATTAAGAGTGTGCCTTGTGTCTTGTGTGCTGTAGAACCACAAGTCACTGTAGATTTAAACGGTTTGTATCTGTTTTTTGTTTTTTTGTTTTGTTTGTTGGTGGGACTATAGGTGAAAGCTAGCTTTTAAACAGCTGTATCTGTGTCTTTGTGGGGGTTATTTATCTGTTCGTCTGTGTCTATTGTCTAAGCAACTGGTTGAGCAACTTTAGTGTGGGTGGGCTAATTAGCATATCAATGAAAGCCATTGAAGGTTTCATTAGCAAGCATGGTGGTATTATATATCAATCTACACAACACAAGAGTAGTGATGGACGAACTTCCGATGGGACATTTTCGCGAACGCGGCCGATAGTTCGCAAACCGTAACGTTCGTGGCGGGCCCCATTGACTTCAATGGGAGGCGAACTTTGCAAACCTACAGGTCAAATTTGCAGCCACAAAATAATTACTAGCTGTGCACACATAGTCCCACCACATGGCCAATGACATAACACATGTATGAGGGGAATCTGGGATCGACAACTACAAGCATTATTTTTTTATATGTGAAATTGTGACAATTCAGGACTGTGGAGTGCATGAAGGCAATGGAGGAGAGGGAAGGTCAGGGTAGGCAAAGAAGAGGGTGCAGGAGATGATCACCATAGAGAGCACTGACATCAGCAGCGTGACATACAGCAATGACACCTGCACCGTGATAGAGTGATCTGACACCAGCACCGTGATAGAGAGCACTAGAGGTCGACCGATATACTGGCCAGCCGATATATCGGCCGATATTTGGCATTTTTTAATTAATCGGCATCGGCCGATTGTGCTGATAAAAAAGCTGATTACATGTTCAGCGCGACTTGCAAAAGACTTCTGTAATAGAAGTCAATGTAAGTTGCCTGAAGACATCAGTGAAGGACTTTCCTCCTCTCTGGGCAGGCTGCCAAGAAAAGATCAAATGTTTCTTCTTCAATGGGCTGAACTCCATGTGTAGAAGTTCTCAGTTTAACCATTTAAAGACTAAATCTTTTCTGACACTTGTTGCTTAGGTAAATCCAGTATTTTCTGCTAGAAAATCACTCAGAAGCCCCAAAAATTATATATATTTTTTTAGCAGAGACCCTAGGGAATAAAATAGCGGTTGTTGCAATATTTTATGTGACGCGGTATTTGCGCAGAGGTCTTTCAAACGCAAGTTAGCCCTTTTTTTTTCATCCAAAAGTTTTGAGTACCTGTTTTTGTGTATAAATAGTTTTTTTTTTTAATCTAAATTATACATACAAGTGAACTGATTGGAGGTTTGTTTTGTTTAATAAATGTGTAAGAAATTTTCTTCATCACTTATTAAGGCTGCTTTCACACTGGATCGGGCAGGAGTTGACTGTAAAACGCTGCAAGTTTTAGCAGCGATTTACCGTCATTTTAGCCCCGCTATTCGGCTGCTAGCGGGGCAGTGAAGCACTGCTGCAAAATCGCATTGCATGTGCTTCAGCAGTGTTGACCATTCATTTAAATGGGCAGGAGTGGTGGAGGAGCGGTTTACACTGCTCCAAAGATGCTGCTTGCAGGATTTTTTTTTTTTAACGTCCTGCCAGCGCATCTCCTCATTGTGAAAGCACTTGGGCTTTCACACAGACTGCAGGGGAGCCGTTTTGAAGGCAATTTACAGGCGCTATTTTTAGCCCAAAATCGCCTGAAAAACGCCCTAGTGTGAAAGGTGTCCTACTTAGGTTTTATGAGATGAAGGGGGAAAAAAAAGGAAAAAATAAATAAAAAATTGGCCTAACATATCGGCCCAAAAAAACGGCATCATATATCGGCCATCGGCCGCCACGATTTCTAAATATCGGCATCGGCCAGAGAAAAACCCATATCGGTCGACCTCTAGAGAGCACTGACATTAGCAGCGTGACATACAGCAATGACACCTGCACCGTGATAGAGTGATCTGACACCAGCACCGTGACATAACACATGTATGAGGTGAATCTGGGATTGACAACTACAAGCATTCTTTTTTTATATGTGAAATTCTGACAATTCAGGACTCATGAGACAATGGAGGCGAGGGAAGGTCAGGGTAGGCAAAGAAGAGGGTGCAGGAGATGATCACCAGCACCAGCACCGTGATATACAGCACTGACACCTGCACCGTAAGCAGCCCCAGGAGGAGGTCAGCATAGCACAGGGATGGTGGGAGCCCCTCATAATGAGCATAGCACAGGGATGGTGGGAGCCCCTCATAATATGCACAGCAGAGGGTGCAGAAGAGTAAGGCTGAGTGAGCCACTCAACCAATTCTGGTGCTTCCTTTGACGTAATCGCACGCACCTTCTGCAATTTCCCACTTTGACTCAAGCCTGTTGCTCCTGCCCTACCCCTACCACCCCAGCGGAAGGGCCTGCCTCTTCCTCTGCCTGTCATTTTTTAAATGCCCCTGTGACAAAACTCTCTACAGAAGTGCAGTATGTATGTGGAAGAAGGTATATAACACCCCGCTTCAATCTATTGTTTTTGGGGGCCACTGGTCTATCACACCAGTTACAATACTTTTTTTTTGGATTGCGTTTGTCACTCTTTGTAGTATCGCTGCAGAACCGCTCAGCAGTCACAATGCTGGACAGTGGAAACGCACTATACTATGCTTTCTATATGTGCAAGTATTTTATACGTGTATTACACAACTATATACTATATACTGCACACCAAATAGTACACCTATACCAGTCCTTAAGGACCTTTGTGGAACTAGTAGGTTGTGATTAGCAGACTGTACCTCACTCAACCATATATACTGTAGTACACTATACCTTACCATTACCAGTCCTTAGAAGGACCTTTGTGGAACTAGTAGGTTGTGATTAGCAGACTGTACCTCAGTCCCTATACTCATAAAGGACTGCTGCAGAATAGGGCAGCAGTCAGCAGTAGTGCACCTCAACCCTATATATTGTGGACCTATACCAGTCCTTAAGGATTAGCAGACTGTACCTCACTCAACCCTATATACTGTAGTACACTATACCTTACCAGTCCTTAGAAGGACCTTTGTGCAACTAGTAGGTTGTGATTAGCAGACTGTACCTCAGTCCCTATACTCATAAAGGACTGCTGCAGAATAGGGCAGCAATCAGCAGTAGTGCACCTCAACCCAATATAATGTGGACCTATACCAGTCCTTAAGGATTAGCAGACTGTACCTCACTCAACCCTATATACTGTAGTACACTATACCTTACCAGTCCTTATAAGGACCTTTGTGGAACTAGTAGGTTGTGATTAGCAGACTGTACCTCAGTCCCTATACTCATAAAGGACTGCTGCAGAATAGGGCAGCAGTCAGCAGTAGTGCACCTCAACCCTATATATTGTGGACCTATACCAGTCCTTAAGGATTAGCAGACTGTACCTCACTCAACCCTATATACTCTATTACGCTATACCTTACCAGTCCTTAGAAGGACCTTTGTGCAACTAGTAGGTTGTGATTAGCAGACTGTACCTCAGTCCCTATACTGATAAAGGACTACTGCAGCAGAAGGGCAGCAGTCAAGTATAATATTCTTTCTATATTTGGAAGAAAGAATATTATACGTGTACAAGCCTATTACCATACCAGTCCTGAAAAGAACCTTTGTGGACCTAATAGTAACAGCTACTGATTAAACTGACTGTCCCTTACTGCCACACACAGCTTCCTGCCTGTCCCTATTTAAACTGACAAAACACAGGCTGCTGCAACAATAACTTGAATAGCACTCAAAACTATATCCTGTACTACTTTACCATACCAGCCCTGAAAAGGACTTTTGTGGACCTAATAGTAACAGCTAATGATTAAACTGACTGTCCCTGCTGCACACAGCGTCCTGTCCCTCTCTCAGCACTGACAAAAGACAGGCTGCTGCAACAATGACTTGAATAGCAGTGCCTCAAACCTATATCCTGAACTACACCTATACCATACCAGTCCTTAAAAGAAGTTTTGTGGACCTAATAGCTAGCGATTTGGGTCACTGCAGTCTCTCCCTGCTCCATACAGCAACCTTTCCCTATAGTGACATACGAAAGAATGTAAAATGGCCGCCGGATCGGGTCTATTTATAAGTTAGGGGGAATGTCCAAGTGTCCATGTGCTGTAATGTCTCAATTGGCTGTCCTGTACCACATGATGGATGTGTCATCATAGGTCAAAGTTCTTTTACACAGTAAACACGTAAGTCCGCCGGGCAAACAGCGGCAATAGTCCGCCGATCGGGCGGACCGCGAACAGCCGAAATTCGCCGTGAACCGACCGCCGGGCGAACCGTTCGGCCATCCCTACACAAGAGAGTCATTTAACACACCAATTTGGTGAACTTTTGAGACAGTGTAATACACATAACAATCTCATAAGTAATAAGTCAAAAAAAGGCAGGAAACAGAGAATGGCCAATGCCTTATGCATGTTAATGAGAATGAAAGAAATTGCGGAAAAAAAAGAATTAGAATGGTTTGCTGAAAGAGAACAAGTAATGGAGCAGGTAAGAGATATATTGGTGGGGATTGAAAAGGCTGATGCAGATGCTCGTAGTCGGATTGAACAATTAGTGACTGAGAAATGTGTATTGCAACAGAGATTAGATGAATTAGAACAAACGTGCAAATTAAGAGAAAGTTGCATTGCCTCTTTGAATCAAAGGGAGGCTGATAATTTGCAGGTTATCACAATGCTTAAGGCACAAGCAGCCATAATGGAGTTATCCTCCAAATATGCAATGGTGGAGGTACCCTCCGCACATGCTCAGTGTACAGAAAAGCTAGAAGTGAAACATGAAGAAAACCTGTATGCTCCTCAGACAATGAGAGTGTAAAGTCTGTTCATTCCAATCGCAGTAATATTATCCAGCAATGTGGGTTTCCAGTGCCATATGCTCAAAGAAGAGCCTATGGAGGGAAACCAGAGCTAAAATGTTTTTTGTGTAAAAGGGGGGGTCACATCGCAAAATATTGTCGGGCGGCGAATAATGATATCAAAACTAGATCATACCCGAAAACGACCCCAAGGCATCATGTGTGTTATTCAGCCAGGTGGGCTAGCCATCCAAAGCATGGAACCCATAGTAATCAAACCCATTTCCCGTGTAAGACCCAAATGCGGGGTGTACAAACCGAAAAGCAATATGTAGGACAGTTGCGTAAAGTCAAAATGGAGGTAGACGCATGGTTATTCAAATATAGCACTGGGGGAAACAATGTTAGCAGAACTTAGTGAGCTGCAGGCATGGTAAGAATATCCTGGTCAATGGTTCCCCGCTATGAAAAAGGTTTGATGTGAGTTTCAGGTTCAGAATATGATAGAGGACCTTGATATAGATATGAATTTTTTTGTATTTTCAGGGATAAACCTCTGAATTGGTATTGTGGGTTTTTTTTTGTGTGGTTAAAAGATGTTTCTGTTATGAGTATTGTTTTTTGTGTTTCTTTATCTTCTCTTATTTTCAGTCTTTGTAAACTTTTCCTGAGTAATATCCAATACTGCTGCTTAACATAAGAATCGTGTGTAATCACTGTCTGTGTGTTCCTTTTCCAGAGACCAGGGAAGAAGTTAAACTGGTTTGGATACTGACATTTGCATTTGTTTGCAGGTCTGTCAAAGTGTGAACAACAGTGGGAAAAATATAGCAGAACAGGGGTTAGGTTACATATGCTTTGTTTTGTTTTTGTTTTTTGTTTTTCCCATTAACTAATTGTATTTCAGATTGGAATGAGCACTCTTCTCAGGAGAAAAGTCCATGGATGTTGTTAACTAAACGTTGAGTGTTTGTCATTGTTTAATGGTGGTTGTCTTATGTTGTTTGTGTGATAATGGCCAGATTTTTAATTTTTCTACATTATTTTTTTTTTTCTTTCTCTAAATTTTGTTTGATATTGGTTTAGTCCTCTATTTTTATTTTTGTTCAGGTGGAAAAAGTAGTAGGTTTAATCCACCTGAAAGGGGGGTAATTGACAATGCCCTCAGTTAGAACCAGTCTAGCCGCTGGAGTGTTTTTCTTTGTTATATTTTCATTCAGGTGGAAAAGAGTTCCAAAAGGTTTAGGCTTTGTCCACCTGAAAGGGGGTAGTGCATACATCGTAAAGATACAGATAGATGCATTGTCTTTGTAGCTTGTAAAATTTGAAGTTTTCGAGAAGCAACACTGACGTTCAGTTTTAAACATTTTTGATCATACCATGGGGATCCATTTTACAGTGGGTTCAGCCTAAAGAGGTCATGGTTGTTTGGATAGCTTGGTCAGAGTTGCAGAAGCCAGGAATACTAAGGTCCTGGGTTCCAAGGAGGGAACTATAAGTAAACATGGTAAGCGAGCAGATATTGTGGATAAGAATTTGATACTGTTCTTGTTTTTCACTTCCAGAATCCTGGTGGAGCGAGAATTGGAGAGGCTTCTGGAACGTGGATGACAGATGATCATCTGGTTGACAGTTTGTCTGTGCCACACCACACCGCAAATTTGTTCTGATAAACATCAGGAGAGAAAGAAAAAAAAAAGAGAGATTCAGATTAATACTTGTTTTTTTTCTTACGGACAATGTGGTGCGAGTGCTGAATCTGAAACAACAGAGCTTGTGAAATATTTGTGGCTGAAGTCTCTCCTGATGAATGCAAACATGTTATTAATACATGTGCAATGGGTTGGAGGTTGGGGAAGGAATATGACACATCCAATCCGTCAGAACATGAAAATGTAATATATGTGTTTTTTTGTTGGAAGGAGGAATTGAAAAAAAAGGCAGGTTTTAACATATGACATGTATTGATGTAACAGAGTTAATATGGTGCAGGTACCCAGGAGGCAGGCTGGCACTTATGCATAATAAGGCAGCTGTTGGCCAGACTAAAGGGTGCCAGGTGACACATCAATGGGGTGAAAACGTCCTCGTAGGGGTGGTGTCTCAATCCTAGCGGTCCTAGAGAGAAGCTTTCAGTTACTGGACATGCGGGACACCAGAACTAGACATGGGGAAGATATGCCTGGTTGATGTCTCACCTGAGAGGTTGAAACCCTGCACAGATAATGCCAGTGAATACACACAGGAGCATGCTCCGTTAAAATAAAGGGAACAAACGCTGGCTACCAGGGTACCGTATGACTTCACCATATGGCGCTGCAACAGCTCACGGACGTTGATAAAAACCATCACCCTATATGTGCTGAGTATACACTGAATCAAGTGCGGTCATTGTACCAGTGACTTACTCCCAGAGAATGAGGTCCATGCAGGATGCTTATTTCTGAGGAGTAACCTGAAAGAGGAGGGATGTATTCAGCACTATATTGGGGGGGGGGGACAATAGCTGGGATGGGTGTTGTTATTGGAGTGGACATCAGCCTCCTGAGGAACAAACTCACAGCCATAGCTTCAGAGAAGGAGCGTGACTTT
Source organism: Lithobates pipiens (assembly GCF_037356315.1). NCBI lineage: Eukaryota > Metazoa > Chordata > Amphibia > Anura > Ranidae > Lithobates > Lithobates pipiens. The sequence continues at coordinate 207,850,421 of NW_027507784.1, forward strand.
GTTACCCCGGGAGATTGGTGGCATCCTTGATAACATTCAACGAAGTCACAGAAATACCCAGGTTAGAGTGGCTCCGGATTTTGTCAACCATGTTGAGAGGTTGGTAGAGAGGACAGAAACCTGTCATTGGCTCTGGCACGCACTCTGTGGCAGGTGGAAATATCAGCCAATATCAAGCTGATTGTACCGTCTCTGTATGAGGGGCAGTGGCCTGATGAGTTAGCATCACCGCTCAGTAAGATTTTGCCAACACACGTTGCTTACACTAATCCAAAGTAGTGGTCGAATGCCTGTATGGGCTGTACTAAGTTGGATTGTGAAAGGTGTTATGCTGTATGTTCCCATATACAGAAGCGCAGACTCGGTCTGTATATTTGGTGGCATCAATGGGCTTACTGACTGGGGATTCTATCTTGTTGCATTTGAGGCTATATCACACATGTGATCAGAGTAGATGAAAGCTAGAGGCAGGTGGATATTTCCCTTTGTCGGAAGCATGACAATGACGTCCTTTGTATGCCAGCTCAATACATGGGGATGAACGAATAATGTTGGGAAGTTATTTCTCTCTGTGTTCTGGATGGAGAGATCATTGCTGGGAAGGAGGCACCCAGGTATTATTTAGGACATAGGCGAGTTTGTTTCTTTGTCCTAAAGAATACCGGTGTAGTGTTAGTCATGGAACTAGAGGGTTCCTTGAACCTAACCATAGGTAGAGGTGCATGGTATACCATGGGCATGATCTCTGAAATCCAGGCACAGGGGTGGAATTGTGTGGGTTTGGTCATTGTTGTAAATTTATATGTGTAGTTAAGCGATATTTATCTAGAAGGGTCTCCCATTTGTCTATGCAAGTTGAGGGACGATTTGACGGTAAGCTCTCTGTGTACAAGTTAGAGACTTTGCTGCCAAGTCAGAGCCCTGCAACACCGCTGTGAGCAAGTTTGCCGAATCACGACCCATATTTACAGTAAGAGATTATAGGAGGTTGGGAGCGGGGTGCATAATTGGAGGGGACACATATGTATGTATATATTATGGTAATAAGTTGATTTATTTCTGTGGTAGAGTGTGACCTATGTGTAGAGTAGGCTAGTAATATGGGCAAGAAAGGCCCTCATCGAAACTCGGTAGTTAAGAGCTGGATGAAATATTGCTCGGAACGTATGCTGGTGAGTGGTGAATGAATGGACTGAAGATACCGAAGATACAGAATGGTGACATGGAAGCTGTCGCTGAAGAATGGTGGTGATGTGTCACTCAGTGGCAAAGCAGCACGTGTTGGGAAGCATCACATGGTAAGACAATTATGGACTGCTCCATAGGACCTGTTTCTGCACATGTTGAAAGCACAGCGCGGTAAGACAATTGTGTACTGTTCCATGGGAGATGTCTCTGGAGCGCTCGTTGAAAACAACCACACGTTACACAAGCTAAGGACAGTGCCACAGGTACTGGTTCGGAGACGCAGGTTGGGGAGTGACACGCGTTAAGACGGTTATGGTCTGTTCAATAGGAGCCATGTTTGAAGAAGGGTGGTATGCGCCTTTTAGGCGCAAAGCGAATTTGTTGGAATTGAACATGATACAACTAAAGTTTCTACATATCTGTTGGTACAACCAAGTCACCAAACACAATCTGCATAGCAGAATGAGTTCTATTCAGCCCACCTGGTGTGCACGGAGCTTCAAAGAGATTTAGGACAATGACAGCGCCGGTCTGTCTGTAAGGACAAAAAGGGACCTAATGAGCGGGAAGGGCATCCAAGATGTGAACCCAGTCGGAGCAGTTGCAATTCATGGGCAAACACTGCCCCCCAGAGGCCAATTATGGCAGGACTGTCAGAGATATTTAGCCTGGGGGAGGAGACGCCCCAGAGACGCTGATTGGTCCACAGGCAAAGGAGGGTGGGCAATGGGGTGTGGTGTGGCTGAGGTGTGTTTATCAAAAGGGATTCAATAAAGAGAGCTCTCTCTCTTTCCATCATGAGGCTCAGCCGCGAAGATCTGCTAAGTATCGCTTGTATTGTATTCTGATTGTATTCTATGCACTCTTGTAACTTCTATTGATACCTTATGCAAGTTTTCTTATTTCCTTGGGAAATAAATGAGATTTGATTGATCCTAGACCGTGTATTTGGTTTCATAGCTAATTGTTATAGTATTGTGATATTAGCGATAGCATGTGCTCAGAGTATAGATAGACTAACTAATCTATAGGGACTAGACAAAGTAATACATAACTGATGATATTAATAGGTTGTATTGATCAGTTACTTCACCAGGGATGACATCCCATGTGATGAAGGCAATATCAGCCCAGTTTGTACATACTCATGTCTGATATTGTCTTCACTTCTCAAAGTTGAACTTTGTAAGTTCCTGTGTTCTGTATGTTACGCTTAGATACATGCCTGTTTACACAAAAACACCAAGTTACCCATAAATTACCTGAACTAATGTTTTTGATACACCCAATTTGTTGGTTTGTTGTAAAACCCTTTTCTAAACGCACATGTGAATGTGCTTTGATTAAAAAGTTAAATTATCAACAATGTGTGGCTTCCTTTTTCAATGCGCAAAAGCAGTATTTGGAGTAAATTTGTGGTTTTCGGTGACAATGGGTGTTATTTACTAAAGCCAACTCCACTTTGCACTCCAAGTGCAGTTTCAGGTGCACTTGTAGTGCATAGTGGATGTGCCTTTAGTAAATAACACCCACAGTGATGTGTTAATTTTCACTATCATGCTATTTTCCTGAGCCCACATATTTCTGTCATGGTGCTGAAAATTAGCAAGATTTTGGTCAGTTATGCACTACATACATTAGTTAACAAAAACAAGGTGTGTGTGTGTGTAGCAGACCCACAACATCATAAGATTATCTGAAGAAGAGACTGTCCCCTCATCTCGCTCAGAACTTGGGTTTGCACTGTTGGAGAAAAAGGCACAACAATAAAAAACATAAATTTACCTAGGCGACACATAAAACCAACAAGCAGTAAATGAAAACAAAGATTATTGTAGTTTCAAAGAAAAATTTATTCCAAAAATGCCGCTCAGAAATTGCCTGGCATATGAATGGCCCCCCTACCCACAAAGTACTCCATGTATTGGTTTCTAACCTCACAGACGCTTTGGGGGGGCAAGCCAGGACAAGCAGCTTCAAGGCCCGTGGGGTTCTCATTTTCCAGTAAATCTGCTTCTTGGACAACTGAGACCGCATAGTTTGCAGAATGTCTTTTTAGGAAATTGTGAAGAACACAGCAGGCCAGCACAATGTGATTTATTTTGTATTCCGCCATGTGGATAGGCATTAAAAAAATGCGGAACCGGCTGGTCAATATTCCAAAAGTGTTCTCCGCCACTCTTCTGGCTCGGGACAGCCGGAAATTAAAAATCCTCTGGTCCGGGGTGAGGGTCCTCATCGGGAAAGGCCGCATCAGATGGTTTGCCAGGGCAAAGGCCTCATCCGCAAAGGAAGACGAACGGGAGTCCTTCCCGATTCTCTTCTGGGGGTGGCAAGCCCAGACTGCCATTCTGGAGATGCCAGTAGAACTCTGTCTGTGAGAACACTCCACCATCCGACATCCGGCCATTTTGCCCCACGTCCACATACAAGAAGTCATAGGTCGCAGACACCACCGCCAACATCACAATACTATGAAACCCCTTGTAGTTAAAATAGTACGACCCCGAGTTGGGTGGTGGGAAGATGCGGATGTGTTTCCCATCAATTGCACCTCCACAATTGGGAAAGTCCCAATGATTGGCAAAATGGAGGCCACGGTCTGCCATTCCTGTGGCGTTGAAGGACACTGTGAAGTCAAACAAGACAAAAAAATAGTAATTTTGCAAATCAACATTGCAAGCAGATTAGACACCAACATTTTTGGCCAAGATCAGTATAACATTTTGGGAACTGAGTATTTAAAACCTAGAGTATAAGGTCCCCTTGTCAGAGTCATCACCCCCCCCCCATCCCCCCCATCTGATGGGCCCTTGCTAAAAATGAGGGGGGGGGATGTTTTGGACAGGTAACCCTCTCCACTTGATTGAGAGCTGAATGCTTAAATAATGTGTGATACTTTGGGAAGCCCCTCCTTACTTACACTATTGGCAGCCCACCGGACAGGTAAGAAGTGTCATAATACCAAAAAGAAACCAAAATGGAAGCACATTTTCACATTCTGCTATTACATATCAAGATAATAATAGGGGAAAAAACAAAAAAATGATAGCATTTGAAAGTATTGAGGCAGGCCCTTGCACTACATGCTTTGGTGAATTCATCCATAAATGTGACCATCAAAAAGGTAGATATAGTGTGTATTGGGTTTGGTAAAGTCAGCAGATAGAGGATTGCTAGCAGCTGTCCTAGCAGTTGGGGGGAGGGGGGTTCCTAATGAGTTTGGCACAACCAAAAAAAAAAAATGTCACTCTGCATGAATTGAAGCACACACATAACATTTGTAGACATTTTAGGGGGTGTTTAGGGGAAAGCAATACTATGGAGCTGACAAAAGACATTGCTAAGTGACTTGACTATAGTTTTATGGGCCAAGAAGAGCATGGTGGGGAAATAATGAGGCAAATATGCATGAGGACAAAGGGGCAGAGCATATGAATTAGAGCATATTGCAATGATGGTAATTAGGGAATGAGGAAAGAAATGAAAGACATTAGCAATCATTAAATACATAGAATATGATGTTAAAGGATAAAACTTACCTTCATATAGTCCTTCTGCAGGACCTGAATGATGGCAGAACAGGTCTCTGGAATAATGATCCCCAAAGTCTGGGGGAGATGCCTGTAGAGAACTTGAGGTCCCGAAGGCTTCTCCCTGTCGCCAAGTAGCGCAACGTGGCGACGAGCCTCTGCTCCGGAGTGATGGCTTGCCACATGCAGGTATCCTGCCTGGTGATATAAGGGGACAGCAAAGCCAGCAGATGGTGAAAAACGGGGTCCGTCATCCAGAGATAATTGCTGAAATCATCAGGATTATTCTTGCGGATCTCACGGAGCAAAGGCATGTGCGAGAACTGGTCACGCTGGCGCAACCAATTCTTGGTCCACAAACGCCTCCCCTCCCTGTTCATGGACCGGGCTTGTGTCAAAGTAAGAACCCCAACACAAATCCCCTGCACAGCACAAACTCTACGACGAGTACGTAGACGAAACATGGTTTGAAAACGGTCAGGCACTGATAAACAGCAATGCCTGAAAGAACGACCTGAATAGCAGAAGCAAGCAGACAATAAGCAATGCAATACCAAGATATAGTCCACAATGAGAAACAAATACTTACTGACTACACGCACTGATTATCAGATACGCAAAGACAAGCAGAAACTGAAGAGCAGTAGCGAACTGAATCACAAATCTGAAAAGTGCGAATCGTCTCTCACCAAACTTCTACTAACATGCGATGCACACGAGATCAGCAGAAGGAGCCCAAAGGGTGCTAGACGTGGTGCTGAACTTCTCTTTTCTACGCCCGCCGTACGCGGCTTACGTCACCGCATTCTTGGCAACCAGAAATTCCGACAACTTAGTCCGACCTTGTGTATGCAACATCACTTCCGGACCTCGTCCAGAATTAATCCGTCGGAATAACTCCGACGGATTTAGTTGTCGGAATCTCCTATCCGTGTGTACAAGGGCTTAGAGAAGCTTTAGATGGCCCTATCCAATTAGAGGAGTTACAGGGAGCAGTAACCTCCTTGCAAAATAGCAAAACGCCAGGCCCGGATGGAACGTATGCAGAGGAAATACTACTACAGTCATGTCATGGAAAGGGACTCATTACTGCCGACAATGACCGAGGCAGTTATAGTGGTCATCCTTAAACCTGGTAAGCCCCCTAAACAGTGTTCTTCATACCGCCCAATCTCCCTCCTTAATGTGGACGCCAAGCTGTTGGCTAAGGTGTTGGTCGGTCAAGGGAACACTGTGATTACGGCATTGGTCCATGCAGACCAGTCTGGATTTATGCCGGGCAGGGGGACCGACATAAACATTCAACTCCTCCTTACACATCTCTCTAGGGCAAGCGGGGACAGCCTGGAGGTAGTCACCGAAAAGGTCTTTGATTCGATTGAGTGGCGCTACCTCTGGGCGGTCCTTCTCAAATTCGGGTTTGGCCCTAGTTTTGTCAGCTGGGCCCAGATTCTATACCACACCCCTTCAGTAAAGGGAATCCAAGTCAGTGTAATAACAGATAAAATATGCTTATATGCCGGCGATACCCTCCTCTTTCTTCAAGACCGCCAGCACTTCAAATAATAGATGAATTCTGCTCATTTTCGGGCTTCAAGGTTAATTGGGGGAAATCACTCCTTTTTTCACTAAATACGTTAGGTCACCACCCACCAACAGGCACCCTCCTAAACTGGACATCTGAATTCAAATACCTACGCGTAAGGGTTGGGACTCCGTTATCCTCATACTATGAGTTGAACCTTCAACCATTACTTAAAAACTTCTCACAGAAATGTATAGCCTGGAGGACCCCCCTATCACCAGTGGGTAGGGTAAACTAAGTTAAGATGGTTTATCTCCCCAAATTCCTTTTCTTTTTTCAAAATGCCCCCCTGATCCCCCCAGCCTCGTTCTTCACCAAAATAAAAAGTATAATATCTTCCTTTGTTTGGAACGGAAGGCCCCCATGACTAGCCATTACCACCCTTCAGTTGGCCGTCATTTAGGGAGGCGTGTCCCTATCAGATTTTCAGATCTACTTCTGGGCGGCCGTCCTGGTGACGGTCAGATGGTGGTTTTCCCAACCAAAGGACAACCCAGCAGTGACCATGGAAGCAGCCATAATGGGCTCATACTCCTCCCTCAGCAACGTGGTATTCAGGGGGACGAGATCTCACCCTGGCATCACGGAGCTGATGTGCACAACCATAGGTGTGCGCACAGGGTATGCCAGGTGTGCCCAGACACACCCTAATCACCCAGTGCAGCATAGATTCCCCCTATTGCCCTAGGTTCCCCCTTCCCCCGCGCCGCTGCTGGCTTCCCTCCTCTCCTCTTCCCTCCTCTCCTGGCTGTCTCCCCTGGCTCCTAGCTGTTGCTGCAGGGATGTTTTAGGATGAATGGGGGAAGGAGCCGGTAAATATGTCATTTACTGACCCCTTCCCTCTCTGAATGAACACAGTGAGCAATCGGTAGTGTGTGTTTGAGCTTTGGGGTGCACACCCTAATGTAGTAGGCTGCGTATACCTATGTACACAACCATGAATGTATGGAATAAAGCCAGGACAAACGCTTCGGCTCCCAAGAGGCGTTCTCTCCCCATATCCCTCTCTGGGGCAATCCCAATCTAGCACACATGAATACCGTTCCAGACCCCCAGGTTTGGGCAAGGACGGGTATAGTCAAATTGAAGCATATAGTTATGGGGGGTAAACTGAGATCCTTTTCTGATCTGAAAAGTGCCTACTCACTACCGAGGTGGATGTTGTTTCAATACTACCAGCTTTGACATGCGTAGGAACGACATCGGAAACAGATCCCAGTGCAGCTCATACTGAAAACAGACTCTGTGGAGGGACTACTTACTGCCAAGAACATAGATAGATTCCACTTGTCCATAGCTCCTTTGCAGAATCTTGAAAAAACCCTAGAAGGAGTGCACATGCGCGCGGCTAACTGAGCAGTACATGGCTTCTTAGAGTTCCGCTTTACAAAAATGTCCCTGAGACATCAGGGCACATTTTGATACTATGTACAGTGGGAAAAATCGAAATCTAAAACTTTAAAAACCCAAACATCGCTGACTGGAACTACTGCTAAAATGGCAGCAGCATCATCCCCCTGCAATACTTCCTCACAGAAAAAGACACAAATAAGGATTTCTCCCTCCACACAGAAAGACAGATTTTGATTTTGGAATGACTCCCATTACTTTACAGAACTCTCCTCCTGGCTCTGACTTATTATGTCAATTTGAGAGAGTTTTACAAAGGGCTTTACAAAACACCTCAGATACAATTACTGAGAGACTTACACGAGAAATTCGTGAGGTGGGCCATCGCACATCTGTCCTAGAACAGAAAATGGATGAATTGGAAGTTATTACAAATAATCAAAAAGAAGAAATAGAAGCCCTTAGGGAAGAAAATTCTTCCCTCAGCAGCCGACTTGAGGAATTTGAAAATTGAGCCAGGAGATCTAATCTTCGTATCCGTGGCATCCCTGAGGCTATAGAAGATCTCCAATCGACTATGCTTTACCAGGAATTAGTCCCATCAATTCCTATAGAGCGCCTGGAAATGGACAGGATTCATAGAACCCTGGCTCCCAGAAAAGAGGATGGCCCCCCCAGGGACATTGTAATAAAATTACACTACTTCCGTACTAAAGCACAAATAATGGAAGCAGCCCGTAGTAAAGATTTCTTAATCTTTAAGGGGCATAAATATCAGATTTTTCAAGACCTCTCACAGCAAACTCTAATGAAAAGAAAGGCAATGAAGCCACATTTGCAGATTCTCCAACTTCATTGCATCTCTTATTGCTGGAACTTCCCATTTGCTGTCCGCTTTTCTCACAGAGGTTGAACCTTCACCTGTAAAACGGAAGATGATCTCATTGAAGCAATTCAAGATCTTCGCCTGTCAACATCAGACGGCACAGCTGAAGGATCCAAACGTCGAGCAACATCTAACTCTCCTAAACAACCACAGGACACTGCTAATCTTTCAGATCATCCCAGTATGCATAAAAGGTGCCGTACTGCTTCACCTCCATCAGCTCAAGAAGAACAGATGGACTGATGTTAATATTCTTATATGTGATATAGAACCCCTAGGGCAGTGATGGCGAACCTTGGCACCCCAGATGTTTTGGAACTACATTTCCCATAATGCTCCACTACACTGCAGATTGCATGAGCATCATGGGAAATGTAGTTCCAAAACATCTGGAGTGCCAAGGTTCGCCATCACTGCCCTAGGGCATGTTCTGCCTTAAATCATATATTCAGTGACATCATCAGTAAATAACACTGCGATGGGTCTTACACCCTAACATAATATAACGTTCTTAATTTAAATGCTAATATAGTGCCAATACTCGGTATATTTGCAACACCTTCATTTCATAAGAAATTATATATTATTATCCTCTCCTGGACCTGTTGTCGGGGATTTTACTTCTGATTAATGGGTACAGGACAGCTATAATTAATGAGACAAGCACTATAAATCATCTTAAACAAAATCGACCTCAGAGATGCTTCACTAATTCTATTTTTATTTCATACACTATTTTTTTTAAATTTTTTTTTTTTTAGTACTTTTGTTAATGTACCGAGTATAATTATATAGTTATATAATAATTCTAAAAACGTGCTTGTTTTTCAAATTTATAGACTATTTTGAATGGCTGTCATAATCCCGGTCATAACGTACTGGGTATTCAACTTGATCCTCGAGTACCCCATACTGTAATCGGATACTCTTTGGACCTACAGTATCCATTGGTTGGTGATTTTTACCACCCACTGAATACTTGCTCCACATAGGAGACACCCTTTTTTCTATACCAAAGCTTCTCATACCCCTTTCAACTACCAGATTCAACTCACACTTTTCATTTCCTATCTACATTACCCCATATACCCTTCCTTGCCCTAACCAAATACCCACAACTCTCCTTATATTCCACTTCTTCATAAAAATGACTTTAAATATCCTAATGTACAGGGACTCAACTCCCCCTCATAGAGAACTAAAGCGTTCCAATACTTTTCCAAGCTTTAAGCAAAAGTGGTATGTTTACAGGAAACACACTTTTCAACACAATCCTTCCCAAAATTCTTCAGTCAACAATACCCCCAGACATATACTGCCTCAGCCTCTACCAAACAGAGAGGTGTCTTAATAGCTTTTCACCATACCACACCGTTTATACTTCAAAAAGAAATTAAAGATCCCGAGGGAAGATACCTACTACTCTCTGGACACTTGCTAGACTGCGAAGTTAACATAGTCTCTTACTATGCCCCGAATAAGAATCCATTGTCCTTCCTCTCTCAATTGTTCTCAGTAGTGGATACACATAAAACTGGTACCCTAACGCTCTGTGGAGACTCTAATCAAGTGATATATCCATTCCTAGACAAATCCCTGACTCCAATAAATGCTCAGCGCCTTTCATACCAAAACCTTCTTAATTAGCATTGCTTACTAGATACCTGGCGTGAACATAACCCTATAAGGAAACAATATACGCACTATTCTCATCCTCACAAACAATTCTCTCGAATTGACCATCTCCTTATAAACACTAGTACCTCTACCCTTATCCTTAACTCTCAAATTGTACCATGCTCTTGGTCAGATCATGATGCTGTAATGACATCCTTTTCATCTTTAATTCCAAGACCTAATCACCGTACCTGGTGTATAAATGACAGTCTACTAACCAAACCTAAATACAGACAAGATATAGAAAATGCTATACAAGACTACCTTGCTAACAACAATCCCTTAGATCTATCTATCCATCTATCAGAGGGGTCTGCATTAGCCAAGCAACACATCATCGGAAAAAACAAAAACAACTACATGCACAACTTGATGATGCTTTTTATAAAGCCTCTGAGAATTTTCAAAACTCACCCTCACAGCAAAATAAACAATTATATGAAAAAGCCAAATTAGAACTCGACCTTTTCTTAACAGACTCCGCTGAAAAGATTCTCCGAAAATCAGCACATACTTTTTATATGAAAGCCAATAAGCCGACTACTTTCTTAGCCTTAGCCCTACGCAAGGCAAACTATACCCCTAAACCGATTCGCCTCCAATTATCAAAAGATTATTATTCTAGTAACCCTCTCAAAATTATCCATACGTTTAGTAAAGGACTCACTGACCTATACCAAGATACTCATAAATTTGACCAAGCGAAATTTGATACCCTTCTCTCCTCTATACAACTCCCCTCCCTTTCGACTGCTCAAAAAGAACTTCTTGATAAACCAATCTCAGATTTTGAAGTCCAAACAGCAATAAAAACTGTGAAAATCCACAAATGTCCAGGCCCTGATGGTTTCTCAGCTATATTTTATAAAAATTTTACTACTATACTATCTCCCCTTATGGTTGAGGCCTTTAACTCCCTACTCACAAACCATTCCTTTCGTGATGAATCCTTATTAGCATCCATAGCCATGATTCCAAAACCGAACACTGATGACACTTCTTGTTCCAATTATAGACCAATTTCAATACTTAATTTAGATATCAAAATTCTAGCCAGGATCCTCTCTAACTGACTAAATCCAATAATAGGCTCCCTCATTCACAAAGATCAGACAGGGTTTATTCCAGGGGTCTCAAACGTGCGGCCCTCCAGCTGTTGCAAAACTACAAGTCCCATCATGCTTTTGACTGTGGGAGTCATGCTTGTAACTGTCAGCCTTGCAATGCCTCATGGGACTTGTAGTTTTGCAACAGCTGGAGGGCTGCCAGTTTGAGATCCCTGGTTTATTCCCTCTAGGCAAGCAGGTGATAACATTCGCCATGCTACCCTCCTAGCCCGCATAGCAAGATCCCGTCGTATACCTACCTGCTTCCTCTCAATAGACATAAGAAAGGCATTCGATTCTATTTCTTGGTCCTATCTCAACTCCATCCTAATCCGATGGGGATTCGGAATACAATTTAGAGGTTGGATCTCTTCTCTGTATCAAAACCCAAAAGCATATGTTTCATATTCTGAATACCATTCTGAATCCTTTGCCATTGAAAGAGGAACCAGACAAGGATGCCCCCTTTCCCCTCTTATATTTGCTTTGGCAATCGAACCTCTCGCACAGCTTATACTCTCCAATATAAATATTAAAGTCCTTGAACTAGGAGGTTATCAACACAAACTATGTATGTTTGCTGACGACGTTCTTATTTTCCTAACTTCACCACTTACCTCAGCTCCAAATCTTATAGATATCCTAATAAAATTTGAATCAATATCAGGACTCAAAATAAATACTCATAAGTCCAAAGCCTTAAACATTTCTATTCCACCTGACTTACAGGCGCAGTTGCAAGACTCCCTCCCATTCACATGGTCATCAACACAAATTACTTATCTTGGAATTACATTTACAGCTAACCCAACTAATCTATATTCGGCAAACTACCCCTCCATGCTAACTCACCTCTCAACATTAATGAAAACCTGGTACTCTCTCCCATTGGCATGGATGGGTAGAATTTCTGTAATTAAGATGACAATACTTTCTAAGATCCTATATCTCTTCAGAGTGCTTCCAATACAGGTTCCAGCATATTTCTTACGCATATTACAGAGGAAAGTTTTCCAATTCATTTGGGGAAAACTTAAGCCCCGCCTCCCACAATCTACCCTCCTCGTATTGGTGGTGGATTGAGTGTTCCCAATTTCTCTAAATATTATTATGCTGCCCAATTAGCCATGTTACCTAAATACCACGCTACAAAAGAAATTCCCCTTTGGGTTATAATTGAATCGGTAGAATGTGATCCTTTATCAACTGCAAACCTTCTTTTGGCTCCCACCAGCACAACGCCGAGCAATTGCTAACCCTATTACTAAGCATAGCCTTTCAATTTGGGACAGACTAAGAGCTTGTTTTGGTCTCCAATCCAAACATAACCCCCTTCTTTCCTTCCTTAATAATCTTTCTATCCTGCTTGGAATTCTCCATCATCTTTCCTTACTTGGTCAAATGCAGAATTAACCTGTTCTCATCACTTTTATGAATCCTCTTCTATTACCCCTTTTGCTACATTACAAAAAATACATGCTATACCTCAAAAAGAAACATTTAGATACTTACAAATAAAATAATTTCTAATCAAATCCATCTACCGCAAGCTTCACTTTCTTTAAACAAGCTTGCAAATCTGATCCTCACAAACGAGGGCTCATTTCAAATTTGTACAACCAACTATTATCGCATACAACCTCTTCCCCTCCAACCTATACATCTAAATGGGAAAATGATTTAAATCTTCAACCAGACAAACTAAACTGGACTCACATATGGCAGGCTACTAGATCGGCCTCCCCGAATATAGTAGCTTCAGAAATTAATTATAAGGTGCTTTCTAGATGGTATTTAGTACCTGCTAGGATTTCAAACTTCCTCCCGCAATACCCAGCTAACTGCTTTCTAGGATGTGCTGACTTAGGCACACACTTACACATTTGGTGGGATTGTCCCATAGTCAGAGCTTTTTGGTCAGAAATATTCAAAATTCTTTCTATCATTTTCAAAACCACAGTAGAACCAGACCCTACGGTAGCAGTCCTGAATAATAAACCTCAAACTTTAACTCACCGCCAATTTAAACTTCTATTATCGATAACCACGGCTGCCAAACAAAATATTGCAAAAGCCTGGAAAACACCCACTTTATGCATGGTATTCAAACATAGAGTAACGCAAGCCATGATTCACGCTAAAATAGAGGCAACCGTACTAGATAAAGTTCCCATGTTCGAATCATTATGGCTTCCTTGGATTAAACACTACTTACCACATGGTTTAGACCAATCTCTTACATTCTCATGAAACAACTAATCAAACATATATCTTACCCCCTATGTTACATGTAGAATTTATGAACATACCATTTTCTTTCGGAGTGATCTCCTCCCTCCACAACCCTTATATATGCTTCTCCCACCCTTGCTTTCCCCACACCCTCTCCTTTTACTATATATAGATGTACAAGCAAAATTAATCAGTTATATATTTCCTAATGTTATTACTATAGAGGAGATTTTAGGGATGGTTTAATTAAGTATCTTTTATTCAGGGAATAACCAAGCCACATGGTTGGATCTTGGCCCTGAATTATCTACTTACCTCTCTATACCTTCCTGGTAACAACCTTTCTTTTACCCTATATTATACCAAATGTAACAATTTTCTGTGAACATGCATGTGTATATGCATCACTTGTATTGTAAAAATCAAATAAACATTCTCTTCTTGTTAAAAAAAATAAAAAATTGTTCTAATGGGTTGAGGTCAGGACTCACGCAGGCCAGTCGAGCTCCTCCACCCCAAACTCGCTCATCCGTGTCTTTATGGACCTTGTTTTGTGAACTGGTCCAAATCATTTGGTGGAGGGGGGATTATGGTGTGGGGTTGATTTTCAGGGGTTGGGCTTGGCCCCTTAGTTCCAGTGAAGGGAACTCTTAAGGTTTCAGCATACCAAGACATTTTGGACAATTTCATGCTCCCGACTTTGTGGGAACAGTTTGGGGATGGCCCCTTCCTGTTCCAACATGACTGCTAACCAGTGCACAAAGCAAGGTCCATAAAGACATGGGTGAGTGATTTTGGGGTTGAGGAACTTGACTGGCCTCCACATAGACCTGGTCTCAACTCTTCTAATTTTGACTGTCCTTTCATCCTGGATCACAAACCTTCCTCACTGTACTATATGTTTTCTACTGTACCACTGCCATGGTTATATCTTCTTTGTCCTCTCTATAAAATTATCGGAAATTTGTGCTTAAAGTAGAACTATAAGCAATACTTCTTTTTTTTCATTTTGGATAGAGTAAGGGGGGGTTATAACCCCTGTCAGTTTATTTTTTACCATCCCTGTCCCATTGCAGAGATTTCCCTTCCCTTCCTGCCCCATAGCCAAATAGGAAGTAAGAGGAAATCTATGCAAATGAAGGGAATCCATTGTACCCCCCCCCCCCCCCCCGCCCTCAGAACTAGTGACCCCACTCGAAAATTTCAGGGTGGGTCTTAAACAGCAAAGGGTGTGGCCTTAACAGGAAGGGTGGGTCATATTTAAATTAGGGGCAGCACAAAACCTAAATACACTACTACAGAAGTCCCAATACTTTTTGTAATATAGTTTAGGTACGGTATAGTCTTGGCACAGGTGCAAGGGTGGATGTGGTTCAGGTGTGGTAAAAGTTTGGTATAATGTGGTATAAAGTAGGTATAGGTGCAGTATAGATGCGGTATGGATGTGGCTGAGTAGGTATGGCATAGGTTTAAGTATGACTGTGATACACTTAATAACCTGTATTCGGTGTCTCAGTTCCTGCAGCGTGAATGGTGGGAGATAAGCACTCTCATTACTTCCTGTGGTGCAGTTGTTAAACCTTCATTATGGCAGGGGGCCCCCTCTCTCTCGGATATCTCTGAAGATTATTAGTGGGAAGAAGAGGGTGAGAGTATACTCCTGTCTCCCTGCTGCAGCGCTGCAAGTTTGATTGCTGTGGTCAAATCTCCCTGGGTTTCTGGCTCCGTCCCCACTTGTCTGGCCTCCCACCAGTCTGTCAGCCTGTAACAGATGTGCTCTCTTTTCTTTTCTCAGTGGCAAGATAGCCCATTTCCCCAGGCTGTCCTCTGCTAACTCCTCCTGCTGTCCAGGGCACACTGTAATCTGTAGTTCAGAAAGTCAGTTCCTGTATTACATGGCTGCCAGTCCGGACTACAATTTCAAGGTTTCAAAAGTGCCCTACATTGAAGTCCATGAAGTCCCCCTGCTGACCAAAAGAAAAAATGATATAACACAACTTCAGTATCTCAGTAGAAGATGCAAGTAAACTGATTGTAAATAGAGAAATGTCTCTTTCTCCATGTTTCTGTAGTACAGCACCTGGCTACATACATGTTTTCTTTTCCTGCCAATGCAAAGCAAGAAACTTCACTGGGGACATAGGAAGTGGGATAGCATACTAATGCCACGTACACACGATCGGAATTCTCGTCAGAAAAAGCTCTGATAGTTTCCCATTGGAATTCCTACGGAATTCTGCTCAAACTGTCTTGCCTACACATGGTCACACCAAATTCCAACGTCAAGAATGCAGGGACGTACAACACGTACAACGGGACTAGAAAAAGGAAGTTCAATACCTATTAGCCAATAGCTTCCATCTTGTAGTTGAATCTGATCATGCGTGAGTTTTTGCACGTCGGAATTGCATACACACAATCGGAATTTCCATCGAAAAAATTGAGAACATGCTATAAAATTTTTGCTGGTGGCATTTCGGCCAGCTAAATTCCGATGGAGCCTACACACAATCGCATTTTCCCATGAAAAGCTCTCATCATCCTTTTGCTGGCCGAAATTCCGACATTTTTAGAGAGAGGTGATTTTTAGCATTTATATTTGAAGAGTAATGATGTCACTGGATATACGGTGTACTAGGATGGAACTCATAACAATCTGAGAAAACTAAAATAGATGAGAATGTACATACCAGTTTATGAAATCATCTTCCTTTGTGTCATATTTTCCTCCCTTTACATAAAACAGTTTGAGAACTCCTCCGTGATCTCCTCTTTCCTTGTATTATTTTAACATATCCCATTATTTATTTATGTTTCTATAGACTATAGGCATATTTATTGCTACAAGTTGGTGCACAATTTGGAATTAGTCTGCATTGCCATCTGGTGGTATTATAAAATACAGCAACCTTCATCATAAGCAAGGTTAAAACTTTGGGCTAGATTTTATTTTATGTGGGTATTGTAGAATCCAAGGTTAAAAAGTTCTGGCGACCTATGAGACTTTAACAGTCTAACAGTATTTTAAGTGTTGTGTAGCGAAAGGAACATTCCAGGCAAACATTACACATGCTTTTAAACTTGAGACATAACCTACCAAAGCAATGTATTTAGTTTTCTCTCTGGCATTTAGCTTGTTAGAGAGTTACATACACAATAAATCATGTTGAAAAAAAAAAAGACACATCTTTTAAGGTCAAAAGAAAGAAAAAAAATAACTTGCATCCCCAAAATGCTAAAGCCGCAGCTGATCCAAAAATGACAACTAAAACCCCTACAAAATATGATCCAAAGGCATTTCCTATAAATATAAGTAGCGGTTTATATTTTGTGTATTTAGAAGCCCTCATCCATTCCACTCCAATATATCTGTAAATGAATGTTCTCAGGCACAGTGTCTCATGCTGTGAGAACATCTCTCTTTCATTTGAGAATTAGGATCATGCACTTGTTAGCAATCCCACCTCTGGGACCATGCAGTCATTGAAAGCCGCATGTCTCATTCAAATGATCAGGAACTATTAAAGCTCTATGCACACAAGCATTTTTTTAAGCTCCTAGAAGCTGTTATTAGCATTTTTCTGCTTTCAGAAGCTAAATAATGTTATCCGATGTGTCCATGCACACTTTAGGCCATTAGCATTTTTTGTGCTTCAGCTTCTAGGAGCAGAAAAAATATAGTTTTTGTAGAGTTTCTTGGAGCGTTTTTCCAGCAGCAAAATATGCTTAATGCTCTTAACTGCTCCTAGCTGCTACCATTGACAGCAAATGTTCAATGGAGCATACACACGGTCGGATTTTCTGACGGGAAATGTTGGATGTGAGTTTTTTGGCTGAAAGTCTGACCGTTTGTATGCTCCATTGAACATTTGCTGTCAGACTTTCTACCAACAAATGTTGGCTACCAGGTTCTCAAATTTTCCACCAACAAAACTTTGTTGTAGAAAAGTCCGATCGTGTGTACACAAGTCCATCGCACAAGTTTACGCATACTCGGAATCAAGTACAAGCAGGAAGCGCTCGGTCTTGTAAAACGAGTGTTTGTAATGGAGATATAACATGACTATTGAACTTCCTTTTTATTGGCTCATCGTATGTCTTGTATGTCACCACGTTCCCACGTTCGGAATTGTTGGCCAACATTTGTGTAACTGTGTGTATGCAAGACAAGACGACAACCTTCAAACAAAATTCCACGGTGTTGTTGTCGGAAAGTCTGATCATGTGTACGGGTCATAACAGATTTTTTTGAGCTTTCTGTTTTTTCTTCATGTACTACAAAATCATCAATAAAATGCTAATATTCCAAACACCCCTTACCAACTCTCCCCCATTCTTCCCTATTCCCCTCCCCTCGTTTCTTTCTTTCTTTTCACACATTCTTTTACTTACTACTCATTCATGTCTTAATTATACAGCCTTCTGTCCAATTCGATTAGACATTCTTCACTTTCTATTATTGATTGCTGGATGTTAGCCAGCAACACCACATCCCTAAATGAACAAGAATTTAGTAAAAAGAAAGCATGGGACTTTTAAGGTGCCAAAAAAGGTACAACATAGGTATATAAAAAATATCAAAATTTATTTAGACATAGTTAAAATCATCATAGTATCATCATACAACATCCATGTGATTAAAAGAACAGCAGTAACTCCTTGCAACATGTGACGGCTTCTTCAGGAGACTCTTGATGAGTACTGCATGTATAATCACTACAAATTGTAAACAACATATTAGAGAAATAAACAACTACAGTAATATGAAAGCCACAACATATCACAAAAAATACAACAAATCAGCAAATATCTCAAGAATGCACGGTCTAAGAATCAACCCACCTATCCCCTTACCTGAATAATGATGAATATCTTATAAAATCAGAAAATATGGCTCAGATGTCAGGGGGATATTTATATAAGAGAGATATTTGGTGAAACCACAGAGGAGGGCACAAGGATTCCCCCCACAGTGCCCACAACTTATAAATCTTCTTTTTACATTAAAATACTCCCACTATATATATACCTTTTTGACTGATCTGTATACCACGATTACATAATAAACTTCACAGTTTCTCCAGTGCTGAGAGTTCAGGAAGGAG
This sequence comes from Lithobates pipiens, assembly GCF_037356315.1. NCBI lineage: Eukaryota > Metazoa > Chordata > Amphibia > Anura > Ranidae > Lithobates > Lithobates pipiens. The sequence continues at coordinate 207,869,083 of NW_027507784.1, forward strand.
ATTTCTAGTTCCACTACAGCCTGTATACACGCCCACATGTGTAATGTCAATATCATGTGACCTGGCTAGCTCTGAAACAAGTACAGTATCTCACAAAAGTTAGTACACCCCTAACATTTTTGTATTTTATTAGATCTTTTGATGTGACAACACTAAAGAAATGACACGTTGCTACAATGTAAAGTAGTGAGTGTACAGCTTTTATAACAGTGTAAATTTGTTGTTCCTTCCAAATAACTCAACATACAGCCATTAATGTCTAAACTGCTGGCAACAAAAGTGAGTACACCCCTAAGTGAAAATGTCCAAATTGGGCCTAAAGTGTCAATATTTTGTGTGGCCACCATTATTTTCCAGCACTGCCTTATCCCTCTTCACAGGTTGCCACTGGAGTCCTCTTCCACTCCTCCATGATTACATCACAGAGCTGGTGGATGTTAGAGACCTTGCACTCCTCCGCCTTCCCCTTCATTGGCTAGTGGTAGATGAGTTAAACACATGGGCAAGCAGTAGTGGGGCCCTTTAAGAAATGTCTAAATAGGGAAGAAAGTCAGCTTGCTAAAATTTGAGCTCTTACCAGTCCTGCACTCCTGGCAGAATCTCTATATTTTCACACATACTCAGTTTGATATAACTCCAGTGCTGATAACCTACATGTCTGCGTGTAATAGTCCAAGTGTTTGTGCAGACCCCCATCACCTAGGGTTTTAGTCTGGAGACATGCTTGGCCAGTCCATCGCCTTTATCCTCAGATTCATTAGCAAGGCAGTGGTCATCTTGGAGGTGTGTTTAGGGTCGTTATCATGTTGGAATACTGCTCTGCGGCCCAATCTCTGAAGGGAGGGGATCATGCTCTGCTTCAGTGTGTCACAGTACATATTGGCATTTATGGTTCCCTCAATGAACTGTAGCTCCCCAGTGCCGGCAGCACTCATGCAGCCCCAGATCATGACTCTCCCACTACCATGCTTCACTGTAGGCAAGATACACTTGTCTTTGTACCCCTCATTTGATTGCTGCCACACTCGCTTAAAACAATCTGAACCAAATAAGTTTATCTTGCTCTTATCAGACCACATGACATGGTTCCAGTAATCCATGTCTTTAGCCTGATTGTCTTCAGCAAACTGTTTGCGTGCTGTCTTTTGCATCATCTTTAGAAGAGGCTTCCTTCTGGGATGACAGCCATGTGACCAATTTGGTGCAGTGTGCGGTGTATGGTCTGAGCACTGACAGGCTGAACCACCACCCCTTCAACCTCTGCAGAATTGCTGGCAGCACTCATACGTCTATTTCTATTTGGATATGATGCTGAGCACATGCACTCAGCTTCTTTGGTCGACCATGGCAAGGGCTGTTCTGAGTGAAACCTGTCCTATTAAACCGCTGTATGGTCTTGGCCACAATCTTCTTTGTGTAGCGCAACAATTCTTTTTTTCAGATCCTTTAGAGAGTTCTTTGCCATGAGGTGCCATGTTGAACTTCCAGTGACCAGTATGAGAGAGTGAGAGCAATGACATCAAATTTAACACCACTGCTTCCCATTCATACCTGAGATCTTGTAACACTAATGAGTCACATGACATTGGGGAGGGAAAATGGCTAATTGGGCCCAATTTGGACATTTTCACTTAGGAGTGTACTCACTGTTGTTGCTAGCGATTTAAACATTAATGGCTGTGTGCTAAGTTGTTTTGAGGGGACAGAAAATCTACACTGTTATACAAGCTGTACAATCACTACTTTACATTGTAGCAAAGTGTAATTTCTTCAGTGTTGTCGTATGAAAAGATATAAAAAAAATTACAAAAATGTGAGGGCTGTAGTCACTTTTGTGAGATACTGTATATGATCTCTGTAATGTATATCTCTCCAGCATAAAAGACACAACTGAGCATGTGCAGGTCAGCTACTCTGCCTGTATTAGCTGGCGTTCCCCAGATAGACAGTGTAGGAGGGGAAGGATCTATGCATACAGGAAAAAACAGCCTTTTTAAACAATGCAGAGGATAGTGAGTATAACAAGCATGCTGTGCTGCATATACAGACAGATTTTACCGCTGTAGGTTTAGTAACACTTTAACCACTTCAGGTCCCCAGACATTTGTAAGTAAGTTCAGAGTGAAGGGTTAAGCACAATCAAATTTGGGCATATGAGCCCTTGTACACATGGTTGGAGATTCCGACGGAATGTGTCCTATCTGACCGTTTTGACAGATATTCCGACTGTGTGTGGTCTCCATCAGACTGTTTCCGTCGGAATATCCAATGGACCAACTTTTCCAACTTGCCTGTAAAATTTTCGACAAAATGCTCCGATCGGACATACTCCGATCATGTGTAGCCTACTCTGACAGACAAAGTGCCACGCATGCTCAGATCAAATTCCTAGACCAAAACTATTGGCTACTAGCCTGAACGTAGTCCCGTCGTACCGAAATAACGTCATCACGTTATGTACAATCGGATTTTCCGACAACTTTGTCCAACCGCGTGTATGCAACATCACTTCCGGACCTCTTCCAGAATTAATCCGTCAGAATTACTCTGATGGATTTGGTTGCCGGAATCTCCGACCATGTGTACGGGGGCTTAGACAAAGCAGATGTTGCTGAATATAAATTGTGATATCATATTATTCAGCCTGTTTTTGGTACGTTGCTAAACTTTGTTATGTTAGTGTAGCACCACCCCTGAAGGAGCCACTGGACATCATAGGGAGATTTACTAAAACTGATGCACACAGAATCTGGTGCAACTATGCATCATAACCTATTAGCTTCCAACTTCAGCTTGATAAAAAACCTGGAAGCTGATGCAGAGCTGCACAAAATTCTGTATACACCAGTTTTAGTAAATCTTCCCCAATGTCAATGTCAAGATGACACACCTGGTTCACCCAGCACTTACCAGCATACTTTGGGCATTTTGAAGAATTTATTTGAATAGCAACAATCTGATAAAAGATGATTAGTATGTCAAAGAGCACACGGGCAACAAAACAATATATTTTGTATGGAGGGAATAACAGCTAAGCACAAACATTGCTCTCTTGTAGCAATATGCAACTGTATGGGTAGTCTATGTTTATTACCAAGAGGAAAAAAGGCTAATTAAAGGCATACCCCACTTTTAAGTACACAATGGGGTTTATTTACTAAAGATGGAAAGTGTAAAATGAGGCTCACCTCTGCATAGAAACCAATGAGCTTCCAGGTTTTACCAAACCAAAGCTTAATGGAACAAGCTGGGGTTAGAAGCTCATTAGTTCTATGCAGAAGTGAGCCTGATTTTGCACTTTCTAGCTTTAGTAAATAAACCCCATTGCGTACTTAAAAGTGGGGTATACCTGTATAGTGGCAAAACATTCTCTTCCTCATTGGCTAGTGGTAGATGAGTTGAACACATGGGCAAGCAGTAGTGGGGCCCTTTAAGAAATGTCTAAATAGGGAAGAAAGTCAGCTTGCTAAAATTTGAGCTCTTACCAGTCCTGCACTCCTGGCAGAATCTCTATATTTTCACACATACTCAGTTTGATATAACTCCAGTGCTGATAACCTACATGTCTGCGTGTAATAGTCCAAGTGTTTGTGCAGACCCCCATCACCTAGTGGTAAGAGTAATAAAATGTAAGTCCTTTTAAGCAAGTGCTGTGGCCGGTAGTTGACCTTGACACGGAGCTCTCTTCCCGTAGACCTAATACTTGATAACTAGCCCCACAGTCCTTGTACTTCAAAAATTCTTTTAAGCAGAGGGAAGAAAAAAACAGTCTCTATAATTGTTTTACCAATAAAACTGTGGATCAGGCAAAGTTAGTGTTTTCCCTTTAGCGTCCACCGTAGTGATGATATAGACAACATTGTCCTTTCCTGGCCGGCAAATGACAACCTTGTCAGAGTATATGTGTTTTCCAAGGCTCCAATGCTGAAGACACCCAGTGAAGCATAGTGATGGACGGACTTCCGACGGAACGTTTCGCGAACGCGGACCGCAAAACGCGGCCGATAGTTCGCGAACCGTAACGTTCGCGGCGGGCCCCATTGACTTCAATGGGAAGCGAACTTTGCAAACCTACAGGTCAAATTTGCAGCCACAAAATAATTACTAGCTGTGCAAACATAGTCCCACCACATGGCCAATGACATAACACATGTATGAGGGGAATCTGGGATCGACAACTACAAGCATTCTTTTTTTATATGTGAAATTGTTGGTTACAATTCAGGACTGTGGAGCACATGAAGGCAATGGGGGAGAGGGAAGGTCAGGGTAGGCAAAGAAGAGAGTGCAGGAGATGATCACCAGCAGCGTGACATACAGCAATGACACCTGCACCGTGATAGAGTCATCTGACACCAGCACCGTGATTGAGAGCACTGACATCAGCAGCGTTACATACAGCAATGACACCTGCACCGTGATAGAGTGATCTGACACCAGCACCGTGATAGAGAGCACTGACATCAGCAGCGTGACATAAAGCACTAACAGCAGCACCGTGTTATACAGCACTGACAGCAGCACCGTGATAGAGAGCACTGACATCAGCAGCGTGACATACAGCAATGACACCTGCACCATGATAGAGTGATCTGACACCAGCATCGTGATAGAGAGCACTGACATCAGCAGCGTGACATAAAGCACTAACACCAGCACCGTGATATACAGCACTGACAGCAGCACCGTGATAGAGAGCACTGACATCAGCAGCGTGACATACAGCAATGACACCTGCACCGTGATAGAGTGATTTGACACCAGCACTGTGATAGAGAGCACTGACATCAGCAGTGTGACATAAAGCACTAACACCAGCACTGTGATATACAGCACTGACACCAGCACCGTGATAGAGAGCACTGACATCAGCAGCGTGACATACAGCAATGACACCTGCACCGCGATAGAGTGATCTGACACCAGCACCGTGATAGAGAGCACTGACATCAGCAGCGTGACATAAAGCACTCACACCAGCACCGTGATATACAGCATTGACACCAGCACCGTGATATACAGCACTGACACCTGCACCGTGAGCAGCCCCAGGAGGAAGTCAGCATAGCACAGGGATGGTGGGAGCCCCTCATAATGAGCATAGCACAGGGATGGTGGGAGCCCCTCATAATTAGCATAGCACAGGGATGGTGGGAGCCCCTCATAATATGCACAGCAGAGGTACAGCCCCAGAAGGAAGTCAGCACAGCACAGGGATGGTGGGAGCCCCTCATAATAAGCAGCCCCAGGAGGATGTCAGCATAGCACAGGGATGGTGGTAGCCCCTCATAATAAGCAGCCCCAGGAGGAAGTCAGCACAGCACAGGGATGGTGGGAGCCCCTCATAATGAACATAGCACAGGGATGGTGGGAGCCCCTCATAATATGCACAGCAGAGGTACAGCCCCAGGAGGAAGTCAGCACAGCACAGGGATGGTGGGAGCCCCTCATAATAAGCAGCCCCAGGAAGAAGTCAGCACAGCACAGGGATGGTGGGAGCCCCTCATAATAAGCAGCCCCAGTAGAAATATGACACCGCTCAACCTCTTCAAACAGGAGGGTACGGGCATATAGTACGGTGTGCTTTTTTTGGACAAGGAAGTGAGCCAAATGAAAAAAGAAGGTCTGTGTGCTCGATTAAAAAAATAGTTTATAGACATACACATGGTCTACTGGTCAAATGTGTTTGAATTCCTCCGAGATCCATGCCTCATTCATTTTTAGAAATATGAGGTAGTTAACACTGTCGTGAGCTAGGCGAGTACGCTTATCGGTCACGATCCCCCCTGCTGGGCTGAATGTCCTTTCGGACTGGACGAGGGGCAAGCCAACAGTTCAATTGCAAATTGGGCAAGCTCTGGCCAGAGGTCAAGCCTGCCCACCCAGTAGTCCAGGGGTACATTACTCCTCAGAGCGTCCACATCGGCCGTTAACCCGATGTAGTCGGACACCTGGCGGTCTAGGCGTTCCCTGATGCTGGATCCGGATGACACCTGTCGATGGGTCGGCTGAAAGAATGACCTCATATCCGAAGTCACCAACACATCTTCAAACCGGCCTCTTCTTGCAGGCGCTGTTGGATTGGTACCCGCAACTCCTTCTCTGGGAGTGGGAATTGCTCCTCTGCCAGCGCACGCAAAAGCAGAATGCAGCATTTATCGAAGCAAGGCCTGGAAGTGCTCCATTCTGGCAGCCCTCTGTGACGGTGGTAACATTTTCTCCATTTTGTGTTTGTACCGGGGGTCTAAGTACGTTGCCACCCAGTACTGGTCCTTGACCCTTATGCTTTTTATACGGGGGTCCCTATTAAAACACTGGAGCATGAAGGCCCCCATTTGCACTAAACTGGAAGCGGTGTGGTGGCCTGGCCAGGATAATGTCATCCTCTTCATTCTCCTCTCCCCATCCACGCACAACAACAGGGATCCCAGAAAGGTTTAAAGCATGCTCTTCTTGCTCCTCCTCATCCGCCCCGGCACCATACTCCTCTGACTTCTCTTCAGACTCCCTCCTGTTGTTCACTTGTCTCAGATAGATTAGCCCCCCCTGGGAAATCATCCAGCATTGCGACTTCCTCATCTTCCCGCTCCTGCTCCTCCACAGCTTGATCAATGACACGACGCAATGCACGCTCCATAAAGAAGGCATAAGGTACCATGTCACTGATGGCGCCATGGCTGCGACTGACCAGTTTGGTGATCTCCTCAAATGGGCGCAGAAGTCTGCATGCGTCGCGCATGAGCAGCCACTGGCGTGGTGAAAAAAAACCCAGCTCCCCAGAACCTGTTCTGCCGCAGAGTTCATACAGGTAGACATTAACTGCACGTTTCTGCTGGAGCAGCCTATCAAGCATATAGAAGGTTGAGTTCCATCGCGTCGGGCAATCGCAAATAAGACGTCTGACCGGCAGATTGTGTCGCCGCTGAATGTCAGCAAGGCGAGCCATGGCCGTGAAAGATCTTCTGAAATGGGCAGAGATTTTCCTTGCCTGCCGCAAGATGTCCTGGACTCCAGGGTATTTGACAATGAATCGCTGCACGACCAAGTTTAAGACGTGTGCCATGCATGGCACGTGCGTCATTTTGCCCTGTTTCAATGCGCTAAGCAGATTGGCACCGTTGTCACACACCACTTTACCAACTGTCAAATTGAGCGGTGTTAGCCACTGATCTGTCTGTGAACGCAAAGCTGAAAGGAGTGCCGGGCCAGTGTGGCTCTTGGCTTCCAGGCACAACAGACGCAGCACGGCATGGCAACGTCTCACCTGGCATGTCGAATAGGTTTTGGGGAGCTTGGGCGGCGCAGCGGAAGAGTCGCTAGCAGCGGAAAAGGAGGAGTCAGCCGAGGAGGAGAGGGAGGAGGATGGAGTAGGAGGAGGAGGAGAAGAAGAGCATGCAATCCGTGGCGGTAAAACCAAATCTACATGGGTGCCACGGGTTACATGCTTGACGGCCTTCAGAAGGTTCACCCAGTGGGCAGTAAAAGTGATATACCTTCCCTGCCCATGTTTGCTAGACCACGTGTCTGTGGTCAGATGTATCTTGGCACCGATACTGTGTGCCAGAGATACATTCACTTGCCGCTAAACATGGCCATATAGCTCTGGGATGCCCTTCTGTGAGAAATACTTCCTTCCTGGGACCTTCCATTGTGGTGTTCCAATGGCCACAAATTTTCGAAAGGCCTCCGAGTCCACCAGTTTATATGGCAGTAGTTAGTGGGCTATCAGTTCTGACAAGCCAGCCGTCAACCGTTGGGCAAGAGGGTTATCCGGCGTCATCATTTTTTTACACTCGAACATTAGGCCCACGGAAGCCTGCCTTTTTGCAGAAAAACGTGAGCTTGGTGTGATGGAAGGTGGAGTGGAGGACAATTGTGAGGAGAGAGGAGAAGGAGAAGTAGAAGACGAGGCTGGACGGTGAGAGCCTGGAGTGTGGCTTTGTGTGTTCCATTACTCCCACTGGGCTCGGTGATGGCTGCTCATGTACCTTCTTAAGGCGATCGTCCCTAGTTGAGTGTTGGGCTTACCACGACTAATGCGTTGACTGCAAAGATTGCAGATGGCAACGCTATTGTCAGCAGCGGACACGTTAAAAAAAGTCCACACTGCGGAGCCCTGTGCCGGTGTCCTGGGAGCGCCAGATGTGACCGTACATGGTCGATGACTCACTCCTGATACATTTGCAGTCTGCTTTGTCCCTCCTGTGCAATGCAAGTTATTCCTGCTTCTCCTCCCTATCTGCTGGTCCATATCTCCCTCTGAACTCCCCTCCTCTTCCTCTCTTGTGGGCACCCACGTGACATCACTAGACACGTCATCATCGACGTCACCTTCCCCACCGCTATAAGTAGAGATCTCGGAGTAGGCAGCAACACCAGGGACCAACCTCCTCCTTGGGCTGATCTGGGTACTGTCGTCAGACTGCTGAGTAGCGGTTGTTGCTACCTCCTCTTCCTGATCCAATACCAAGAGTGGCTGCGCATCAGAAATGTCTTGATATGGATTGGAAAATAATTCCTGTGACTCAAGCGGAAGGTATGTGGTGGTGGTGGTGTTGTTGGTGGTAGTGTCTTTGGGGATGCACATAGCAGAGAGTGAAGAAGAGGGTGCAGATCGAGAGGATGAGGAGGGTGCAGAAGAGTAAGGCTGAGTGAGCCACTCAACCAAGTCTGGTGCGTCCTTTAAAGTAATTGAACGCACCTTCTGCAACTTCCCACTTTGGCTCAAGCCTGTTGCTCGTGCCCTACCCCTACCACCCCTGCGGAAGGGCCTGCCTCTTCCTCTGCCTGTCATATTTTAAATGACCCTGTGACAAAACTCTCAGTCCCTATACTGATAAAGGACTGCTGCAGTATAGAGCAGCAGTCAGCAGTAGTGCACCTCAACCCTATGTATTGTGGACCTATACCAGTCCTTAAGGAATAGTAGACTGTACCTCACTCAACCCTATGTACTGTAGCACCCTAGACCTTTCCAGTCCTTATAAGGACCTTTGTGGAACAAGTAGGTTGTGAATGATTAGCAGACTGTACCTCAGTCCCTATACTGATAAAGGACTGCTGCAGTATAGGGCAGCAGTCAGCAGTAGTGCACCTCAACCCTATGTATTGTGGACCTATAGCAGTCCTTAAGGAATAGCAGACTGTACCTCATTCAACCCTATGTACTGTAGCACCCTAGACCTTACCAGTCCTTATAAGGACCTTTGTGGAACAAGTAGGCTGTGAATGATTAGCAGACTGTACCTCAGTCCCTATACTGATAAAGGACTGCTGCAGTATAGGGCAGCAGTCAGCAGTAGTGCACCTCAACCCTATGTATTGTGGACCTATACCAGTCCTTAAGGAATAGCAGACTGTACCTCACTCAACCCTATGTACTGTAGCACCCTAGACCTTACCAGTCCTTATAAGGACCTTTGTGGAACAAGTAGGTTGTGAATGGTTAGCAGACTGTACCTCAGTCCCTATACTGATAAAGGACTGCTGCAGTATAGGGCAGCAGTCAGCAGTAGTGCACCTCAACCCTATGTATTGTGGACCTATACCAGTCCTTAAGGAATAGCAGACTGTACCTCACTCAACCCTATGTACTGTAGTACCCTAGACCTTACCAGTCCTTATAAGGACCTTTGTGGAACAAGTAGGTTGTGAATGATTAGCAGACTGTACCTCAGTCCCTATACTGATAAAGGACTACTGCAGCAGAAGGGCAGCAGTCAAGTATAATATTCTTTCTATATTTGGAAGAAAGAATATTATACGTGTACAAGCCTATTACCATACCAGTCCTGAAAAGAACCTTTGTGGACCTAATAGTAACAGCAACTGATTAAACTGACTGTCCCTCACTGCCTCACACACAGCTTCCTGTCTGTCCCTATTTAAACTGACAAAACAGAGGCTGCTGGAACAATAACTTGAATAGCACTTTTGTGGACCTAATAGTAACAGCTAAAGATTAAACTGACTGTCCCTGCAGCACACAGCGTACTGTCCCTCTCTCTACACTGACAAGAGACAGGCTGCTGCAACAATCAGTAGCACAGCAGTGCCTCAAACCTATATCCTGAACTACACCTAACACCTATACCAGTCCTGAAAAGAACTTTTGTGGACCAAATAGCTAGCGATTTGGGTCACTGCAATCTCTCCCTGCTCCACACAGCAACCTCTCCCTATAGTGACAGAAGAAAGAATGTAAAATGGCCGCCGGATCGGGTCTATTTATAAGTTAGGGGGAATGTCCAAGTGTCCATGTGCTGTAATGTCTCAATTGGCTGTCCTGTACCCCATGATGGATGTGTCATCATAGGTCAAAGTTCTTTTTCACAGTAAACACGGAAGCAATAGTCCGCCGATCGGGCGGATGGCGAACAGCTGAAATTCGCCGCCAAACGACCGCCGGGCGAACCGTTTGGCCATCCCTAGTGAAGCATTCGTACATAGCAGGGGAACATTCTTGCTTCCTAAAGGGCTTGGGTACTTTCCAGTAATCCCACATGTCACTAGCATACCAATGTTCTCGATTTTTCTCAATTTCTTGCATAATCTCCTTGGAAACGTAAGCCGATGGGACTGTGTGAGCCTAGGCAGAGCTTGAGCACTTCCATCCCCAGGAGGCGCACAAGAGTTTGGGGATTTGTGCACCATGGCAAAATACATTTTCTTAGGTTCAGGTAAACTAACAGGTTTAGGCAAAATCAAGTCAATAGTTGTAGGGGTTCCCGCCCGAGGCGATGCACTCCCCGAATTTAGGGCTAACCAGCCAGAAACATTGCAGGTTGCGGCCACATCATCTGCATTGGCCCATAATATCTCTTGGGACAAAGTCTCAAAAAAATCGTCATCCCCTGACAAATCGGACAGGGAATCTATCTCTAAGTCCCGCAACTCCTCTGCTGGCAAATAGTTACATACAGTCCCACTTAACACAATTTTCCCTGATTTCTCACCCGTATCTGTAGCGGATTCCTTGGGAGCGATCTCCTTCCCCTGATCCGATCCAGGCAAGTTCTGAGTTGAGCCTCTACTGCAGCCACAGGAGGCCTTGACGTAACCCACTTTCTTCAGAGCAGGCACAGTAATTGTGGTAATGGTAGAAGAGGTAGTGTCCATGACGTCCGGAGTGTCTCCTCTGGTAACAGTGGTGACAGCAACTCCCTCCGGGACACTGGTTGTTGTAGACGGCATACAAGTTGTAGGCCTCGCCACAGGAGCATACACGGCAGACTCCTCGGTGGCAGCACGGTGTGTTGCTCCACTTTAAACAGATACTCTCCAAACTGTAGGCATCGGACAAATGGTCGGAGACTTGCCACCAGTCCCTCGCACTTGCTGTAGAGCATTCCCAACGCCTCGACGTCTCCCATCGTGTACAGTACAAAACGCCCCTGTGGTCTCAGGTGAATTTCTTTATCCGTTAGTAAAGTCCCAGGCAGCCTTACACTTGTGGGATTTCCCACCAAAGGCATCCTGGGTCTCATAATGGACAATGTTCCTGGCATTTCTGCAAAGAAAAAAAAAAACAACCTCTTTCTTCTTTCTCCTACGACACACTCACGCAGTGCCTCATGCAGGGAAAAGAAGCAGGTAGGACTCCTCCCACTGGTTCCTCCGGTCACGTACCTCGCAAGCTTTTTACAACTCCACCCACAGTTTACGCGCCAAACAGTGGCCGTCAATAACGCCTTGTAAAAATGGCTCAGTCCAAAAACATAACCCTCTACCATATAGATTCCACACGGGCAACTCTTTTTTAGAGGTAACGGTAAATCCCAGACTCGAGCCCCCACATGTAGCACTGACCCCCGAAAGAGCTGCTGGTTTTATTGGGCTTACCGTTACCTTCTTGACTGCTTCTCCGTCTAGGGTTTGCCGTTGTAGATGGCCCAAAAAAATATGTAAACTGACACTGAATCTTCTTTTGGGTTATTTATTTGAACCAGAAAGAGAGTCTCTCAATATAGGGTAGAGGGTTAGGATTAAGTTCACGTAATTTAGAATGCAAAAATGGAAAGTCTCTTATAGGAAAAATCCAGAGAATAGCAACCGTTTCACAGCCGAATTTCACAACCCCAGGATAGACCTATCACTAGGCCTAGCAGACAGTTGGGTGTTAAGTAAAGTCTCTGCCGCAGACTTGAGCATAGAATATTTGAGAAAGTCTCTGCCACACACTTGAGCATAGAATATTTGAGAAAGTCTCTGCCACAGACTTGAGCGTAACTGAGGGACATAGACAAATTTAAAGAGCTATCATACGGTACTAGTATCTCTCAGCAGATCCGGCGATAATGTATGAGTGTAGATCCATGTAGTGTCCTTCAACTAAGCCTCCAGGCTCCTTCAGAGAAGCCATCCTTGTGCACGGCCTTCTCCTGAAGAGTCCTCCCCTGGGGTTTCTCCAGTTGCTGGGCCTCTCCCTTGGATGAGATGGCACCGGACCACCTTTGGATTAATTGGCCCCGAAATCCATTCAGGTCTGTCCCTACAGTTGCGTTGCCTCGGGCTGGGCCAGCCCGAGACTTGAAATGCATGGTTCCGCACCCCAGGCCAGGAGGGCCGAGGGGCTGGTCAGGAGGACCAGAACCAAACAGACAGAAAATACTCTCTGGAACACAATGGAACACAAACACGTGATGTCCGTACCTTAAATACCACCTCCCAGAATGCACAGCAAGAGAACATTCCCACTGGGCTGGTTCCGAAAGAAAAGTGGCATTAAATACACCCAGCTAGACTGCGTTCTTACTCTTGCCGACAGTGACAGCGACACCCGCGGTCAAGGAGAAACCAGTGCAACCCATCTGGACTGGCACTGAAACCATAAATTTAAAGAATTAGCCCCAAAACCAAACTGTGGTTTCAGGAAAGTTTAACTTTGAAAAACATCTGGTGCCTGCTCGTCAGGAGCCAGCGCTACACAAGTCTGAGGGATCATTATCAGCAGTCAGACTTTACAAAGAATGCAACAATAAATGTAAGGGTGCAATTAGGAGGGTGGCTAAGATAGAACACGAATTACACATAGCAGAGGAGAGCAAAAAAATTCACAAGAAATTCTTTAAGTATATAAACAGTAAAAGGGGGAGGACAGCCCTTATTGACCCAATAAAGAATGAGAAAGAAATATGGTTACAAAGGATGGGGAGATGCTGAAGGTATTGAATTTCTTCTTCTCCTCGGTCTTCACGAGGGAATCGGGGGGCTTCAGTAACTAAAACTGCAGCGTTATCCTTATTACACATCTCAGAAAGCACCCTCATGGCTAACAGAGGAATTAGAAATAACTTGGAAAACAATAATAAGTCACTGGGACCAGATAGCTTGCACCCAAGGGTCCTTAGGGAACTCAGTCAAGTAATTGCCAGACCATTGTTCCTAATTTTTACTGACAGTCTACTGACTGGACTGGTGCCAGCTGATTGGAGAAAAGCCAATGTAGCACCAATATTATAGAAAGGGCCAAAATACATCTCTGGGAATTTCAGACCAGTTAGACTCAATAGAATGTAAGCTCTTGGAGGGGATGATAAGGGACTATATACAAGATTTTAGTAATGAAAAAGGTATTATTAGCAGTAATCAGCATGTATTCGTGAAGAATCGTTCTTGCTAAACCAATCTATTAACCTTCTATGAGGAGGTGAGCTGCCATCTAGATAAAGGAAGGCCTGTAGACGTGCTGTATCTGGATTTTGCAAAAGCATTTGACATAGCTCCCCATAAAGGTTTATTGTACAAAGTGAGGTCCGTTGGCATGGACCATTGGGTGAGTATATGGATTGAAACCTGGCTATAAGGGCGAGTTCAGAGGGTAGTGATTAATGGGGAGTACTTGGAATGGTCAGGGGTGGAAAGTGGGGTCCCACAGGGTTCTGTGCAGGAACCTACTTAATTTGTTCATAATCGACCTGGAGGATGGGGTAAACAGTTCTATCTCTGTATTTGCAGATGATACTAAGTTAAGCAGGGCAATAACTTCTCCATAGGATGTGGAAACCTTGCAAAAAGATCTGAACAAATTAATGGGGTGGCCAACTACATGGCAAATGAGGTTTAATGTGAGGAAATGTTAAATAATGCATTTGGGTGGCAAAAATATTAATGCAATCTACTTACTGGGGGGAGAACCTCTGGGAGAATCAAGGATGGAAAAGGTCCTGGGGGTCCTAGTAGATGATATGCTCAGCAATTGCAAGCAATCTAAGCTGCTACTAACAAAGCAAACAGAATATTGATTACTTCAAGAGATAAAGTGATAATTCTCTCACTCTTCAAGATTCTGGTCCGGCCTCACCTGGAGTATGCTGTCTAGTTCTGCGCACCGGTCCTCGGGAAGGATGTGCTGGAAATGGAGAGCGTATAGAGAAGGGCAACAAAGCTAATAAAGTCTGGAGGATATTAGTTATGAACAAAGGTTAGAAGCACTGAACTTCTCTCTGGAGAAGAGATGCTTGAGAGGGGGTATGATTTAAATTTACATAACCCATACTGGTGACTAGGGATGAGCCGAATACCACCCCGGTTCGGTTCACACCAGAACCTGCGAACGGACCGAAAATTCGTGCAAACTTTAGAACCCCATTAAAGTCAATGGGACTCTAATGTTTGAAATAAAAAGTTCTAATTTTAAAGGCTAATATGCAAGTTATTGTCCTAAAAAGGGTTTGGGGACCCAGGTCCGGCCCCAGGGGACATGTATCAATGCAAAAAAAAGTTTCAAAAACTGCAGTTTTTTCAGGAGCACTGATTTTAATGACGCTTAAAGTGAAAAATAAGTGAAATATTCCTTTAAATATCGTGCCTGGGGGGTGTCTATAGTATGCCTGTGAAGTGGCACGTGTTTCCCTTGTTTAGAACAGTGCCTGCACAAAATGACATTTCTAACGGGAAAAAAAAGTAATTTAAAACTGCTTGCAGTTTTAATGTAATGTTTGGTCCCGGCAATATGGATGAAAATCATTGAGAAAAATGACATGGGTACCCCTTTGGGTCTTGAATGGATATTAAGGGGAACCCCATTCCAAATTAAAAAAAAGAAAGGCGTGGGGCCCCCAGGCCCTATATACTCAGAACAGCAGTATACAGGCGGTGCAAACAAGACAGGGACTGTGTAGGTTTGTTGTTAAGTAGAATCTGTTTGTAATTTTGAACTGGTACATTTTTAAAGTGTAGCTCCAGTCAAAAAATACATTTTTAAGCTTTTTGGAAACCATAAGGAAGGGTTATCACCCCTGTAACATTATTTTTGCTGTCTATGCACCTCTTCAGAAGATTTTACCTCACTTTCTGTCCCAATGACAAATGTTTTTTGAAAGTTTGGTGTTTTTAGTAAAGCAAGGATTGGGATAAAGCATCAGTAGAGAGGAGCCACGTTTTTCCCATATCAACTCTTACAGGAGAGAATTTCCCTTCCTGGGGTAGATTTCATCCCACTTCCTTTTGTCTCCTTCTGTTTTCAAGTAGGAGATGTTTGTAAGTTGGATGTTTGAAAGTAGCGGCCTGCCCTATATGCTCTGCAGACATTTGGGCCTTAGGTGTTGGTGTTGCCACAACACTGTAAGCCCTCAAAGTGACTCTTGGTGGGTGCTGGAATGCCCTGCTGTAAACTATTATATCAAGAATTGTAGTTACATGCCATTGTTGAGCAGTGGTAGAAAAATTGGGCCTTTGGTGATGGTGCCACAACACTGCAACACCTCACAGAAACTCTAGTTGGAGAGCAGGAATGAGCCCTGCTGCAAAATATTAGATCAAAAATTGTAATTAAATGCCCCTGTTAAACAGGGGCTGAAAATTGGGCCTTAGGCACTGGTGTTAGTGCCACAACACTGCAACCACTCACAAATATTGTAGTTGAGTGCAGCAACAAACCCTCCTGCAAAATATTGTATCAAAAATTGTAATTACACGTCCCTGTTAAACAGGGGCTGAAAAATTGGGCCTTAGGCACTGGTGCTGGTGCAACAACACTGCAACCACTGACAAATATTGTAGTTGAGCGCAGCAAGGAACTCTCCTGCAAAATATTGCATCAAAAACTGTAATTACATGCCCTTGTTAACCAGGGGCTGAAAAATTGGGCCTTTGGCACTGGTGCTGGTGCCACAACACTGCAACCACTCACAAATATTGTTATTGAGCACAGAAACTAACCCTCTTGCAAAATATTGCATCAAAAATTGTAATTACACGACCCTGTTAAACAGAGGCTGAAAAATTGGGCCTTAGCCACTGGTGGCGGCACCCAGAACCAAAAATGTTCTTACAAGCTATCAGCATGATCATTGAGGAGGAAGAGGATAGTCACTCAGCATAACAGGATAGTCACTCAGCATCAGCATAGGCAGTCTTGAAGGGATGTGACATTTAAAAAAAATTATTTAGTTACATCAGCATCAGGTGCTTGGTAGCTGGTTGTGATCCAAGAGTGATTCATTTTTATGAAGTTCAGTCGATCAATCGAGTCGGTGGACAGGCGCAGCCTGTGATTGGTTACAAAGCCTCCAGCAGCAAAGTAAAAAATTGTCTGAATGCATCGGTCAGACGGACACCTTCTCCACCACTCCTTCTGTGACTAACCGAAGCCTCAGCAACACGTTGTCCAGGACCAGGAATTTGTAACCTCCCAGTCTCTGGGAACACGTTGCACAGACATTTCTGCAAGGCCTCCTAAAGATGTTTCATCCTCTGCTCCCTCTGTGATGGCAAGATAAGGTCTGCAACCTTACCCTTGTAACGTGGATCAAGGAGGGTTGCCAGCCAGCAATGGCCCCTCTCCTTGATCTGACGAATACGAGGATCCTTCCACAGGCTTTTCGGGATCAGGGAGGCCATGCAGCGTAGGTTAGCTGAGGCATTCGGTCAGGAGTCCTCTGGGTCACTAAGGACGACATGATCCGCAGCCACCTCCTCCCAGCCACGTACAAGTCCATGGGTTTCTTGGGACTGTAAATGATCCCTAAAAGACTGCTGCTGATGCTGAGTGCCAGACTCCACCTCCACGCTGACACAATCCTCCTCCTCCTCTTCCTGTGTGATCGACGGGCCAGCAGGAACACTGTCTGGATAAAGGGGGCCTTGAGAGGCAAGGAAGTCCTCCTCTTCCTGCCTCTGTTCTGCCTCGAGTCCCCTGTACATTATTCCATGCAGTGTGTGCTCCAACAGATGGACAAGAGGGACAGTATCACTGATGCATGCACTGTCACTGCTCGCCATCCTCGTGGCCTCCTCAAATGGTGACAGGACAGTGCATGCATCTCTGATCATGGCCCACTGGCATGGGGAAAAAAACCAAGCTCCCCTGACCCTATCCTGGTGCTGTAGTCGCACAAGTACTCTGCAGCATGGCCCTCTGCAGCATGGCCAATGTTGAGTTCAACCTAGTGGGCATGTCACAGATTAGGCGGTTCTTGGGCAGGTTAAATTCCTTTTGTAGGTCAGCCAGCCGAGCACTGGCATTGCATGACTGGCGGAAATGCACACAGACTTTCCCGGCCTGCCTCAGGACATCCTGTAAGCCCGGGTACCTGCCCAAGAACCACTGCACCACCAAGTTAAGGATGTGAGCCACACAGGGCACATGGGTAAGTTGTAACTGTCAGAGGGTGGAGAGGAGGTTGGTGCCATTGTCGCAAACCACCATTCCTGGCTTAAGCTGGTGTGGCGTCAACCACCTCTCATCCTGCCCCTGCAGAGCTGACAGAATATCTGCCCCAGTGTGACTCCTTTGCCTCAAGCACACCAGCGCAAGCACGGCATGCCATCTTTTTGCCTACATACTTGCGTAGCCCCTTGAACGCCTACGGAGCACCACTGGTTCCAAGGACAAAGCACAGGAAGAGGCCATGGAGGAAGAAGAAGAGGGGGTGGATGAGAGAGGTGTGTCAGAATCACCAGTAGTAAAATTTTGGAGGCGTGGTGGAGGAACAACCTCCAACACTACTGCACCTTGTCCTGCATCCTTCCCAGCTGCCAGAAGAGTCACGGAATGCGCCGTGAAAGATAGGTAACGTCCCTGTCCATGCCTGCTGGACCATGAGTTAGCGGTAATATGCACCTTACCGCTGACCGCCCTGTCCAGCGAGGCCAAGATATTGCCTTCCACATGTGGGTAGAGAGCGGAAATCTGCCTTCGTGAGAAAAAGTGGCGTTTGAGAACCTGCCACTGAGGAACCGCACATTGCACAAACACACGGAAGGGGGCAGATTCTACCAACTGAAAAGGCAGCTGTTGAAGTGCTAGCAATTTAGCCAAGCTAGCATTTAACTGCTGGGCATGTAGATGGCTGGGAGTGAACTTCTTTTGATGGTGCAGCAGCTTGGGCAGAGAAACTTGCCTGATAAAATCGGACGTCAGTGTACCGATAGCAAATTGCCTGCAATTACTTGGCTGTGACTAGGGATGAGCTTGGTGTTCGAACGCATGCGAAGCCAGAACTCTGTGGGCCATTCGTGCCAAATTCGCATGGCGCTCACGGCCCACAATGCACTGCGCCATCGCAGTGCATTGCTGGCTCATGATTGGCCAAGCATGCACTGTGCATGATTGACCCATGCTTGGCCAATCACAATGCCGGCAGCGAGGAGAGCCATAATTGGCCACAGGCAGGATGCCTGTGGCTAATTATAGCTCAGGCTGTTTAGTACACGCCCCACACTATATAAGGCTGCCAGCATGGCAGCCTTGTGTAGTGTTCCAGCGTCTGCAGGAGTTAGTGGGTGTTGTGTGCCTTCAGCGCAGTATACACCTGTACTGTATCTATCCTTTATTGCTGTTCTCTAATAGAGCCATCTGCAGGAGTTAGTGAGTGTTGTGTGCTTCCAGTGCAGTATACACCTGTATCTACCTTTATTGCTGTTCTCTAATAGAGCCATCTGCAGGAATTAGTAGGTTTTGTGTGCCTCCAGCACAGCACAGTATACACCTGTATCTACCTTTATTGCTGGTGTTCTATAATAAAGGCATCTGCAGTAGTTAGTGGGTGTTGTGTGCCTCTAGCACAGCACAGTATACACCTGTATCTACCCTTTAATTGCTGGTGTTCTAAAATAAAGGCATCTGCAGGAGTTAGTGGGTGTTGTGTGCCTTCAGCGCAGTATACACCTGTACTATATCTATCCTTTATTGCTGTTCTCTAATAGAGCCATCTGCAGGAGTTAGTGGGTGTTGTGTGCTTCCAGTGCAGTATACACCTGTATCTACCTTTATTGCTGTTCTCAAATAGAGCCATCTGCAGGAGTTAGTGGGTGTTGTGTGCCTCCAACACAGCACAGTATACACCTGTATCTACCCTTTATTGCTGGGGTTCTATAATAAAGGCATCTGCAGTACTTAGTGGGTGCTGTGTGCCTCCAGCACAGCACAGCACAGCACAGTATACACCTGTATCTACCCTTTGTTTCTGGTGTTCTATAATAAAGGCATCTGCAGGAGTTAGTGGGTGTTTTATGCCTCCAGCACAGCACAGTATACACCTGTATCTACCCTTTAATCCCTGGTGTTCTATAATAAAGGCATCTGCAGGAATTAGTGGGTGTTGTGTGCCTCCAGCACAGCACAGTATACACCTGTATCTACCTTTATTGCTGGTGTTCTATAATAAAGGCATCTGCAGTAGTTAGTGGGTGTTGTGTGCCTCTAGCACAGCACAGTATACACCTGTATCTACCCTTTAATTGCTGGTGTTCTATAATAAAGGCATCTGCAGGAGTTAGTGGGTGTTGTGTGCCTCCAGCACAGCACAATATACACCTGTATCTACCCTTTATTGCTGGTGTTCTCGAATACAGCCATCTGCAGGAGTTAGTTGGTGTTGTGCGCCTCCAGTGCAGTATACACCTGTAGCTACCCTTTATTGCTGTTCTCAAATAGAGCCATCTGCAGGAGTTAGTGGGTGTTGTGTGCCTCCAACACAGCACAGTATACACCTGTATCTACCCTTTATTGCTGGTGTTCTATAATAAAGGCATCTGCAGTACTTAGTGGGTGCTGTGTGCCTCCAGCACAGCACAGTATACGCCTGTATCTACCCTTTGTTGCTGGTGTTCTATAATAAAGGCATCTGCAGGAGTTAGTGGGTGTTTTATGCCTCCAGCACAGCACAGTATACACCTGTATTTACCCTTTAATCGCTAGTGTTCTATAATAAAGGCATCTGCAGGAGTTAGTGGGTGTTGTGTGCCTCTAGTACAGCACAATATGCATTTGTACTCAGAGTCACTCTGAGGATAATGAGGAAAGGAACAAAGAGCAACAAGGAAACAAAGACCTGAAGTGTGCCAAGGTCACGTGGTCAGTATGCCTAAAAGGGGGCATACCCAAGTATGAAATGTAAAGAATTAAATTAAAAGAAAAAGGGAATGGGTGGGTGGGACACGAGACCCAACGTCCACAAGGAGGAGGCAGAGGAGGGCAGGCTTTATGCAGCCTGACTCCTCCTACAAATACAGGCTTAACCTGCGGTCAGCCTTACACTTGTACTCAGAGTCACTGAGGATAGTGAGGAAAGGAACAAAGAGCAACAAGGAAACAAAGACCTGAAGTGTGCCAAGGTCACGTGGTCAGTATGCCTAAAAGGGGGCAAAAAATAAAACAGTAGGAAGAAAGCTCAACAACCAGATGACCCAGTGAATAATGTCTAACCTGGAGTGGCGGCAAATGAGTTATGCATTTGCCGCAGAGAAGGAAACGCTAGGAAAGGCAGTAGCCACTCCCCTGGCTTCAGGAACCACAAAGCCAGCTATAGCACCCCCTTGAGCCCCAACCCAGTGACCAACGCAAGATAAAACCTGAGAGTACGTGAACGTCATAAAATAAAACCCATAATGGAAAGTCAGCTGAGCACAGCAGGGAGTTCCCACCGCTGGAGACCTGGACGACTTCAAACGGAAATGCAGAAAATAAACAACCTGACAGATCATTCAGCATGAAATGCTGGGACTTAACTCGATACGCCCCAAAAGTGCTGGGGGCTGATACAAGCTGGAGGAGGCAAAAAAAGAAACTAAAACAAAACAGAAAAGCAAAAAGGAACTAGATGTTTCACCATCAGGACTGGAAACCTAACCTGGAAACATGCCAAGCAGTGTCATGGGCCAACCTGGAATTTAAAACAAAACCCAATGATCAAGGCTGCAGTGCCAACCAAATGGAAAACCAATCTACCACAACTGGAACTGAAAAGAAAGTGCGTTACTGGAACCTGCTTCTGAGACCCGAGCCTACAGATACTGGCCCGGGCCCCGTGATCCACGAAAGCCCCTGAGCCAGTAGAAACTGTGGATCAGCGAAAGACTGACTAACCAAACTTTCCATATCCCAGGGCAACTCCTGGCCAGACGCAGCTAGGAAATGTAAAAAATAGTGAGGAATGGCACCCAACTGATCAGGAACACAACTAGCGAGAGAAACGTGATCAGACAAAGAATACCTGCGACAAGAACGAAACCTGCTATAAGGAAATGTGACTGAACGAAAACATGAGTAGCGTGATCTGATCACCGTGAGCGGCATAAGAACCGCGGCTGCTTAGAAAACACGACCTGCCTAGGAAATGCAGGTTGCACGAGAAACGCAAATCGATGAAAACACAAGAGAAAACCCTGGGGGGTACACAAGAGAAAACCCTGGGGGGTACACAAGAGAAACCCCTGGGGGGTACACAATAGAAAACCCTGGGGGGTACACAAGAGAAAACCCTGGGGGGTACACAAGAGAAAAACCCTGGGGGGTACACAAGAGAAAAACCCTGGGGGGTACACAAGAGAAAAGAAAAGCATAAGACACGAAACGTGCGGCATATAGGAATATGTAAGAAACACGAGAAAAGGGATAGAGGAGAGGGAGAGGAGGAGGGAGGAGGGAGGAGGGAGGGGTGGGGGATGGGGGTAATAATAATAATATTTTTTTTTTTATTTTTTTTTTTATTTTATTTTTTCGTTAGTTGGGGCAATGGGAAAATAGATAAAAGATGAGGGAAGTCTGGGGGAGTTATAACTGGGGGAATTAAGAATTATAATGGATAAGAATGGAATAGATAGATAATATATATAAATTGGAATATGCAATGTGTAAATGAAATAATTTGGTTTTATTTATATAAAAGAAGAGGAAAATGGAATATGCTCTATAGGATATAAGATATATCTATGTGAGAAATGAATGTCTTTGTTGCTCCCTGTAATTGTTGTCCCACCCCCCTGGACTTATGTGATATAAATAAAGAAAGTTAAAAAAAAAAAAAAAAAAAAGAAACACGAGAAAAGGCAAGAAAACACGTGAAACAAAGAAACATGGGAGAAGATGCATGAGACATGTAAATAGCATCAGACACGTACAATACATCCGACACTAACAAGCATGAGGAACGTAAAATGCCTGAGAATCATGAAATTACACAAGGGTAATGACATGAAAGGCATAAGAGATGAAACGTGCGGCACATGGGAAATACGGAAGGAAACACGGGACAACACGTAAGGAAACATGTGAATACGTCAAAACCATGGAAATACGTCAGAAAATGCTAGAAAAACATGGGGAAACGTCAGAAACAAGGGAAACGCAAGAAGTTGCATCACGTAAATAATAGCCATGAACATTACATCTGAAACGTGAATTGCATGATAACCATAAATTCATGAGGACCATAAAAGCGTAAGAACTGTAAGTCGTTTAAAAATCGTCAACTGCCAGCAAAACGCACGAGAACGCAATTTGTATGAGAAATCCTAAAATTGCATGAAAAATAATTAAATATATGAGAAACACCAACTTCATAAGTAAATCACATGAGAGACCTAAATCGCACAAAAAAAAAAAAATGCGTAAGAATTGTAACTTCATGAAACACCAACTGCATGGAAAACCGTGAATTGCATAAACTGTGAATTGCATGAGAAGCGGCAATTGCATGTGAAACCGTAAAACGAGTGAGAACCGTGCGTGAAACAAAGCATGAGAACGTCAAATCGAATGATACATAATTGCATGAGAACGTAAAACGAAACGAGAACATGAAATGCATGAAAACGTAAAACGAAACGAGAACATGATTGCATGAGAACGTAACGAAACGAGAACATGAGTGCATGCGAACGTAAAACGAAACGAGGACATGAGTGCATGAGAACGTAAAATGAAACGAGGACATGAGTGCATGAGAACGTAAAACGAAACGAGGACATGAGTGCATGAGAACGTAAAATGAAACAAGGACATAACTGCATGAGAACGCAAAATGCATGAAACGCAAAATGCATGAAACGCAAAACGCAAAATGCATGAAACGGCAATTGCATGTGAAACCGTAAAACGAGTGAGAACCGTGCGTGAAAACAAAGCATGAGAACGTCAAATCGAATGACACATAATTGCAGGAGGACGTAAAACGAAACGAGAACATAAAATGCATGAAAACGTAAAACGAAACGAGAACACGATTGCATGAGAACGTAAACGAAACGAGAACATGAGTGCATTCGAACGTAAAATGAAACGAGGACATGAATGCATGACAACGTAAAATGAAACGAGGACATAACTGCATAAGAACGCAAAATGCATGAAACGCAAAAAATGCATGAAACGCAAAACGCATGAAAACATGCAAATACACGAAACCGTAATCGCTTTGAGAACGCAATCGTGTAAGAACGTGAATGGCCTAAGACCGAAATCGCCTGAGAGCGAAATCGCCTATGAGCGAAATCGCCTTAGACCACCATAAAATGCACAAGAATGTAAAATTGCATGAAAAAAACGTAAATAGCATGAGAACATGAATGGCACGAGAATATATGATAGCACAAAAACGCAAATTGCCCAAGAACGCAACCAGCACATAGTACGTGGAGCTCAGGCGGGGGGGGGACGGCATGCCACGTGGAGCTCAGGTGGGGGGGCAGCACGCCACATGGAGCTCAGGCGGGGGGGCGGCATGCCACGTGGAGCTCAGGCGGGGGGCAGGGCACGGCACGCCACGAGGAGCTCAGGCGGGGGGCGGGGCACGCCACGTGGAGCTCAGGCGGGGGGCAGGGCACGCCACGTGGAGCTCAGGCGTGGGGTGGGGCACGCCACGTGGAGCTCAGGCGGGGGGGCGGGGCACACCACGTGGAGCTCAGGCGGGGGGGCACGCCACGTGGAGCTCAGGCGGGGGTTGGGCACGCCACGTGGAGCTCAAGCGGGGGTTGGGAACGCCACGTGGAGCTCAGGCGGGGGTTGGCACGCCACGTGGAGCTCAGGCGGGGGTTGGGCAATCTGAAGGACCACAACATACATGTATATACCCTGGTTGCCCATCATCATGGGGATGACTGCTTGAGCCAGAGACAGCCAGCTCCCAATGACATTAGCAATTAATGGGTTAATGAAAATGTGAACTGTATAACACCAACAAAAAAGTGGGAGAAAAACACATGGGGGGAGGAGTTCCTCTTAAGGCTAGGTTTAGAATGGTGCCTTAAGTATACCTATATATAGTATTCTAGAAACTTCTGACTTTTAGGTCCTGTTGCATAAAGAATCTTTATATGCAGCTTTTTTTTTTTTTACTCTGGATGCATTGATCCTGGGCACGTTCTTCATTTTGGCACTGCAAAGGTTAATATCAGAGGAAAACCTCAGCTTGGCAGAAACGGGAAACAGATGAAAAGTGGTTTTACCACAGCGCTCAGGGAAAAAACACAGAGAGGATTCTGGAAAGCTCCCAGGCTGGAAACACATGTGAGGGGAGAGGGGAAGCCGACGGCGGCCGATCACCTCCCCCCCACCAGGAGGACCGGCCGGTACACTGCACATGTGAGGGGGGGGAAGGGGAGCTGGCGACGGCCACTCACCTCCCCCTCACCAGGAGAACTGGCGGGCGCTCTGCATGTGAGGGGAGAGGGGGAGCCGGCGGCGGCCGATCACTGCACATGTGAGGGGGGGAGGGGAGCTGGCGTGGCCGAATACCTCCCCCTCCCCCCGCCAAGAGAATCGGCGGGTGCAAGCCCCCCCAGTGGACAAGCGCTTACGGCAGAATCACACGGGGAAAGCCTGGGACAGGAAACCTCCCTCCCCTCCAGCCGAGGCGGGCGGGAGAAAGCCTCCCCCGTACAGACAGCCGCCGTCGGGTGAAGCGCCCCCCCCCCCCGCAGCACCACACAGGGGAAGCCTGTGGCTGGCACAGCGGGAGAAGGAGGCGGGTGGGCGACAAGGGGGAGCCTGACAGAAACTCCCTCCAGCAGAGGCAGCCGGAGAAGGAAGCGGGTGGGAGGAAGGCTCCCCCGTGCAGACAGAAGCTGCCGGCGGGAGTACCCCCCCACCCACAGATGCCCACAAACGGAGCCGGCGGGGGCCAAAAGCACCCCCGTCCATGAGCGCCCGAGCCGCAGAATGTCATCCTCCTACGACCCGCCGGAAGTGACGTCAGCCACACGAGACCCGACGTCCACGAGGAGGAGGCAGAGGAGGGCAGGCTTTATTCAGCCTGACTCCTCCTACAAATACAGGCTTAACCTGCGGTCAGCCTTACACCTGTATCTACCGTTTATTGCTGGTGTTCTCTAATACAGCCATCTGCAGGAGTTAGTTGGTGTTGTGTGCCTCCAGCGCAGTATACCCCTGTATCTACCCTTTATTGCTGTTCTCAAATAGAGCCACCTGCAGGAGTTAGTGGGTGTTGTGTGCCTCCAACACAAATTACACTACCCAATTGCTGGTTTTCCCATCTCCCTGCAGGCCATTACCATGTCTGGAAGGCCAACAAGAAGAGGTAGACAGGCATAAGCCAATAAAAGAAGGCAAGCAGGCTCTGTGTCTAGAGACAACAGTGCTGGTCATGGACGTGGTGCATCGTCATCAGCACGTGGCCATGGGACACGCTTGTCCTTATTTTCAGCAGCTGGCTGTGTTGAGCCGCATCATGCCGAAGACTTGGTAGAGTGGATGACCAAGCCCTCTTCACCCTCCTCATCCTCTCTCACCCAAGCTCGGGGTACTAGAAAAGTAGCTACCAACACATCCTCTTCCCTTGTCTCAATGTCATCATCAGTGACTCCTTCCCTAGACCCACCATGTCCTCCTGAGGAGTCCCCCGAACTGTTTGAGCACAGTGTTGGGTACATGCTCCAGGAGGATGCCCAGTGTTTTGTAGGCTCTGATGATGATAATCAGCTAGAGGAAGGCAGTAGCGTGAGCGCAAAGAGAGGGGATGCTCAAGAAGGACAGCAATCTGGCAGTCATGTACCACAAGCTGCAGCATATTGCTAGTTTTGCTTCAGTGATGAAGAGGGAGGGGATGATGAGGTCACTGACTCCACATGGGTGCCTGGTAGGAGGGAGGAGGAGGAGGAGGCACATCTCCAACGAGACAGGATGCCCTCCGGGGGCAAGCACACAGACTGAATCACACTGCAAAGCTCCGCCTGTGCAGTGCGTTATTCTAAAAGTTCTTTGGTGTGGAACTTTTTTGAGACAAGTGCATTGGATCGCACCACTGCTATTTGCAACATATGTCTCAAGCGTATCTCGTGTGGCCAAAACATCAGCCGCTTGGGCACCACATGCTTGACCAGACATATGTTGACCTGCTATGCAGCTCGTTGACAAGTGTACCTCAAAGACCCACACCAAAGAACAAAGCGGACCTCTCCTTGCTCCTCATCAGGAATGAAGGTGTAGAATTAGGTGTGTCACAGCCAAGTGCTTGCGGGCACTCTGCTAGCAGTACACCCACGTCCGAATGTAGCAGGCAAATTTCCCTGACCCAGCTGCTGGACCGTACAAAGAAGTTCACTCCCAGCCATCCACATGCCCAGTGGTTGAATGCTAGCTTGGCTAAATTGCTAGCACTTCAACTGCTGCCTTTTCAGTTGGTAGACTCGGCCCCCTTCTGTGAGTTTGTGCAATGTGTGGTTCCTCAGTGGCAGGTCCTCAAATGCCACTTTTTCTCACGGAAGGCGATTCCAGCTCTCTACCGGCATGTGGAAGGCAATGTCCTTGCCTCGCTGGACAGGGCGGTTAGCGGTAAGGTGCATATTACCGCTGACTCATGGTCCTGCAGGCATGGACAGGGACGTTACCTGTCTTTCACGGCCCATTGGGTCACTCTTCTGGCAGCTGGGAAGGATGCAGGACAAGGTGCAGTAGTGTTGGAGGTTGTTCCGCCACCACGCCTCCAAAATGTTACTACTGGTTGTGACACACCTCTCTCCTCCACCCCCTCCTCTTCTTCTTCCTCCATGGCTTCTTCCAGTGCTCTGTCCTCGGAACCAGCGGTGCTCCGTAGGCGTTCAAGGGGTTACGCATGTACGTAGGCAAACCGATGCCATGCCGTGCTTGCGCTGGTTTGTTTGGGGGACAGGAGCCACACTGGGGCAGATATTTTGTCAGCTCTGCAGGTGCAGGCTGAGAGGTGGTTGATGCCATGCCAGCTTAAACCAGGAATGGTGGTTTGCGACAATGGCACCAACCTCCTCTCCACCCTCCGACAGGGACAACTGACCCATGTGCCCTGTGTGGCTCACGTCCTTAACCTGGTGGTGCAGCGGTTCTTGGGTAGGTACCCGGGCTTACAGGATGTCCTGAAGCAGGCCAGAAAAGTCTGTGTGCATTTCCACCGATCATTTAATGCCAGTGCTCGGCTTGCTGAGCTCCAAGAGGAGTTGAACCTGCCCAAGAACCGCCTTATATGTGACATGCCCACCAGGTGGAATTCAACATTGGCCATGCTGCAGCAGCTGCACATGCAGCAGAGGGCCATCAATGAGTACCTGTGCGACTACGGCACCAGGACAGGGTCAGGGGAGCTCGGTATTTTCTCACCATGCCAGTGGGGCATGATCAGGGATGCATGCACTGTCCTGTCACCATTTGAGGAGGCCACAAGGATGGTGAGCAGTGACAGTGCATGCATCAGTGACACTGTACCTCTTGTCCACCTGTTGGAGCATACGCTGCATGGAATAATGGACAGGGCACTTGAGGAAGAACAGAGGCAGGAATAGGAGGACTTCCTTGCCTCTCAAGGCCCCCTTTAACCAGACAGTGTTCCTGCTGTCCCACCCATCACACAGGAAAAGGACGAGGAGGAGGAGGATTGTGTCAGCATGGAGGTGGAGCCTGGCACTCAGCATCAGCAGTAGCAATCTTGTAGGGGTGATTTACAGTCCCAAGAAACCTGTGGACTTCTACATGGCTGGGAGTAGGTGGCTGCGGATCATGTTGTCCTTAGTGACCCAGAGGACTCCGGACCGAATGCCTCAGCTAACCTACGCTGCATGGCCTCCCTGATCCTGCAAAGCCTGCGGATTTCTTCGGATCAAGGAGAGGGACCATTACTGGCTGGCCACTCTCCTTGATCCACGGTACAACGGAAAGGTTGCCTACCTTATCTTGCCGTCGCAGAGGGAGCAGAGGATGAGACATCTCTGGGAGGCCTTGCAGAAAGGTCTGTGCAACGCGTTCCCAGAGACTGGGACTGGGAGGTTACAAACTCCTGGTCCTGGACAACGTGTTGCTGAGGCTTTGGTCAGAAGGAGCGGCGGAGAAGATGGCCATCTGACCGATGTGTTCAGACAATTTTTTAGTCCGCAGCACCAAGGTATGAACGGTTCCAGCAACCATCGCCAGCGTCTGATTTACATGGTGCAGGAATACCTAGGGGAAAGGTCAGACTTGGACACCTTTCCCACCGAAAATCCTCTGGCTTACTGGGTCTTGAGGATGGATCACTGGCCAGAGCTTGCACAGTATGCAATTGAGCTATTGGCCTGTCCTGCATCCATTGTTCTTTCGTAACGCACCTTCAGTGCTGCTGGTGGCTTTGCAACCGATCACAGGGTGCGCCTGTCCACCGACTCGGTTGATTGATTGACCTTCATTAAGATGAATCAGTCTTGGATCACCACCAGCTACCAAGCACCTGAAGCTGATGTAACCGAATAATTTTTTTTCAACTATCACATCCCTTCAAGACTGCCTATGCTGATGCTGAGTGACTGTCCTGTTATGTTGACTGTCTATCCTCCTGCACTCCATCCTGGCTTTGGCCAATTACAGCTCGCTAGACAGGCGGCTCTGTGATTGGCCAAGCATGCAGGTCATAGTGCATGCTTGACCAATCATCAGCCAGCAATGCACTGCGATGCCGCAGTGAATTATGGGCCGTGATGCGCCACTCGAATTTGGCGCGAATGGCCCATAATGTTTGGAATTCGCCGAACGGACATGCAGACAATGTTGTAGTCAAACATGGGTTCGACTTGAACAGCAAGCTCATCCCTACTGATGACCCCATAATAGGGATAAAACTTTTCCGTGGAAGGGAGTTTAATAAAGCCTCGTACACACGATCAGATTTTCGCCTGGAAATTGTGTGATAATAGACTATTTGACTAAAATAAGACCGTTAGTACGGTCCATCAGACAATTGTTGTCCAACTTTCTGTCGACAAATGTTGGTTAGCAGGCTAGTAAATTTTTGGAGGACAACGGATTGTTGTCAGATTTTCTTATCGTATGTACACAAGACCGTCACACAAAAGTCAAAAGTACAAACACGTATGCTCGGAAGCAAGGATGAGCCGGAAGAGGTCGGTCTTGTAAACTAGAGTTCGTAATGGAGAATTAACATTCGTGACGCAGTAAATTATGAAATATCGAAATGCAGTGCACATTTTCTTATTCTTTTTTTTTTTTTCAACAAACGCAGGTTTATTAATCATATAAAAAGGTTACAATAAAAAAATGGTAGTGGGCGCAACCACACAACTCACACAGTATAACAATGCCATGTTGGACATACCCCTAGCACAACGAGGAGAGTCATCCTAGATAACAGAATATGTTGCCATACGGACCTCCCATCCAACCCACCCCCAACCGCCCCGTGACACGAGCACCAAGCGTATCTACATCAGTCTACACAAGTTTCCACAGCATTTAACCATCTATCCCACACCTTGTTATATTTGGCAGGGCATCCACGGTGGCTGTACACTAATTTTATATAAGGCAGTTTATCATTAATTGCTACGATCCAGTCCCGTAGCACAGGGGGAGCTGAACGCATCCACAACTTTGCTATCAGCTTTCTTGCGGTAAACAGTGTGGACTGTAGGAACGTGGTAAGGTACACATCAATCGTGACATCAGGGAACATTCCTAATATGCACACTTTCGGGTCCAAGTGCAAAGGTGACCCCATGTGGTCATGTAGGAAGGAAATTATTTGCATCCAGAAAACTTGAATCTTAGGACATAACCACACTAAGTGGTAGAAAGATCCAGAAGAACTGAAGCACATGGGGCACCCCGGATCAGAGCCAGGTTGGAACTTCACCAGCCTGATAGGGGTCAGATACGATCTGTGAATTATATATAGCTGTGTAAGGCGGTCTGGGATACTCAATGACACCAGCTTAACGTTTTCTAACACTTCCTCCCAATCCGACCCGTCCAGTGGGCCCATGTCACCCTCCCATCTAATCCTAGCCCTCTCCGAAATCTGGTTTATTTCCCTCATCCTCAATAAACTGTAAAGTGTGGAGATCAATTGGGCCGAGTTGTCACCCAGTAACAGCTCAACCAGAGACAAAGTCTGGACGTTGGGAGGGCCCTCAGCAAATTGGGTTCGAAGTGCATGCCGCAGTTGTAGGTATCGGAAATACATAGAATGAGGCAAGTCAAACTCCGCACGTAACGTTGAGAAGTCGCGAACGCCCAGAGGGGTTATAACCTGGTGTAGAAAGACAATGCCCCTGGAGGCCCAAAGGGCGGCTCCAGGGACAGTTAATAGTTCGTTCAGCGCAGGGTTACACCACAGTGGGGTGTGCGAGTGGCAAAAGTCAGCGCCAACAAGTCCCAACGCCAGTCTCCAAATCCGCCTGTGGTAGGACAGTAGGGGGGTCGGGACACCCCCTGCCCTCCCAGCCCGGAAGAGCAGCTGAAGGGGAGTATGAGTGTGCACACCCTCCCCACCACCCACCAGCGTCTGGTATCTTGCCCCATCCGACCTGTGCAGGTGGTAAAAATGTGACAGTTGCGCCACCAAGTAGTATGCCCTAAAATCCGGAAGGGCCACCCCCCCCCCCGATCCCGTTGGGTTTTTAAGAGTAGTCCACGCCAGCTTATGTCTAGAGGATCCCCATATAAAAGTACCCAAAATAGTGTCTATCGTTTTGAAAAATCGAAGAGGGATCAAAACCGGGGAGTGCCAGAGCGCGTATAGAATTTTGGGGAGCAAAATCATTTTTGTCAGATTAACCCTGCCCGTCACCCCAAGAGGGAGACAGGACCAGGCCTGAGTACGTGACTTAAGAAATAAAAACAAGGGCTCAACATTAAGTAGTAGATAATCTCGCGGCTCCCTGGTAATACGTACCCCCAAGTATCTGATTTCGGAGACCCTGGAGAGGGGAAGGGAGGCCGCACAGCGGTCCGGTACCGACACGTCCAATGGTAAGATCTGGGACTTGGACCAATTTATGGCCAGACCCGAATAGCTGCCGAACTCCCCCAACACCTCCAGAGCACTCCGCAGCGATGGACCCTCATCCTCCAAGTACAATAGGGTATCATCCGCGTACATACTTACGGATTCTACAAGGGTACCACTGCGGAGGCCCGCTATCCCCGGATGATGCCGGAGCCTGGCCGCCAGGGGTTCCGCCGCGAGGGCATACAAAAGGGGGGACAGCGGGCATCCCTGACGTGTGCCCCGCCCGACCGGAAAGGGATCCGACACCCAACCATTCACCGCGACCCTGGCCGTCGGTTGATAGTAGAGCAGGGTGACCAAAAACAGGGCCAAACCCGAATCGCTCTAAGCACTCCCACAGATAACCCCACTCAATGGAGTCGAAGGCTTTGGCCGCGTCTAAGGACACCACCACCCTCGACCCCACCGAGCTATGCCTAGCTTGCACATTCATAAATACCCGGCGAATGTTCATAGCCGTGTTCTTTCCCGGCATGAAGCCTGTCTGGTCTGGGTGTACAAGGGACAGTATAACCTTGTTCAGTCTGATGGCTAAGATTTTGGCTAAGATTTTGATATCAGTCTGGAGCAGGGAAATGGGGCGGTAAGATTCAGGAAGGTGTGGATCCTTGCCAGGCTTGGGCAGCACAATGATGGTGGCCTGACGCAGCGTCTCAGGGAGGGTTTCCGAGTCGAGCATATATTTGAATACGGTAGTTTCAACAATTCTGGAACTAACACATTAGAATACTGGGCGTAAAAATCTAGAGGGATACCATCCTGTCCGGGGGCTTTTGCTGAGGCCAGTGATGAAATCGCCAATGCGACCTCATCACAAGTCAGAGGGGCATCAAGATCTGCAACCTGCGTCGGGGACAGTCTAGGAAGAGATATTCCCTCCAAATAAGTCCTAGTCTCTATTCTTGGTGTATTTACCTGAGAGGTATAAGTCGTCATATAGAACTCCCGAAACATCTCCGCCACCATCTGTGGATCGGACACCTTAACTCCCCGGTGATTGGTCAAGGAGACCACCACCGGGGGTCTGGAGTCCTGGTGTGCCAGATATGCCAGAAGCTTCCCTGCACGTTCACCCTGCTCAAATACCCGTTGTCTGGTGAAAAAGAGCTTCCGCTTAGCCTGTTCAAATTGTAAATGTTCAACCGCTCTGGTGTGTTGTCTAAGCAGCTGTGCCTTGGCCTGGGTGGGGTCAGCACAGAAGTCCGCTGTAACCGCATCCTATGCCTCCGTAGCCTGCTTCATCTGCGTTAGAAAAGCCTTTTTCAACATTTTCTTATTCTTTAATGGGATAATAATGAATCTGCTTTGCTGATACTTATGGAGTTCTGCCAAACAGATTTTCAAAGGCTTTATTTTTCTAGGGATATCACGAATAATATTATTATGCTTGCTTATTTTTATTTTTTGCCCAAGTTACCACTACACTATTATCCTGTAGTTTTTTTTATCTCAAAATATACAACTATGTTGGTGCCCCTTGGTAATTTTACAGTATATTTTTGAAAATGTACTGGCCTACTCCCAAACTGTCATTTGAATTAAAACACATAGCCAAGTATTATTCTACACATTTTTTTATAGTGCATTAAAAAAAGAAAAACATGCTATCTGCCAATAGAACTTAACCAAAAAGTGCATTCTATGCATCCAAAAATATATAAAATATAACAAATCAAATCATTATTCAACCAAAAAATAAAATAGAAGCCTCATGCATGTGTCCTGCTTCTTAACCAGTTGCCGACCGCCGCACGCCGATGTACGTCGGTACAATGGCACGGGCAGGCATAAGGACATACATGTACGTCCCTTGCCTCCCGCGGGTCGGGGGCCCGATCGGGCCCCCGCCCGGTGCCTGCGGCGGTCGGTATTCGTTCGGGAGCGATCCCGGACGAGGGGACGGCCATTCATTCATGGCCACCCCCTCGCGATCGCTCCCGACGAATAGAAATCCCCGGTGACATCACTTCCTCTCCTGTAATGTAAACACAGGAGAGGAAGTGATGTATTCTCTCCTCCGTGTCGGTATTTTTCGTTCCGACACGGAGGAGAGCGGATCAGTAAGTTGCACCAACACTCTACACACACAGTAGAACATGCCAGGCACACTCACACCCCCCCTTTACCCCCCGATCACCCCCCCAATTACCCCTGCCCCCCAGTCACAGTGACACCAATGTCATTTTTTTTTTTTTTTTTTTTTTTTTGCATTGGTGTCATTTGTGACTGTAATAACTGTTAGGGCAGTTAGAGTTAGCCCCCTTTAGTTCTAATGTACCCCCCTAACCCCCCCAATAAAGATTTAACCCCGTGATCACCCCCCGTCGCCAGTGTCACTAAGGCTGGGTTCACATTGCAGCGGTTTATGAGAACGAATGTGATTCGCACCGCACTGCTGTGCAAATCACATCCGATCTCTGTGCGATTCGAGTTCAGCCATTCACCGCACCCGCCGCACCCGCCACACCCGCCGCACCCGCCGCAAATTCGCACGGGACCCTTTTTTTGGCCCGCAGCAGAATCGGATCGCATGGGTGTTCACACCATGCGATCCGAGTTTGCAGATCGCACTGCGATATGCGAACTGATCTGGGGGTGTCAGTAACATTTCACTGACACTCCCATCAGTTCGCATAGGGCAGTGTGAACTGCCGCCGGGAGGCATGCGATGCGGGAACCCGCCGCGGATTCGCGGCGTTTCCGCATCGCTCCAGTGTGAACCCAGCCTAATAAGCAATCATTTTTCTGATCGCCGTATTAGTGTCACAGGTGACGCTAGTTAGGCAGGTAGGTATTTAGGTTCGCCGCAGCTTTTTATAGCGCCAGGGACCCCCATATACTACCGCATAAAGCCCCCTGATTGCCCCCTAGTTAACCCTTTCACCAGTGATCACCATATAACTGTTACAGGTGACGCTGGTTGGTTAGTTATTTTTTTATAGTTTCAGGGCACCCGCCATTTATTACCTAATAAAGGTTTAACCCCCTGATCACCCGGCGGGTGTCATTTGTGACTAATAACTGTTAGGGCAGTTAGGGTTAGCCCCCTTTAGTTCTAAGGTACCCCCCTAACCCCCCCAATAAAGGTTTAACCCCGTGATCACCCCCCGTCGCCAGTGTCACTAAGGCTGGGTTCACATTGCAGCGGTTTATGAGAACGGATGTGATTCGCACCGCACTGCAGTGCAAATCACATCCGATCTCTGTGCGATTCGAGTTCAGCCATTCGCCGCACCCGCCGCAAATTCGCACGGGACCCTTTTTTTGGCCCGCAGCAGAATCGGATCGCATGGGTGTTCACACCATGCGATCCGAGTTTGCAGATCGCACTGCGATATGCGAACTGATCTGGGGGTGTCAGTAACATTTCACTGACACTCCCAGCAGTTCGCATAGGGCAGTGTGAACTGCCGCCGGGAGGCATGCGATGCGGGAACCCGCCGCGCATTCGTGGCGTTCCCGCATCGCTCCAGTGTGAACCCAGCCTAATAAGCGATCGTTTTTCTGATCGCTGTATTAGTGTCACAGGTGACGCTAGTTAGGCAGGTAGGTATTTAGGTTCGCTGCAGCTTTTTATAGCGCCAGGGACCCCCATATACTACCGCATAAAGCCCCCTAATTGCCCCCTAGTTAACCCTTTCACCAGTGATCACCATATAACTGTTACAGGTGACGCTGGTTGGTTAGTTATTTTTTTATAGTTTCAGGGAACCCGCCATTTATTACCTAGTCTCACTAGTGTACCCCTAAATTTAGGGGTGTCTACTTTCCAAAATGGGGTCATTTGGGGGGGGTTTGTGCCATCTTGGCATTTTATGGCCTTCAAAACTGTAACGCCCTTAGAAAGCCTGAAGGCGGTGCTTGGTTTTCGGGGCCCCGTACGCGGCTAGGCTCCCAAAAAGTCCCACATATGTGGTATCCCCATACTCAGGAGAAGCAGCAGAATTTATTTTGGGGTGTCATTTCACATATGCCCATGGCATGCGTGAGCAATATATCATTTAGTGACAACTTTGTGAAAAAAAAAAAAAAAAAAAAAAAGTTTGTAATTTTCCCGCAACTTGTGGCAAAATATAAAATATTCCATGGACTCAACATGCCTCTCAGCAAATAGCTTGGGGTGTCTACTTTCTAAAATGGGGTCATTTGTGGGGGTTTTGTGCCATCTTGGCATTTTATGGCCTTCAAAACTGTAATAGGTAGTGAGAAGTGAACTCAAAAATTTACGCCCTTAGAAAGCCTGAAGGCGGTGCTTGGCTTTCGGGGCCCCGTACGCGGCTAGGCTCCCAAAAAGTCCCACATATGTGGTATCCCCGTACTCAGGAGAAGCAGCAGAATTTATTTTGGGGTGTCATTTCACATATGCCCATGGCATGCATGAGCAATATATCATTTAGTGACAACTTTGTTAAAAAAAAAAAAAAAAAAGTTTGTAATTTTCCCGCAACTTGTGGCAAAATATAAAATATTCCATGAACTCAACATGCCTCTCAGCAAATAGCTTGGGGTGTCTACTTTCTAAAATGGGGTCATTTGTGGGGGTTTTGTGCCATCTTGGCATTTTATGGCCTTCAAAACTGTAATAGGTAGTGAGACGTGAACTCAAAAATTTACGCCCTTAGAAAGCCTGAAGGCGGTGCTTGGTTTTCGGGGCCCCGTACGCGGCTAGGCTCCCAAAAAGTCCCACATATGTGGTATCCCCATACTCAGGAGAAGCAGCAGAATTTATTTTGGGGTGTCATTTCACATACGCCCATAGCATGTGTGAGCAATATATCATTTAGTGACAACTTTGTGTAAAAAAAAAAAAAATTTTTTTTTTTGTCATTATTCAATCGCTTGAGGCAAAAAAATAAAATATTCAATGGGCTCAACATGCCTCTTATCAATTTCCTTAGGGGGTCTACTTTCCAAAATGGGGTCATTTGGGGGGGTTTTGTACTTCCCTGCCATTTTAGCACCTCAAGAAATGAGATAGGCAGTCGTAAACTAAAAGCTGCGTAAATTCCAGAAAACGTACCTTAGTTTGTAGATGTGACAACTTTTGCGCAAACCAATAAATATACAATTATTGACTTTTTTTTTACCAAAGACATGTGGCTGAATACATTTTGGCCTAAATGTATGACTAAAATTGAGTTTATTGGATTTTTCTAATAACAAAAAGTAGAAAATATCATTTTTTTTCAAAATTTGCGGTCTTTTTACGTTTATATCGCAAAAAATAAAAATCGCAGAGGCAATCAAATACCATCAAAAGAAAGCTCTATTTGTGGGAAGAAAAGGACGCAAATTTTGTTTGGGTACAACATTGCATGACCGCGCAATTACCAGTTAAAGCAGCGCAGTGCCAAAGTGTAAAAAGACCTCTGGTCATTTACCAGCAAAATGGTCCGGTCTGAAAGTGGTTAATATAGGGGGTCAACAATGCCAAGATTTTTTGAAAGCAGGGGTTTGTCATCTGGAGATAATTCCAAAAATCATTGTTCTCCTGGAGCTCCTGTAGCAAAGGCATATGACATAATTGATCACGATTAATAAAGCAACCAATTTTTGGTCCAAGAAATCCTCCTCCTCCTTTTCCTGGACTGGACTGGACTTGGGTTAAAGCAATAACTCCAAGGCCAGTAATAACACGTTATCTCCTCCCAATCCGCAACATGGCTGACTGACGAACGGCCGTTCAGAAACGAACTGAAAAGTGCGAAAAGAAAAGTGCGAAATGAAAAGCATGAATCAACACTCACCAAACTTTTACTAACACAAATTTAGCAGAAGGAGCACAAAGTGTGGAGCCTGACAATTGAACTTCCTCTTTATCAGCTTCTAGTACATCACTATGTTCGTGTTTGTTGGCTGACAATTGTGTACCGTTTTATGCAAGACAAAATCCAGGTACACGCCCTTAGGACAAAAGTCTGATGCTTTGTCTGTTGAAAATCCAATCGTGTGTATGATAGACACGTGGCCACTCATTAAAATTGGAAGGAAAGAGGTTTAACCTTAATCTGTGTAGAGGGTTCTTTACTGTAAGAGCTACAAGGATGTGGAACTCCCTTCCACAAGCGGTGGTTTCAGCGGGCAGCATCGATAGTTTCAAAAAACCATTAGATAAGCACCTGAACGACCACAACATACAGGGATATACAATGTAATACTGACATATAATCACACACAGGTTAAACTTGATGGACTTTTGTCTTTTTTTAACCTCACCTAATATGTAACTATATAACCTGCTTTTCTTCCCTTTGTGAATTATTAAATTTTACCTCCCTTAACCTTCAGTGCTTCACCAAACACCAGATGTGCCCTCACTATATGTACTGTATATGACCCACATGAAATAAACCGCACATAGGTCCTCTTTAAACACTTGCCTACTTTCACCCCCCTTCCTGCCCAGGCCTATTTTCAGCTTTCAGAGCTGTAGCACTTTGAATGACAATTGCGCGGTCATGCAACACTGTACATATATGATTTTTTTTGGAGACAGATAGAGCTTTCTTTTGGTGGTATTTAATCACCACTGGGTTTTTTATTCTTTGCTAAACAAACAAAAAAAGATCTGAGTTTTTTTGCTTCTGTTATAACATTATGGAAATAACAAATTTTTCTTCTTCACTGATGTGTGGCTATGGGAATTCACTGATGGGTACTGATGAGTAGGGATGGGCGAACGGTTCGGCCCGAGCATAAGTTCGGGCCGAACTTTGGTTGTTCAGATGTTCTGCGAACACTGAACAATATGCAGTGTTTGGGGCAAATTCGAAAGCCACTGGAACACTGTTAAAGTCTATGGGACACTAACATGAAAAATCAAGTGTTCATTTTAACCACTTGCTTACTGGGCACTTAAACCCCCCTCAGTCCCAGACCAATTTTCAGCTTTCAGCGCTGATGTACTTTGAATGACAATTGTGTGGGCATACAACACTGTACCCAAATGAAATTTTTATCATTTTTTTTCCCACAAATAGAGCTTTCTTTTGGTGGTATTTAGTTACAGCTCGGAGTTTTATTTTTTGCTAAACAAACAAAAAAAGATGCAAAAAAAAAAAAATCATGTTTAATAGTTTGTTATAAAATTTTGCAAACGGGTCATTTTTCTCCTTCATTGAAGTGCGCTGATTAGGCGGCACTGATAGGCTGCACTGGTGGGCACTGATGGGCTGCATTGGTGGGCACTGATAGGCTGCATTGGTGGGCACTGATAGGCTGCACTGGTGGGCACTGATAGGCATAGTTAAGGCGGCACTAATAGGCACAGATAAGGCGGCACTGATGGGCAAAGATGGGCACAGATAAGATGGCACGGATGGGTGGCACGGATGGGTGGCACGGATGGGTGGCACGGATGGGCACTGATAGGTACCACTGATAGATGGGACTGATGGGCACTGATAGGTGGCACTGATAGGTGGCTCTGATAGGTGGCACTGCTGGGCACTGATGGGCGGCACTGCTGGGCACTGGTAGATGACACTGATGGGCACGGATAAGTGGCACTGGGGTGCAGCACCTTTGAGGCAGATTGTGGGCACTGTGGGTGGCACTGTGGGTTAAAGGCTATACAGTAGGTGCCGCTGATATTGTGTTTCCAGCCCGATCCTGTCGAGCTGGTTCCTGGTGACAGGTTTCTCTAACCAGCGCGATCCCGTCGCGCTGGTTCTCGCGCTGGCTGCAATAGCAAAATGTAATTTTCCTATAGTAGCGAGCAAGCGAGAGAGCGGCGATTAGGGCCCCCCCCCCACTAATGAAGCCTGCATGCCTTCTCGGGGGCATACCAGGACCTTAGGTCCGGTAGGGATTTTAAGGGGAATCCCTACACCGAAAAAAACGGTGTGGGGTCCCCCCCAAAATCAGTACCAGACCCCTATCCGAGCACGCAGCCTGGCGGTCAGGAAAGGGGGTGGGGACGAGTGAGCGCCCCCCCTCCTGAGCCTCACCAGGCCGCGTGCCCTCAACATGGGGGGGTGGGTGCTTTGGGGGAAGGGGGCGGCCTGCGCCCCCCCACCCCAAAGCACCTTGTCCCCATGTTGATAAGGACAAGGGCCTCTTCCCGACAACCCTGGCCGTTGGTTGTCAGGGTCTGCGGGCGGGGGGCTTATCGGAATCCGGGAGCCCCCTTTAATAAGGGGGCCCCCGGGTACCGGCCTTCCACCCTATGTGAATGAGTATGGGGTAAAATGTACCCCTACCCATTCACCTGTGAAAAAAAAAATGTAAAAAAAAACACAACACACAAGGTTTGAAAATAATTTATTGCACTGCTCCGGGGGTCTTCCGTCTTGGGGGGTCTTCTCGCGGACTATCTTCTGCTCTTTTACTAGCTCTTTTACTAGCGGAGGAGCCCGACTTTCTTCTTGGCCACCGCCCGGGGGTCTTCTTCCGACTTCGGGGGTCTTGTCCCCCTCTTCGGGGGTCTTGTCCCCCTCTTTGGTTCTTCTTGCGGGCCTCTGCTTTCTTCCTTTAGCTCTTTTACTAGCAGAGGCCCGGCCTTCTGTCACCGCCGGCCCTTCTTCCAACTTCAGGGGTCTTGTCCCCCTCTTTGGTTCTTCTTGCCGGGCCACCGCTTCTTCTTCCAGCTCTTTTACTAGCTCTCCGGCCGCAATGCCAGGAACGCGGTGTGCGGCGACTTATATAGGGACAAGGGGCGGGGTCACCGGTTGATGTCACATGGTGACCCCGCCCCCTTATGATGTCACAGTCCTGGAGGATGCTGGGTGGCCCGGCAAGAAGAAGCGAAGAGGGGGACAAGACCCCCAAAGTCCGAAGAAGGGGCGACGGAAGACCGGGCCTTCCGCTAGTAAAAGAGCTAAAGGAAGAAAGCGGAGGCCCGGCAAGAAGAACCGAAAGGGGGACAAGACCCCCGAAGTCGGAAGAAGACCCCCGGGCGGCGGCGAAGAAGAAAGCCGGGCTCCTCCACTAGTAAAAGAGCTAGTAAAAGAGCATAAGATAGCGGAGGAGTCCGGCGAGAAGACCCCCGGAGCAGTGCAATAAATTATTTTCAAACCTTGTGTGTTGTGGTTTTTTTTACATTTTTTTTCACAGGTGAATGGGTAGGGGTACATTGTACCCCATACTCATTCACATAGGGTGGGGGGCCGGTATCCGGGGGCCCCCTTATTAAAGGGGGCTCCCGGATTCCGTTAAGCTCCCGCCCGCAGACCCCGAAACCAACGGCCAGGGTTGTCGGGAAAAGGCCCTTGTCCTCATCAACATGGGGACAAGGTGCTTTGGGATGGGGAGGGCACAGAGCGCCCCCCTTCCCCCAAAGCACCCACTCCCCCATATTGAGGGCACGTGGCCTGGTAAGGCTCAGGAGGGGGGGGGGACGCTCGCTCGTCCCCACCCCCTTTCCTGACCGGCCGGGCTGCGTGCTCGGATAGGGGTCTGGTATGGATTTTGGGGGGGACCCCATGCCGTTTTTTTCGGCGTAGGGGATTCCCCTTAAAATCCCTACCGGACCTAAGGGCCTGGTATGCCTCCGGAGGGGGAACCCATGCCGTTTTTTTTTTTTAATTTGGCGTGGAGTTCTCCTTTAGGATTCATACCAAATACAGTGCCTGGTTTTGGCGGGAATCCAATTCGGATCCCCGCACCAGTGTGGACCCGGCCAGCGATGCTTGTCGCTTATCGGGAAAGGAAAATAAACATTTTTCCTTTCCCAATGCGAGCCAGCTTGGCACTAGCTCCTGCGACGGGGCTCGCAGGGTGTCAATCTCGCCGAAAAAAGCGGCGAGATTGACACAATAGCGCGGTCACCTACTGTATGCGAGTTATTGGCATAAAAAGTGTTTGGGGACCTGGGTCCTGCCCCAGGGGTCATGTATCAATGAAAATATTTTTTTTTAAATGGCAGTTTTTTTGAGAGCAGTGATTTTTTTTAATGTTTAATGTGAAACAATAAAAATGAAATATTCCTTTAAATATCATGCCTGAGGGGTTTCTATAGTATGCCTGTAAAGTGGCACATTTTTCCCATGTTTAGAACAGTACCACAGCAAAATTACATTTTTTTTTCTAAAGTTTTTATTGAGCAATTTATAGTTTGAACATATTTATGCAAGTAATAAGGCAATACTAGAGAAATGCATATAACAAAGATATTGTCAGGGCGGGCTTAGCCCTTCCTTCTCTGGGCTGGCTACTCAGCTGTCGGCTAATTGCCAGCTCTCATCTCTCTCCACAGTTACCAGCTGTTCCTGATTATGCTCTTCTGACCTGCCTACTTAAAGCTGTCCAGCTCACTTCACCTCTGCCTTCGCCTTGGTCACATCAAAGAGAAACCATCTCCTGCAGTTCTGTTAAAAGACTGGCTTGCTGACATCCCTTCTGGCTCCTTATCCTGCTTGCTGTTGCTCTACTTGGATCCCTGACTTCTGGCTTGGCTTATTACCCGATCTGGTTATTGAACTCTTGCCTGGCTGACTACCCGATCTGGTTACTGGACTCTGGCTATGCTTTGACTACGCTTTTTCTATTTACCTTTTTATTTTTATTTAATAAACAAGTGTGATTTAATTGTACTTCTGTCTCGGTCTGATTCATGGTTTCTGACAGTAGGCGAAGGCCATGAATACAGAAGATACAGTCAATCCACTTGTTGGTAATATTTTTTCCAGATTGGATGAGCAAGATAACCTCATGGATCAGTTTGCCATGGCGTTACAAACACTCCTGAGTCGCACGGCTCATCTTCCCCAGTGATTTGGGGGTGATCCAGTTCAATGCAGAGGGTTTCTCAATCAGGTTGAGATATACTTCGAAATGCTGCCCCAGGCGTTTCCCACGGACAGAAGCAAAGTAGGTTTTGTGATATCTTTGCTTTCTGAGAGAGCCTTGGCCTAGGCTAACCCTCTATGAGAGACACAAAAACCTGTTGTCTTGAGTTACCCTGAGTTTGTGGCCTCCTTTAAAAGGGTATTTGACATTCCCGCATGCTCCGCTTTTGCTGCCAAGTGCCTCATGTCCATCAAACAGAGTACGAGAACTGTTGCCGACTACGCCATTAAATTACGTACTCTGGCAGCAGAGCTTGCTTGGAACAATGATGCCCTCGTGGCTGCTTTTTCTCATGGTCTCTCAGATTCCATCAAGGATGAGATAGCAGCCCGATATATACCCAATGAGCTGGAGTGCTGGATCTCGTTTGCCATCCTCATTGACTCCAGACTAAGAGAAAGACTTTCTCTTAAGGAGCGCTTGCGGAAGCCTCCTGTATGTT
The DNA here is from genome assembly GCF_037356315.1 of Lithobates pipiens. Taxonomy (NCBI): domain Eukaryota; kingdom Metazoa; phylum Chordata; class Amphibia; order Anura; family Ranidae; genus Lithobates; species Lithobates pipiens. The sequence continues at coordinate 207,911,800 of NW_027507784.1, forward strand.
TGCCTCTGAGCTTTGTAGTCCCACCCATGCCTCCCTCACCTCCCATGCCTCCTGGTACCGAGTCGGTCAGTGAAGATGAACCCATGCACCTGGGAGGAGGGAGAGATCGTGCCTTTATTGTGGCCAGGTAGCTCACTTTTTGAAGTATTGTCCTACCCGTCCAGGGAATGCCTGAACCTTGAGGTCCTGTCATGGACCGACCTTAGGTGGCGTTGTTTCGTCCCCAGTTCTCCAGAAGGATAAGCCCCTGGTTTCAGTCACCCTTTCTTGGGCTGAGTCGTCCATCGAGATACAGGCTCTAATTGACTCTGGGGCTGCAGGCCTGTTCATCGATGCTGCATTTGTTTCGCAGCACTCGATTCCTCTGCAGCTGCGTAACACTCCACTTGCCATTGAGGCTCTTGACGGGAGACCTTTACAGCCTGCCCATGTGACTCATGAGACGGTTCCATTGTCCATGGCTGTTGGGGCTCTTCACCATGAGATAATCCAATTCCAAGTTATTTCCTCATCCAGGTTTCAGCTGGTTATTTGTTATCCTTAGTTACAGAGGCACAACCCCTCTTTTGATTGGCTCCGTGCTGATGTTCTCTCCTAGTCACCACAAAGCAGTGAGACATCCTTCCTGAAGGTGATTGTCTCGGACAGGGGAAGTCAGTTTTTCTCCCGGTTCTGGCGAGCCTTTTGTGCACAGTTGGGAATCCAGCTTGCGTTCTCTTCTGCGTATCACCCGCAGTCTAATGGGGCCGCAGAGCAAGCCAATCAGTCCTTGGAGCAATTCCTACGTTGCTATATTTCTGACCACCATAACAACTGGTTAGACCTATTACCATGGGCAGAGTTTGCTCACAACAGTGCCTTGAATTCTGCCTCCCGATTGTCTCCATTTATGGTAAATTATGGTTTCCAACCTTCCATGTTGCCTGACTCATTTGTTCTGCAGAGTATTCCTGCGTTAGAGGAGCATCTCCGTGGTCTTCGTTCCACTTGGGTACAAGTCCAGGAGGCTTTGCGTCATGCTAATGATAGGTACAGACTCCATGCTGACCGCAGATGCCTGCCTGCACCTTCCTTCCAGGTTGAGGACAGGGTCTGGCTGTCATCTTGCAACCTCCATCTTCGTGTTCCCTCACTGAAGCTTGCACCTCAGTTTATTGGGCCTTTCCGTATCCTTCACAGGATTAACTCAGTGGCTTATGCATTGGACCTTCCTCCTAGTATGCGCATCTCAAATGTGTTTCATGTCTCCTTATTGAAACCGTTGGTCTATAACTGATTTACCACCTCGGTGCCACGCCCTCACCCTATTCAGGTTGAGAACCATGAGGCGTATAAGGTACAATCCATTGTTGACTCCCATAGGTTCCGTGGGCGCATACAGTACCTGGTGCATTGGAAGGGGTACGGTCCAGAGGAGCACTCCTGGATTTCATCCTCGGATGTACATGCCCCTGTCCTCCTCCACAAGTTCCATAGACGGTTTCCCCTCAAGCCCAGTGGCTCTCCGAGGGAGAGGGGTCATTGAGGAGAGGGTACTGTCAGGGCTGGCTTAGCCCTTCCTTCTCTGGGCTGGCTGCTCAGCTGTCGGCTAATTGCCAGCTCTCATCTCTCTCCACAGTTACCAGCTGTTCCTGATCATGCTTGTCTGACCTGCCTACTTAAAGCTGTCCAACTCACTTCACCTCTGCCTTCTCCTTGGTCACATCACAAGAAACCATCTCCTGCAGTTCTGTTTAAAGACTGGCTTGCTGACATCCCTTCTGGCTCCTTATCCTGCTTGCTGTTGCTTTACTTGGATCCCTGACTTCTGGCTTGGCTGATTACCCGATCTGGTTATTGAACTCTGGCCTGGCTGACTACTCAATGTGGTTACTGGACTCTGGTTATACTTTGACTACGCTTTTTCTATTTACCTTTTTATTTTTATTTAATAAACAAGTGTGATTTAATTGTACTTCTGTCTCGGTCTGATTCATGGTTTCTGACAGATATGTGGCTTATATACATGTAAACACAACATGTCAAGAACTTATACAGATTGAACAATGGACTCAGCGACTGTCAAATGGGTGGAAAACCTTCTGTCTAGGCTATTCATGAGATTCCACACTGGGAGGGGTTATAGCTTTATGAACCCCCAGTGCACGTGTCCACGGATGCAAGCCACCTATCCCAGATTTTGTTGTACTTATCTGGACAACCTCCGTTAATATATATGAACTTCTAGTAGGGAAGTGTGTTATTTATATCTATTTTCCAGTCGTTGAAGGTGGGGTCAATGGGTCTTATCCACTGTCTGGCTATATATTTTTTTTAGCAGAAAACAATGTTTCCTGCAAGAATGTTTTTGTGAATTTGTCTATCTCAGAATCGGGGAAATACCCCCAGTAGACATTGTTTGGGGTCCAGGGTCAAAGGGGATCCCATGTCATCATGGAGGAAATCCACAATCTGCTTCCATAGACCCTGAAGGACCGGACACCAAATTAAATTTAAAAATGTGCCTGTCGACTGGTTACACATTGTACACAAGGTAGAAGACTTGCATAAAGTGGGCGATTCTTAGGGGGGTAAGATATGCTCAGTGCACAACATACAACTGGGTCAACCTGTCAGAAAGTTTGAGGGATACAAGTCAAGTGCTTCACTCCACTCCTCATCCTTCAGTGGCTGCACCTATCTTTCCCATCTTGGTTTAAGGTTGTAAGCTAGCTTGGTAGATGATGGGGTTAGAAGCATGACATAAAAATCTGAAATCAGCCTTCGTGGATCCACACCCTTAACTACTGCCATGATGACATTGGGGGTAGACTGTGGTAAAGGTTGTTTTTTTTTTTTTTAAATAACAAACATGTTATACTTACCTGCACTGTGCAGCTCGTTTTGCACAGAGTGGCCCGGGGTCTGACATGTATCCCTGTTCAGAGGAGGACAGATCCCGCATTGCTCTGTCCAGTGCAGCTGCTGAATTAGCCTTCAACCTGTTGATACAGGAGGTCAGAGTAAGGCGTGCATGTAATTTAAAGGATTCCCGCACTATATCTGGGGATGCAAATCCATCATTCTCTAAAAAATAGGTTCTCCAACTGTTACCAAGCTCGTCATCCTCCGATAGCAGGGTGAGCCAAAACGGATTCAGGCACCATGTATGGTGTGGTTTGTCTAACGGGACGCGAAGGCTAATCCAATATGGGCTATGGTCTGAAAGTAATCTAGGAGAGAACTCAGCTCTCAGTAATCTTGGGGCAAGGGTGTTGGAGATAAGTATGAAGTACATGCCGGACATGGTGTTATGAGTGGCTGAGAAACAGGAGTAAGCTCGGTTGAGGGGGAACTTAAGACGGCAGGTGTCAGTGAGACTAAAGGAGGTGACGAGTCAGGAGAATCTAGTGTGGGTTGGAGCTATAGTAGGTAATGGTGAGGGCGACAGTTTATCTAATGCCGGGTTCAGTGTAACGTTGAAATCCCCTAGCCTGAATTGAAGGAGAATGAGTCATATACAGCAAGCCCTCTGTAACTATAGCAGAACTAAACGGGGGAGGTACATAAAATGACATCAGTAGGAAAGGTTCACCATACAATTTAACAGAAAGAAAAACATAACGCCCCATGTGAGTCAGACTGGAAATAACATAGCTCAAAATGTACAGTCTTGGCAATTAAGATTGAGACTCTGCGTGCATAAGAGGAATGGGATGAATGATAGGCCCACCCGATCCATGGCCGGCGGAGTGCCATCTGGAGCCAACCCTCAACATGTGTCTCTACCAACACCTCAATGTCTGCATGTTGTTTTTTGAGAAATTAGAAAACTGCAAATCTCTTTACCTTGTCCCCAAGCCCATGTACATTCCAAGTAAGCAATTTTACAGAGGCCATAGGTCAGACATTAAGACATATCGTTAAACAGTAGCGGCCCACCCCTCCCCCAATCAAACATATGGTCCACATTCCTGGTCTAGTATGAAGACATTATGCATATTACATAAAAGGTTTGCCATCTATGCAGTATCAGTGTCAGCCTGCATTTTCGCTGTATGGCATTCCATCAAGTAAAAACTAACCTCCCCCTCCTCCCTCCCCCCTCCCCACCCTGCATCTTTCCCAACTGATGCAGGTATGTGCCCAAAGCCAAAGGTAAGTGACAACCAGAAGCAGGTAAAAACAAAATGTCCTGCTGCTATGTAAAACATCTGCAGCGATCGGTCTGCATGAATGGTGCCGGTGACATGAGGCCCACAAATAAAGAGCAACAAGCTCTTCTTGTACTGTGAACCAAAAGTACAGTGCAGGGTCAATGGGAGCCAAAGCGCTGCAGTCACATAATAGAGAGATGTATGTTCTGGTTTCTGGGGGGGGGGGGGCAAAAATTTGCTGTGTTATGCATACGGAGTGTAGGAGTGATTGTGCCCCGCAATTACAGTTTCCAGGGTATGTTTAGGGACCAACCAGTCAATAGGAGGCCCTGAGTATAGGAGACCCCCTTTGCAAGTTACAGTTAGATAGGATTAAAGCAGGGGAAGGCAAAGGGGAGTCTCAGCAGATCCCAGGGATGAAAAGCAAGAGGGTATGTGCCGAAAGCAGCCGGGGGGGACAACAAGAGGGTAACATACCAGGATTCAATGAATTTGCAGACTCCCGCAGCGGTGCATAATATGTGGGTGAAGGGGATGAACGATCAGTAGTGCCAACGGACATGTTCGGTAGGTCATTTTGCTGCCCTCCTGGAGGGCTCTGGGAACTCTAACCAGGTAAGAACTTCCTTAGGATCCTCAAAAGAAGAACACTCGCCCATCTCTTTCGACTCTAAGATGAGCTGGAAATAGCAGAGTATTTAAGATGTTGTATCTGGAGCCTCCTCTTCATCTCCATGAAGCCCTGGAGGTGGTGCTGTACCTCAGCAGAAAAGTCAGGGAAGATGGCAATCTTAGAGTTTCCAAGGTGGATGTTACCTTTTTCCCTAGCCATGCGCAGCACTGCATCTCTGTCTTTGTAATTCAAGAATTTCGCTATAAACCTGCAGGGGAGAGACCCCCTGGGAAGAAGGTCTGGCAGGCATATGGGGAGCCCTTTACACCGCTAAGTTGCACCTCCGGGCTTATTCTCCATATCATCTTGCTTGCTCAGGATCTAGTTTATTTGGAGCTGCATATGATCCGAGCTGATCTGGAGTGGCGGGCGTAATGGAGTTCTCCACTACTCCTATGTGTGTTTCAGCTGTTGTGACCCGCTCACTGAGTTTTTGGAAGTCCTGTCGTATAAGCAAGATGTCTACCTTGACCTCCTCTATTTTGGCTTTCAAAGACGGAGCGCCCTGCTCGCTGGCATCTTCTCCAGAACTTTCTTTCTCCTGATATTGATCCAGTTTAACCAGGGTGGCCTTTGGGTTTTTCGGCAGAGTTTTCGGCAGAGTCATGGCTAGTATCCATGGCGGTCCTCACCCCCACTGTATCAGGCTAAGTAGACTGCTCCGAAGGGTATAAAGCTGTGAGTCAGGAAGGCCAGGAAGTAATACCAGTTGGCATGCTGGGTAGTAAGATGGCCATGGACCTCCAGGACTAGGCCAAAGCCGCAGTCTTTCCTGAATGCGACAGCGACGTGTTGGATCACCGCTCCACGGAGGTCGCCGTATGGTCGGAGAACAGTGGAGCTGTGGCTGCAGGTGTGCAGAGTCCTCAAAATTGCATGGGGGTCCCCCTAAAATCCATACCAGGCCCTTCGGGTCTGATATGGAAATGAAAGGGAACCCTGTGCCAAATTTTAAAAAAATGGCATAGGGGTCCCCCAAAAAATCCATACCAGACCCTTCAGGTTTTGTATGGATTTTAAGGGGAACCCTGCACCAAAATTTAAAAATAATGGCATGGGGTCCCCCTAAAATCCATACCAAATCCTTATCCAAGCACACAACCTGGCAGGCCACAGAAAAAGAGGGGGGACGAGAGAGTGCCCCCCGGAACCATACCAGACCACATGCCCTCAGCAGGGGGAGGGTGCTTTGGTCTAGTCCCCCAAAGCACCTTGTCTCCATTGATGGGGACAAGGGCCTCATTCCCACAACAATTACCCGGTGATTGTGGGGGTCTACAGGCAGAGTGGCTTATCGGAATCTGGAATCTTTAACAAGGGGACCCCCAGATCCCAGCCCCCACCCCTTCCATTTCACAAAAAAAGTGTCAAAATGTTAAAAACAACAAGACTCAGCATGGGGACAAGTCCTTTATTAAAAAAATAAAAATGTCCCACGATGTCCATTCATCTTCTATCTCGCCGCAACGGCCCGAAAAAGAAAAAAAGAAAAAAATCTGCAACCGATCCTCCTCTATGGGAGGCTCCCGCCGTGTGAAGCTTCTTCGCTGATGACAGTTCTTATATAGCAGAGGGCGGGGCCACAGGGAAGCCACAGGGAAGTCCTTGTGGCGTCAAATGGGGCATGTCCACCCGGTGACGTAAACGGGTGACCACCCTGCCCCCCTTTGACGCCACAGGGAAGCCATTTAGGGGGATCCCCGTGCAATTTTTTTAAAATTTTGGTTCAGGGTTCCCCTTAATATACATACCAGACCCAAAGGGCCTGGTAATGGATTGGGGGGACCCTATGCTCTTTTTTTCAATGAGTTTTATCTATATTGCCGAGACCCAACAAGGTACAGCACAGTGGTGTATTGGTTAGCACTCTCACCTAGCAGTAAGAAGGGTTGCTGGTTCAAATCCCAACCAGGACACTACCTGCCTATAGTTTGCATGTTCTCCCTGTGCCTGCATGGGTTTCCTCCAGGTACTCCAGTTTCCTCCCACACTCCAAAGACATGCAGGTAGGTTAATTGGCTTTTGTCCAAAATTGGCCCTAGTATATAAATTGGGACCTTGGATTGTGGGCTCCTTGATGGTAGGGACTGATGTGAGTGTGCAATGTACAATGATGGGGACAATTGTAGACACCCAGGTTGAACTGGATGGATTGGTGTCTTTATTCAACCTTACTAACTATGTAACTATTACAGCCGTAATCAGTTTTAACCGCTTACGGACCGCCCGCCACAGTTTTACAATGGCTGTTTGAAGGAGTATATTGTTGTTATGGTAGCAGCTAGCTGCCATAAACCCAGTGTCCCCTTCTTCAACGGGCGGTCCGCTACAAGATAAAAGTGCTCTCTCTGCAGTGGATTCACCGCAAGATCACTTTTATTGGTGGTGGGAGAGGGGCCACCCTCCCGCCGCAATCCGGTGCTCTCCGGCGCTTACCAGAGCCATCGGCAGCGGCGGAGGTGATCGCATCCTATCTTCTGTCAGGTATGGAGATAAGTGAGGGGAAGATAGCCCCCACCCATCTCCATACAATTGCTGGACGGAAGCGACGTCAAAAGGAAGCGATATCAAAACGTCACTTCCGCCCGCAGCTCTTAAAGGGCCAATTTTTTTAATTGACAATTTTTATTTTTATTGCATTTTAGTCTAAATATGAGATCTGAGGACTTTTTGACCCCAGATCTCATATTTAAGAGGACCTGATATGCTTTTTTCTATTACAAGGGATGTTTACATCCCTTGTAATAGGAATAAAAGTGACAATTTTTTTAAACAGTGTAAAAATAAAAAATAAAAGGTAAAATAAATAATAGTAATAAAAATAAAAAATTAAACACGCCTCATCCCACGAGCTTGTGCACAGAAGCAAACGCATACGTGAGTAGCGCTCGCATATGAAAACAGTGTTCAAACCACACATGTGAGGTATCACCGTGATCGCTAGAGCAAGAGCAATAATTCTAGCCCTAGATTTCCTCTGTAATGCAAAACATGCAACCTGTAGAATTTTTTAAACGTCGCCTATGGAGATTTTTAAGGGTAAAAGTTTGTCGCCATTCCACGAGCGGGCGCAATTTTGAAGCGTGACATGTTGGGTATCAATTTACTCGGCATAACATTATCTTTCACAATATAACAAAATTGAGCTAATTTTACTGTTGTCTTATTTTTTTATTTAAAAACGTGATTTTTTTCCTAAAAAGTGCGCTTGTAAGACCTCTGCGCAAATGTGCAATTTTGTTGTGGTACTGTTCTAAACATGGGAAAAATGCGCTGCCTTACAGGCATACTATAGAAACCCCCCAGGCACGATATTTAAAGGAATATTTCATTTTTATTGTTTCACTTTAAGAATTCAAAAAAATCACTGCTCCCGAAAAAAAAATGCAATTTTTGCATTGATACATGTCCCCTGGGGAAGGACCCCAGGTCCCCAAACACTTTTGATGACAATAACTTGCATATAAGCCTTTAAAATGAGCACTTTTGATTATTCATGTTCATGTCCCAGATTTTAACGGTGTTTGTGTGTTCTGCCAAATTTTTTGCTTGTTCAGTATGTTCTGGTGCGAGCCGAAACCAGGGGGGGGGGGGTGTTTGGCTCATCCCTACTGATGAGGCTGCACTAATAGAGACTGATAAGGGTGCACTGATGAGGCTGCACTGATGATGATCAGTATAAATATGCCCTGTCACAGGAAAGCTGGTTATCGACTTTCCTTTTCTCAGACAGTGGCAGCGCTGAGGAAAGTTTATGGCGATAACCGGCATTCATTTACATGAGATCAGCTGTGATTTGATACAGCTGATCACATGGTAAACAGCCACTGTGATTGGCTCCTTACCTCAATCTCTGAGTCCGAAGGATTCAGCGATCACAGAACGTGTCCTATTCGTGCCTTGGGGACTCGCGGCAGGGCAAGGTTTTGGGAGGATGTCAATAGATGCCTTCCCGTAAATGTGCGACCACGCTGTAGCCATCATTCGGCTATAGCTCAGTTGGCAAGAGGTTAAATGGGATCTTGTTTCTGCCAGACAGGTATACCACTAATCCTTCTCTCAGTCACAGCATCCAAGAAAAAATAGGATTTTTATATACAGCTTACCTGTAAAATCCTTTTCTTGAGAGTACATCACGGGACACAGGAGCTTCATTACATAGTGGGTTATATAGGCACCTCTGGTGATTGGACACTGGTTAACCCCCAATTAAGGAGAATTCCTCCCCTATATAACCCCTCCCATATGGGAGGCACCTTAGTTTTGTAGCAAGCAATAGGAAACCACGTAAAACCCAAGAGGGGCGGGAGCCCTGTGTCCCGTGATGTACTCTCAAGAAAAGGATTTTACAGGTAAGCTGTATATAAAAATTCTATTTTCTTGATCATACATCACGGGACACAGGAGCTTCATTACATAGTGGGATGTCCCATAGCAATGCTCAGATTGAGGGGAGGGAGACACAGATCATAATTATAGACCGCCATGGACCGGAGGACCTAAACTGCAGCCTGCAGTACACTGCGCCCAAAGGCGATATCCTCGTGCCCTCTTGCATCCACCTGATAGAATCTGGTGAATGTGTGGACTGATGACCAAGTTGCAGCCTTACAGATCTGAGCCAGGGAGGCCTGGTGATGCACTGCCCAAGAAGCACTTACAGCCCTAGTTGAGTGCGCTTTCACTTGAAAAGGAGGGATCTTCCCTTTAACACTATAGGCCTGAGAAATAATCTGTCTAATCCACCTTGAGAGAGTGGATTTTGATGCCACCTGGCCCTTCCTAGGGCCTTCCGGCAAAATAAATAAGCAATCAGTTTTCCTTATCTGAGCAGTTGCCTGAAGATAGATTCTGATTGTCCTTACCACATCCAAAGTGTGCAAAGACTCTTCTTCTGCGGACTGTGGGTCTGGAAAAAAGGATGGTAGGATTACATCTTGATTAAAATGGAATCCCGAAACCAACTTAGGCAGAAAGGACCTGTTGGGACGCATTACCACCCAGTCCTTATGACTAATTAGATACGGTTCCTTGCTGGAGAGAGCTGCTAGCTCTGACACTCTCCTAGCCGAGGAAATGGCTACCAAGAAAACCAATTTTTTAGTCAAAAGAACTAATGAAGCCAGATGCAAAGGTTCAAATGGTTGCCCCTGCAAAGCTGAGAGAACCAAATTCAGATCCCATGGGCATACCGGAGGTTTGACTGGCGGTCTTATCCACATGGCCCCCTGGATGAAAGCCCATACCAGGGAATGTGATGCAAGTGGCTTCTGAAAAAACACTGACAAGGCCGAAATCTGCACCTTGATAGTGCTTATGGCCAAATTCATTTCTAGGCCTGACTGGAGAAAGGCCAAGATCCTGCTAATGACATACTTTCTAGGATGCCATTCCCTGAGTTCACACCAGGAAACATATGCCTTCCAGATTTTGTAGTAAATAAGCCTGGAGGCCGGCTTTCTGGCATTGACCAGAGTAGAAAGGACTGGCCCTGAAAGCCCACGATCCCTCAGAATGTGGGTCTCAGCAGCCAAACCGTTAAACTCAGACTGTGTAAAGCAGGATGGTAAATTGGACCCTGTGAGAGCAGATCTGGCCGGAGAGGAAGGATCCATGGCCTGCCTACTGCCAACTTAATGATATCTGCGTACCAAGGTCGTCTGGGCCAAGCCGGGGCTACCAAAAGCACCGACTTTGTTTCCCTCTTGATTCTTCCCAGGAACCGTGACAGAAGCGGGCACGGGGGGAAGGCATAAGTTAGATTGTACTGATCCCAGGGAACTGTCAGAGCATCCGACCCCTGAGTAAGAACATCTCTTGTCCCTGGCACGAATTTGTCCAGCTTTCTGTTGAATCTGGACGCAAACAGATCTACGTCTGGAGTACCCCACCTGCGACATATGTTCTGAAAACACGTCAGGGTGTAGAGCCCATTCTCCTGAGCACAACTGCTGGTGGCTCAGAAAATCCGCCTGCCAATTTTCCACTCCTGGAATGAAGACTGCAGAAAGGCACGGAACATGCCTTTCTGCCCAGGCAAGTATGCGATTCACCTCTTTTTGTGCAACCAGACTCCTGGTACCACCCTGGTGATTGATATAGGCCACTGCTGTGGCATTGTCGGACTGAACCCGAACAGGGAGACCCCGTAGTCTGTAAGACCACTTTATGAGAGCCACATAAACTGCCCGGATCTCCAAGACATTTATGGGCAATAGCTTCTCGATCGCAGACCATTTCCCCTGCGAGCACGTCTCCTCCAACACTGCTCCCCAGCCTGTCAGGCTGGCATCTGTTGTAATAATCTTCCATGGAAGAGGAAGAAAAGTTTTGCCTTTCAGCAAATTCTCGGTTTGTAACCACCAAACGAAACTCTTGCGTGTCCCTGGGGACAGACACATAGGAAGATCCAAGGCCTGGGGCTTCCTGTTCCACGCCGCAAGGATGCATCTTTGCAGAGGCCTTGAGTGGAACTGGGCGAATGGAACGGCCTCGAAGGAGGCGACCATTTTCCCTAACAGTCTCATGCACAACCGAATGGGGAAGATCTTCTGCCCAGAATTAGGCGCACCAGACCCCCAATGGCCAAGGCCTTTGGCCTTGGTAAAAACACCCCGCCTTGAGCGGTGTCGATGACCATACCCAGGTACTCCAACCTGGTAGCAGGCTGTAGGGACGATTTTTCTAGGTTTATAATCCAACCTAGGCGTTCCAGGTGGTCTAGTGTTCTGGTAACACTGTGGTTCAGGAACGCTACTGTTTTCTCTATGAGAAGCAAATCGTCTCGATACGCCATGACGGCTATACCCCGAGCTCTTAGGTTTGCCAAGAGAGGGTCTAGAATCTTTGTGAAGACTCAAGGAGCCTTAGCGAGCCCGAACGCAAAGCCACAAATTGAAAATGGCACCGATCTACCGCGAACCTTAGATACTTTTGGTATGCGGAAAATATTGGCACATGAAGATATGCATCCTTGCTATCTATTGATGCCATAAACTCTCCCCCTTGCAGGGAGGAGACCACAGCACGTATTGACTGCATCCGGAAGGACTCAGATCCTTCAGATCCAGGATAGGTCTGACACCTCCATTTGGCTTTGGAACGGTGAAGAGATTCGAGTAAAAGCCTGAACCCTGTCCTTTTGGGTCCACTTCCACTATCACCCCCTGGGATAGTAAGTGATCTAAGGCCAGGAATAGCTGTCTTTGCTTTACTGGATCCCTGGGGAGCCTTGACCTTAGAAAGCGAGAAGGTGGAATCTCCTGAAACTCTAGCTTGTAGCCCAGAGATACCGAAGAAACTACCCACTTGTCCCGGATCTCTTCCCGCCAGGCTTCTGCAAACTGCAGGAGCCTTCCCCCCACTCGGCCGAGCGGGAGCGCCCCTTCACAAGGAAGCTTTTGGGCTCTGCTCTGCCCCTGGGCCCGGCCTTGAGCCTTTCCTGTAGAGGGAGGTTGGGAAGGCCTTCGCCACTGCTTAGAGCTTGATGCTCCGGGAGAGAGAACGCTTAAATGATGGACGTTTGCTCCTTTTGATTGGAAGGAGAGTAGATTTACCCCCTGAAATTCTTTAGACGAACTTGTCTAATTCTTCTCCAAATAAACGTTCCCCCTTAAACGGGAACCCAATCAAATGCTTCTTGCATGATAGCTCAGCTGCCCAATTTTTTAGCCATAGGGCCCTTCGCCTGTGTACCAAAAGGAGAGACAAACGAGATGCTTGTTGGACAGAATCCAAAATCGCATCAATCATAAAACACAGAATTTGAGGTATTTCTGCATAGTTCTCCACTTCCTCACTGGGAAGGAGGCCAAGCATCTGCTTAACTTGTTCCTTGAGGAACTGACACAACCCCACGGCTGCGACTGTAGGTTGCACTACTGCGCCAGTCATGGAAAAGGAGGCTTTCAATAAGGTTTCCAGCTTCTTATCAGTTGGATCCTTAAATACCTGAGCATTATCCAAAGGACAGGTCAGGTTTCTATTCACGCAAGAAACAGCCACATCGACAGATGGGACCCCCCATTTCTTGGCAAAACTTTCCTCCAGAGGATAAAGCATAGAAAACCTTTTGGGAGGAGCAAAAAGTTTATCGGGATGTCCCCAATCCTCATACAATTTATCCATTAAGGGATGAATTGGATAGGAAAAGGCAATCTGTGGGATTTTCCTGACTCCCAGGGAAGAAACAGAACGTAGCAACCTCAACAGCAGGCATTCTGAATGTGGTAGGCACCAATTCAGTATAATATTGCACCTGTTTTCTGAGCGCCTGGGAGGAGGGGACTCTCTCCTCTTCCTCTGATTCATCCGACTGCTCATGATCCCTGTCCCAAGATAGGGATCTCTCCTCATTGTCAGAGGTGTCATCTGAAAGAGGAAAATCAGCAGAGGGAGGGGATCTACCCCTTTTCCTGCTATCTTTTAGGGAAGCTGAAATAAAATTCATGATTCTCTCTTCAAAACCCTTCAATGTAGCCCTAAGGGAGTCCTCAGTGACATATACCGGGGCTGAAATATTAGGAGAGGCTGCAAAACCTGACAGGGGCACTGGCTCATCCTGTGAGGCTGGCTCCAGTCTTGCAGGGGGGGATGGTAACCTACAGGCATTTTTAAAACCCCTAGACCTAGGCGGTGATTTACCAGTGCCTTTGTTACCTCCCCCTGAGACCCTCTTTTGAGGAGACATAGTCCTAAGCTACAAAGCAGAGGTACTAGTACAAAGTGCAATCACTGTTGTGCTCAAAGTCTCACAATAAATATATATGCTTAAACTGCACAACCTGATGCTGAGTAGGTATCTTAGGTTGGCCTGGATCCAATCCCTTGGGATGCTTACTGCCCACAGCTCCTGTGTCTCCACTTACAGCCCCCTGGCGATCTGGGCTTTTTTTTAAAATTCCCGCCTGGCGCCTGCGCAGTACAGCACCGTGCACACCAACGTGCACGGCTCGCAACCACACTCCACCCCCTCCATTAGCACGGGAGCGCGTTTAGCACGTGTGCACGAGGACCACAGGATGTCCAGGGGGTAAGGGGACCACCATCGGAGCTGCGCAGGACCCCCAGACTACGTGGGACCCCTGTATTACCTTTATTGTGGCAGAGAGTGCAGTGGAAACGTGAGTCATCTGGAGGAACCAGGCTTCACTGAGCGTGTGTATCTGAAAGGCATGTAAGTATGAATCAGGCTGCTCTTACTCCCTCTAGTGGTGGAAACCAGGTAAGACATACAACTACTCAATGAAGAAATCCATAATATACATTTATATAGGATTAACTTCCCTTACCTGTCCTCGCTGCAGGAATTGCTGAAAACAGACAGATTCCAGCCTTCACCCATCACGGCGGGCAGAGTTGTGTCAACCTTCAGGTTTTTTTGGGGTTCATTCTCAGAAGAACCTCCTACCTGGACCTTGTAAAAGACTCTGCCAGAAACTTTCGTGCCACTATGTAAATAGTACACCAAGTCTGGTTTTCCCAGAGCCCAGTCTTCCAATATAGAGGACTTACAGGCAAAACCTCGTTTCTTCGGATGAAGAGGCCCGGGTACCATACCATCTTGGGAGTCAAAATATCGGCCCGAGATATGTATCCCGTTTGTTGTAGCCCTTAGGCCCATGCAAGGACCTGCACAGAGCTTTCTTCAGAGCACATGTTTTACGTGACCAACCACCATAGACACTGGCGAAAAAACTGAGGTGCCTCCCATATGGGAGGGGTTATATAGGGGAGAAATTCTCCTTAATTGGGGGTTAACCAGTGTCCAATCACCAGAGGTGCCTATATAACCCACTATGTAATGAAGCTCCTGTGTCCCGTGATGTATGATCAAGAAAAGCAAATGCTAAAAAGTGTTTACCCACCTGGAGTATCTGGAGTCAGATAAATTAAAACATAGAATCTCTTCGATAGGAACTCCCTGTGAGCCACACCATAACAACATGTAGAATTTCTGCTCGTGCCTGCCCTATTTGAAGGCCCCCTTGAACAGAGCTTGCTGTCTCCTCCCCCCCCCCTTTCTTTTGCATATATTCTTTTCTTCTTTTTTATGTTTTTCCCTTTTCCTTACCATCTATTTCTTTCTTATCTACACCTCTACCTCAGTTGAACATAATTTCATTTTGGAACTACCAGTATTCTAGTTCCTTACATGTGAACGTTATTACCACTCAATGTCATTCAAAATTGTCATGAGTGTACACCAATGTTTGAGCACCCAGAAGTTCTGGTTATTATTCTGCACATACTTCCCTATTATTGTTTTGATAACAAAACTTATATTAGCATAAAAGGCACATAATGTGGTGCCCCCATCCCATCACATAGGACACAGTCGGCTCCCATTGGGGTGTCTGGATTGGCAGGTACCACATATAGAACGCAATAAGTTCATTACACTGAATTAAATGGTATTGACTTGTCTTCCATGTACAACACTCTGATTATTCAGCACTGGTGTCACGCTTTCTGGTTCCTGGAGAATGTTGGGGCTTTGGATGATATCACAACATTCTCTGGGATCCCAGAAAAGCATATTTTCTTCTTTGTTACCACTATCCCATGTAAAAGGTCAATGAAAAGCTTATTGACATTGGGGTTATTATACTATATAAAATGTATATTTATATGCTACAGTAAGGTAAATAGGTAGACTTTTAAAACATGTGAACAGAAGCAACCCAGTGTCCCGTAGTATTATGCAAACTGGGGAAATCACCCATTTGTAGAAAACTGATCTTTCCAGGGGTCAAACCAATTAGTTCTAAATTCTCTATAAGGAAAAGAATAAGGCTGCTTGCAAATGATTGTAGAATTAAAGCAAAGTGGGGTGTAGCGACGGCTCCTGAAGAGCACGCGCTATGTGTTCTTGTCATTTAATATTCCTGGAACCGCAGTTTGGTTTTGGGTTCAATTACACTAAATTTTGGTCTCAGTACCAGTTTGGCTGAATTGCATTGTGTTCTGCTTGACCATAGGTGGCGCTGTCATCTCTGGCAGGTGCTAGAATGCAGTCCAGTTAGGTGCATTGAGTGCCAGTTCTCTCTCGCAATCAGCCCAGAGGGAGTGTCACTCTTGCTGTGCACTCTGGGAGGGGTTACTTAAGGTTCTGACATCACGTGCGTCGGGGTTCTGGTCCAGAAGGGCTTTCTGTCTGTTTAGTCCTGGTCCTCCTGACCAGCCCCCAGGGCTCTCATGGCCTGGGGTGCGGATCCACCCAATTCCAAGTCTCGGGGCTGGCTGGCCGAGGCAAAGTAACTGAAGGAAGGATTCAGAGGTGGTCCGGTGCCGTCTCAGTTTGTGGAGAGGGCCAGCAACTGGAGAAGCATCCAGAGAGGGCCACGCAAAGGTTGGATTCTCAGAAGGAGCCTGGAGGCTTAGTTAAACCCAAGCGAAACTGATCTTGTATGGTATCGCCGGACCGGCCGGACCGGCTGCAAGATACTGGTACCGTACGAGGGTTCTCTAAGTTGTCTACATCTTTCAGTTATTCAAGTGTTCTACAACAAGTCTGTGGCAGAAACTTTATTCAAGTGTCCTATAGCAAGTCTGTGGCAGAGACTTTGCTTTGTTTGAGCACTCTATCGGCTGCTGGGCCTGGTGAGAGAAGGACTTTCCGATAATCCTAATGTGAGAGACTCTTTTCTACTTGACTTAGTTCCAAGAGTACCTGGACTTTTCTACCTAAACCCTCTAACCCTACTTTGAGAGACTGTGTTTACGCTTTTTTTTTTTAGTTCAATCGTTATTTTATTGAGTTTATCAAAAGCAACATAGATACACAGGTGCAGGAAAAATTAATTTGCAAAAGCATACAGCTTATGAGGTGCAATTAGTATTTACCAGACAGACAGCGTTATACTGTGGACCTCAGATAAGTTCCCCTCTTGTTTACTCTTCTTTGCAAATAAAAATCCCTTAAGCGGATCTGGTGTCAGTCTCTGCAGTTCTTGGGCCATCTACCTCGGGAAACCGCCAGACATACACAAGGTCAAGAAGGTAACGGTAAGCCCAATCAAATCAGCCGCTCCTTTGGGGGTCAGTGCTACAGGGGAGATAAGGCAAAGTAGGAGATTTTGAAATATAGGAGCTATTTTCCTTTAATGTGTGATACAATGCCAATAATGACCTTGGCAACCAAAATTTTGATTGTGTTTATTTACAGAATAGTTAGAATGATGGCAAGTAATTCAATGCATATTTGCCACATTATCCTAATAATAACATAATACTATATTATAGAAACAACTTTTTATTTTATAGCTGCAACATATTTGTTTTCTCAGTGGGCATTGACAACATTAATTTCACAGATGAGTCCATTCCTAAATTGCACCATTTGTCTGAAAACTGTTTTTTAAGAGTTGATTATTTTGTTTTGTTTTTTTGTCTAGGTATGCCCTGGAGTCAAAGAATGCTAATAAACGTCTTATTCTGTTTCATTAGTTTGCTCCTGTTAAATCTATTGAAAGGATACATACTGTGTGTGCAAATGGGGACATCTTTACTGCAACAACAGAAATTGCAATCTCTATGTATCACCAGAGACTAGTGTTTATAGGTTTTGTTATATAAAGGTAACGTCTCTCCGAGCTTTATAAAAGCTAAGAAAACATAAATAAGTAAACACAATGCGTTGAGCACATAATAATCTTGGTACAGTAATTTGGTCATCTAACTAAAAAGAAAGATTGGAAGAATGTGAAAAGGTAATTATTCTGAAACAGACTTCAGGCCTACCAGTAACAAATAAATGTTTTACCTCCCAACCATTCTTCGTTTGGGATGCTAGTCCCAATTTTCATACCCTGGAGGGGTTGTTTAGCCACAGTAGATGGTGTTTTGCTGAAAATATTCCAGATTATCAACTTCAAATTATCAAGAATATTTTAAATATGGTTCCTTCTTTTGTGATGGGAAAGCAAACCAGATCTAGTCTACCTAATATGTGAGCAAAAATGTAATACTAACTCCATGAAACTCTATCTCTTGAAATGACATTTGGAAAGAAATTATCAGAAAAATAATCTTTTTTTGGAAGAGTTTAAAAACGTGTTGTATATTGAGCAATTGGGCCTCGCTCAGCGTTATGCTTTAGTGACTTTAATTTATTTTGTTATACAAGTAGAGTTCTCCCTTAAAGTTTTCTTTGCTTCAGACGTGCTCTCATGAGAAAATTGAGATAACATTTATTATTTCCAAACATACATCCTGGAGTGACCTTGGCTGCCACATGATCTAACTTTATTGTTTAACCACTTGAGACCCGCGCTATAGCCGAATGACGGCTACAGCGCGGATCTCCTTTACCGGGACTACGTCTATTGACGTAGTCCCGTGCACGAGCGGCCTGCGTGCCCCCTGAGTCTATGAGACTCGCCTGATCACCGATCCGAGCGAGGGGTCGATCCCGACCCCTTCTCACGTGATCAGCCAATGACAGCTGATCATGTGATATAACGGAGCCGGTAATCGGCTATTATTCCTCCTCGCGCTGACAGCGCGAGGAGAAAAAAAAAGAGCCGATCACCGGCGGCCGTGATCGGGACATCAGTCCCGATCATGGCCAGCCCTGCCAGTGCCCACCTGCCCCCTCATCACTAAACATTAGGGATGAGCTTCGTGTTCGAGTCGAACGTACGTTCGACTCGAACATTGGCTGTTCGGCCGTTCGGCGAATTCCGAACGTTTGGGCCGTTTGCGTCAAAATTCGAGTGAAGCGCGCGCGGACCACAATGCACTGCGGTGGCGCAGTGCATTGCTGCCCCATGATTGGCCAAGCATGCACTGTGACCCCGCATGCTTGGCCAATCGCAGCGCCGGCAGCGAGGAGAGCCATGATTGGCCACAGGCATCCTGCCTGTGGCCAATCATAGCTCAGGCTGTGTAGTGCACGCCCCACACTATATAAGGCCGCCTTTGAGGCGGCTTCGTGTAGTGTGTTACTTAGCATCTGAAGCAGTGGGTGTTCTGTGTACCTTCAACACAGTACACACCAATCGTTTTTGGCTGATTTCCTATCTTGCTGCTGTGTAGTGGTTGTTGTCTGTGCCCTGACTGCAGTATACACCACTATATTCACCTCACCTATATAGCTAGTGATCTAGCTTTAACCACTTAACAACTGCCCATTGCCGATTAACGGCTTCAGGGGGGTTGTTTAACTCTGAGAGGCCGTTAATTAACGGCCTCCCAGAATTCTGCTCTCGCGTGCCCCGAGGTGTGCGCACTCGAGAGCATCCGTGACCGCCGGGTCGCATCACGGATCACGGTAAACGGCCGCTCATAGCGGCCGTTTACCACGTGATTGCTCCGTCAAATGACGGAGTGATCACTTGGAAACAAACCGTCGTCATGTTATGACGCCTGTTCCTCCCTCCCCTCTCTGTACCGATCGGTACAGCGGAGGGGAAAGAGATCGGTGTCAGCAGCGATGTGGGCTGCATCTGCAGTGCCCACATCGCTGCTCACCGAATTTAACCCCTCAATTCCCTGCCAATACTCTGCAATACCAGTGCATACTCTGCAGTACCCTGCCATTACTCTGCAGTACCCCGCCATTAATCTGCAGTGCAGTACCCTGCCATTACTCTGCAGTGCAGTACCCTGCCATTACTCTGCAGTACCCCCCATTACTCTGCAGTAACCCCCATTACTCTGCAGTACCCCCCAATACTCTGCAGTACCCGCCATTACTCTGCAGTACCCCCAATACTCTGCAGTACCCTGCCATTACTCTTCAGTGCAGTACCCTGCCATTACTCTGCAGTACCCCCCATTACTCTGCAGTAACCCCCATTACTCTGCAGTACCCCCCAATACTCTGCAGTACCCGCCATTACTCTGCAGTACCCGCCATTACTCTGCAGTACCCCCAATACTCTGCAGTACCCTGCCATTACTCTGCAGTGCAGTACCCTGCCATTACTCTGCAGTACCCCCCATTACTCTGCAGTACCCGCCATTACTCTGCAGTACCCCCAATACTCTGCAGTACCCTGCTATTACTCTGTAGTACCCCGCCAATACCCCGCCAATACTCTGTAATACCCTGCCATAAATTGCCATACCCAGCCATACTCAGAGATACCCAGCCATACTCGGTGATACCCTGAAATACCCAGCCATAGACGCCCCCCACCCCTCACCGCCCTCCGGTGCTTCTACCAACTCGCCAGTACGATCAAAGCCAGAATCTTTTTTTTATTTTTTATTTCAGGCTTCCCAGCCTAGAGGTGAGATGTGGGGTCATATTGACCCCCCAGATTTCACTGTAAAGAGGACCTGTCACCCCATATTCCTATTACAAGGGATGTTTACATTTCTTGTAATAGGAATAAAAGTGATCAAAAATATATTTTTGGGGAAAAAAATGTCAAACTAAAATAAATAAAGTAAAATGAACAATAAAAAAATAAAATAAAAATTAAAGAGCCCATGTCCCCATGTGCTCGCATGTGCCACACATGTGAGGTATCGCCGAGAATGTTAGAGCGAGAGCAATAATTCTAGTCCTAGACCTCCTCTGCAACTCAAAACATGTAACCAGTAAAAAAAAAAATTAAAGCGTCGCCTATGGGGATTTTTTAAGTAGCGACGTTTGGCGCCATTCCACGGGCATGTGCAATTTTGAAGAGTGACATGTTTGATATCTATTTACTCAGCATAACTTCATCTTTCACTTTATGCAAACATTGGGCTAACAAGTGGTTAATAATAGAGCTTGCAGTCAGTAGTGTTAGGAGATAGTGCGTGCTGTCTGCGTGCTCTGTACCCAGTACATACCGCTATAATATAGGGCAGGCCCCTACTTTCAAACATCCAACTTACAAACATCTCCTACTTGCAAACGCAAGGAGACAGCAGCAAGTGAGATGAAAAAAGATGGACGACAAAACAAATTATACAGGGGTGATAACCCTTCCCTATGTTTTCCAAAAAGCTTAAAGATAGTTTTTTTGACTGGAGCTACACTTTAAAAATGTACCGGTTGAAAATGACAAACAGATTCAACTTAACACAACAAACCTACACAGTCCCTGTCTTGTTTGCACCGCCTGTATACTGCTGTTCTGAGTATATAGGGCCTGGGGGCCCCACGCATTTCCTTTTTTTAATATGGGTACGGGGTTCCCCTTAATATGCATACAAGACCCAAATAGGCTGGTAATGGGCAGGGAGGGGTACCCATGCCATGTTTCTCAATGATTTTCAACCATATTGCAGGAACCAGATATAACATTAAAACCGCAAGCAGTTTTAAATGGTGTTATTTCCGTTTAATGTCATTTTGTGCAGGGACTGTTCTAAACACGGGAAACACGTGGCACTTCACAGGCATACTACAGACACCCCCCAGGCACCATATTTAAAGGAATATTTCACTTTTTTTTTTTCACTTTAATCGTCATTAAAATCAGTGCTCCCGCCAAAATGGCAGTTTTTAAAACTTTTTTTTGCAGTGACCCCAAAAATAAGTGCCCCCCGTCAGTGCCACCCAGCAGTGCCCACAGTGCCACCCAGCAGTGCCCACAGTGCCACTCAGCAGTGCCCACAATCTGCCTCAACAAAGGTGCTGCACCCCAGTGCCACATATCCGTGCCCATCAGTGTCATCTACCAGTGCCCATCAGTGCCCAGCAGTGCCGCCCATCAGTGCCCAGCAGTGCCACCTATCAGAGCCACCTATCAGTGCCACCTATCAGTGCCCATCAGTCCCATCTATCAGTGGTACCTATCAGTGCCCCTTAGTGCCACCCATCCGTGCCACCCATCTGTGCCACCCATCCGTGCCATCTTATCTGTGCCCATCTTTGCCCATCAGTGCCGCCTTATCTGTGCCCATCGGTGCCGCCTTATCTGTGCCTATTAGTGCCGCCTTAACTATGCCTATCAGTGCCCACCAGTGCAGCCTATCAGTGCCCACCAATGCAGCCTATCAGTGCCCACCAATGCAGCCTATTAGTGCCCACCAGTGCAGCCTATCAGTGCCGCCTCATCAGCGCACTTCAATGAAGGAGAAAAATGACCTGTTTGCAAAATTTTATAACAAACTATTAAACATGATTTTTATTTTTATTTTTTTTTTGCATCTTTTTTTGTTTGTTTAGCAAAAAATAAAACTCCCAGCTGTAATTAAATACCACCAAAAGAAAGCTCTATTTGTGGGAAAAAAATGATAAAAATGTAATTTGGGTACAGTGTTGTATGCCCACGCAATTGTCATTCAAAGTGCATCAGCGCTGAAAGCTGAAAATTGGTCTGGGACTGAGGGGGGTTTAAGTGCCCAGTAAGTAAGTGGTTAACATGTAAGCCCACGTACACACGGTCGGAGATTTTGCCAACCAAATCCGTCGGATTTTGCCCGTCGGATTTCGTCCGACAGATTGTGTCCGAAACTGTTGCATACACACGGTAGGGCCAAGTTGGCGAAATTCCGATCTTTCAGAACGTGATGACGTAATTTCGTTACGATGGGACTACATTCAGGCTAGTAGCCAATAGCTTTGATGTAGGAATTTGATCTGAGCATGTGTGGCACTTGGTCCGATGAAAATGCTCTACACATGATCGGATTAGGTCCGTCTGGCCCAGTTGGTCGGGAAATATTTCCAACATGTTGGAAAATTGGGTCGGACGGAGATTCGGACGGAATCAGTCCGATGCATACCACACACAGTCAGATTATCTGACGACACGGTCCGATAAGACTCATTCCGACAGATTCTCCGACCGTGTGTACAAGGGCTTAAAGTCTGTCAATCTTATAAACTGAGAATATTTTCAGACCACCATTGGTTTCTCCCTGTGCACACAGGTTTGGACATATCTTGGATATATTTTTATTTTATATACAGCAGACAGCTTCTAATTATCCCAGTTTTGATGTTCCTGAGCCAAGATAGATAAAAAGGAAAAATAACACAATAAGGGAGCCCCCAAAGCTGCATAACCCATAAGTATACAAAAAACACACAGGAAATTTCCCCAGGGTTTTTTTTAGCAGCAGAGAGTTGGTATGAGAACTTTCACCATCTTATTTAATTATCCCCCTTTTTTATTTTTCCTCACACACATATACACGCATGCATTATCCCGTCCACACTCACAGTTGTCTACACTTGTCACTATACACTTCCAATATTTTGTTGTTTCAGTTTTCTTTTTCAGCAGTTTTGTTTTGTTTTCACTTTCACACCTCTATTGCCCCATCATCAGTCTACCTCACATCATGCATTTTTCACTTCACTTACCACATCACCACACCCCATCCCTCACCCACTCTCTTTCACTGTCAGCTAATCCCTCTTATAATCAATATAACTAACGAATAAACTACGCCATGCTATGTATAACTAGTTTAATTCTTCTATAATATGAATCCATTAATGACCAAGTAATAATAAGCCTACAGCTGCCAAGCACTTCGATATACTCCTTCCAATATTATATTATTTAATAACGACTTACAAAAAGTTTTTTTGCATGTCCATCTGCAGGAGTTTTACCCCCCATCCTCCTCTCTGGGTCCCAAAACGTGGCCCCCTGTAAGCTCTGTGGACTATGCACCCACCCAGAGGGCGCAGGGGGAACATGCGGTAGCGATGGGATCACTGGACGGCTATAATCCTGCAATGCCGGTTATGTGCGACACATCTTCATGTCCTCATCCACCCATTGGTAACTATACCTCTATATGCATGGAGACATAATTTTGCTTAATTTGAAATACTATACCTATATATATTTTTATACTGTCCAAAGTCTTTAATTAGATATTTTGACATTTCCCTAGAATATAAATCCCCCCGAAGAGACCAGAAATCGCAAGGGTTGAAATTCATCTGGGTTTTTCACGTGGATACATATGTTACGAAAACAATTGGCAAACCATGCCTGTACATAGAGTTTTTTTGCTATGAGTGATGTCCCATGTTTGTTTTTGTTGCACTACCTATATGGATGATGTATTATTGTTCATTTGAAATTACTATTGTTTGTTAAATAAATGATTTTTTTTACATCAATTATTCTCATACCAACTCTCTGCTGCTAAAAAAAACCCCTGGGGAAATTTCCTGTGTGTTTTTTGAGCCAAGATAGATAGCTGAGCAATCCTGCACCTGGAGCAGCACCTGGTGTGTATCCCCATAATGCAGACCAAGGCACCTGAGCAAACATCCTTTTTATTGCTTGCTTTGTTCACTGTCTTCTGGGGTCTTTAAAGTGGAAGTAAACTCTCCTATCCTTTTCAGCAGCTGCCATCTTTGTCTCTGTTAAAATTTCAGTTGCCATGGTGCTTCACATGTGATCAGCTGTGACCCCAGCCATTTGATGATTTGACAGTTTATTTGAGAGCATAAGCAAATGAGATGGCTAGCATTTCCAGCATGCCGGGAATATAACTGTTTTTTGAATCTGTTAAATTGATGGGTTTAGTTCCTCTTTAAGGAAATCTTCCTCACTTATGAGTCTACGTTGTATACCGTGTTTTTTTATTTGGAACAGAGCAAGTCGTCACTTCCACTGTTATGTTTTGATAAGCACGCAGTTTGTATCATTCCAAGTGATGAGATGCTGAAGGCTTAACTCTGTGGTAGTTGAAGTGGTACTTGTAACGAGCTAGCCTTGGGGATACCCAATATGCAGCTCCCTTCTCCTCCTGGATGCTTGCACACCGACTTTAGGGTGACACCAGGTATTTCCAGTAAGGTTACTGAGAGTGAAGAGTAATGCAAGTAAATATCAGACAAAACAGGGGCTCTCTTATTGTATACCAGAACAATCTGAGAGATTGCCCCCACCTTCACGAGTGATATTGTGTTTCTATTGTAGCCATGGTGTTGCCAGCTAGTAACAAACAATACACCAAATCACCCCACTGCCAGACTTCATACATCACTTCCAGAGACAATGAACAGTCTTTTGCTGTTTTTTTTTGTTGTTGTTTTATTAGGGGGTACAACTTGGATAGGGATATGAATATGGGATGCCCATAGAATTTGTCATTGCCATCATATTCATAATTTAAGAACATAAGTACAATGTTAGAACCAGAAGATTTGATGTGCATTTAAACTGAGTATGAATTTCCTCCTGCATCTCCATGCAGACTGTTGCTCCTCCTCTGCATAAACTCTGCAGACTATTCCTCTAAGAATTCCCCATCGATTACTGTGTAAGAGATGAAGACACCACTTTTGACCGTGTAAAAATGATGGTCTTGGAACTCCTTCTCCTCATGCACAAAATTGTTCCTTCCTGCACAAACTTAATGTTACTGAGTTAAAGTATGTCACATCTTCTTCCTTTGATAGATAAGGGCTCACTCTGAAAAAGCCCCTCATCTGGCTCTGGTTGATCGCTGCTACTAGGCCTGAGGCCTGCAGAACCTTTCCCCGGAGGCCTAGTGGTTAAAAAGCATTACTTTAGTGGTGGACTACTGTTCCCAGCCAGCCCAGCTTGCAAATCATTTCCCTCAGGCCCCACAGTCTCTTCTCTGATCCAGTACTCCCCAGCATCCACCACGTGTGTTTGAAGAAGACTCTGCTAATGTCCGGGTAAAAGCAGAGTTCCCTCACAGACTTCCTGGCACATGCAGCCCTCCACTATGGTAACATTCACTGACCTTCCTCAGCCCTGAGTCCTTGATGAGGAACTTGACCGGACCATGCGCTCCGACCGCTTCACCTGCCCCTCTGCTCCAGGAGTTCCCTGCCACTGACCATGTGGTGACAGAGACATTGCCAATGACCTTGTAGAGGCAATGTTCCCTCGCAGTTCTCCACGGGCCTTCTCCTGAGATCAGCACCCCCCCCCCCCCCCCCCGATGGGGATGGCCTCCTGCTGCTGCCTAGCATTCCATTCCTCACTTCATTCAGCCTACTTCTCCCCCAGTAGCATATCACCTCGGCTTATATAGGAGGCCCACCCCCTGCCAATACCGATTGGGGATTGGTCAGGGCTCTCACATGAGCTGCCTGCCACTCCAGTTTCAGGCCCAGACCTTCTTCCAGAATCCTCTACCTGGGAGCAGGGGAGGCACCCCAGAACTAGAGCACAGGTGGTCACACCCACTGCTACTCTGACCACTCCCAGCCCCCAGATCAAAACAGCATAGGCCTGCCCAAATTTGCCTATGCTGAAAATCCTAGTAAAATAAGCCTTACTAGCACCTACCTATTAGTAGAGGGCGCTACACTATAATGGCACAAGTTCCTCCTTCTTCCTCTAATCCCCAGATGGAGAGCTTGTAAAACTTGTAGTTGTTATCTAGCCCCATATAAATATGTAGCTCTGGCTCCTGGCGAGCATACGCTATATGCTTTTCAAAGTTACAGGTCCCAGGTGAATGTGCTGTGTGAGGGGAAGTGATGTCACCGGCCCTGGCAAGGAAGAAGGCAGACTACGAGGGACCCCCTAGCAACAGGTATTTAGAGGTGAGTAAAAAATATTTTTTTTTTGCCAATTATTTTTATATTTTATCTTTTAACTAATTTTAAGCAGCTTTTTATTTTTTGGTAGCAACACCACTTTAAGTTAGACAGAGAAATGTACCTGCACAGCATCATCGTCTACCCTCTCCCCAACAAAAACTAAGCTGTTGCTTGTGTATAAGCACAGAAGGGCATTGTCAGGACCTGGACTTGAACCCGGGACCTCAGCTGTGTCTGGAAATGAATCTTCTCACTGAGCTATCTTAGATGTTGGACAATGCCTTGTCAGATCCTTTAGACAACCCTGCCTTGTACCTTGATTTCAGCTGAACCTTGAACTCTTTGTTCCTCCCATGAACTTCCTGATATAAGCCATGTCTCTGCATTTCCTCTTTGCCAGAATATTGTGCTATCTCCAGCCTGTATCTCGCTCCTGTCTTCCCTGCTGCCGTTGTTTATATTTGCTACTGCTCGTTATTGACCCTTGGCTTGTTCCACGACTACGCTTCTGCCTGATCCCAACCTGCAACAACTCGTTACCAACCTTTTGGTTTGCTTACTGACCACGCTTCTGTTTGATCCTTACCTGCTCATCCGCTACTGAACCCCGGCTTGCTCAGCCCCTGGTGGGGGCAATCCTGAGGACCGCGACCTGGTACTAACACACAGCTAAATCCATCTCCACCATCAGAAGCTCTGGTGAAAACCGGTTAGTACTTAGACTCCGCACCTTAGGTGAGCCTGTGTCATCTGCCAGGGTGACTGGCTGTATACCTATCCTGCTGGTTAGTGGTAGTCCTGCAACTGCTATAGCAACTGGTCTTCGAGCCTGACCCCTGATCGTGACAGAATATTCTTGTACAAAACATGGAGGTCGCTATAGCAAATGCTGTGGCTCCGTTCAGGCAGCAAATTGCAGAGCTGCAGGAGTTCGGTGTCACTTACCAAGAAAAATTCTCCGTACTGGAAGGTGTGGTGAAGGAGCAGCACAAAGAGATCCATGCTCTGACAAAACAATTGCTGGATCTACATTCCTGAGCTGATACTAACGCACATATGCCTCACCCACCCACCCAAGTTTAACATATACCTCATCCACCACTACAGAGGTTTTCTTAACCAGTGCCGCATCTATTTCCAAATGCGATCCACTGCATTCATTTCTGAAAGACAAAAGGTAATGTTTGTTATCAACCTCCTGACTGGAGAAGCTCTAGCCTGGACCTCCCCCTATATCGAACAAGACAGTGCCTTGCTGAATAATTTCCAGACTTTCGAGGATGCAATGAATCAAGTTATTGATGATCCCAACCGCTGCGCTATGGCTGAAGCAAAGTTGCATAGTTTATGACAGGGTAAACGCTCTGTTGCTGAGTACACAGCTGAATTCAGATGTTGGATGGCAGATACAACTTGGAGCCCAGCAGCGCAAAAAAGTCAGTTCCACCAAGGGCTTTCTAAACAGGTAAAAGATGAGCTTGCCAGAGTAGCGACTCCTAATGATCTTGAAGCCTTCATCCAACTATGTATCCGAGTTGATCAGAGGCTTACAGAAAGGAGGAAGGAGAGGCTGGGAATGTTTGGAAGTAATGGTGGCATGCGTTTCTCTGCTAGTCAATTTGTTCAGAAGGATCCAAGAGTTTCTCCAGATTCTGACACAGCTGAACCTATGCAGGTTGATGCAATTAAGAGATCCCTTTCTTTTCAGGAGAAAGAAAGGAGACGTTGGGAGAACCTCTGTCTATATTGTGGAGACTCTGGGCATTATGCAGTTAACTGTCCTAATAAGGTTAGAAGAACAATTGTGGCAACTGATGTGATCCTGCCTGAACAAATCAACTCAGTCTATCAGTCTATCTCCCCATTGATTCTCAAATAAAATAAAGTAAATTCTCCACTGTCTCATTTTGTAATCCCTATTAAGCTTATTTCTGAGTGCCATGAAATCCCCTGCTAAGGAAACTTTATGGACATAGAGTTTGCCGACCGCAATAACATTCAAGCCAGAAATACAACTGCTCCTATTGAAATGGAGACAGTTGATGGTTCACCCTTTTCCTCAGGACCTGTTACCCATAAAACAGTTCCTCTGGTAACCCAGTTTGAGGCTGACCATTGTGAGACCATCAGCTTTCAGTCGATCACATCACTCAAATTTCAGCCATTTTGGGCATTCCTTGGTTCTCCACTCACAATCCCTCTATCAACTGGGAAACACAGACCATAGATTTCACATCTTCCCACTGCAAGGAACACTGTAGGGAATCTTGCCAAACAAGTTCTCTGCTGGTCAAGGAATTGCAAGTTGGTGTGATAACTTCCCAGTCATATCACAACTTGCCTCCACAATACCATGCGTTCCGGGATGTCTGTGATAAGAAAAATGCAAATCAATTACCTCCTCACCGCCCATACGATTGCCCCATTGAGCTGCCCCCAGGGGCTGAAATACCTTTCAGCCACCTTTTTAATCTGTCAGAACCTGAATTAAAAGTGCTCAGGGAGTGGCTTGATGAAAATTTAGAGAAGGGTTTTATTAGACACTCAACATCTCCTGCAGGAGCAGCCCTATTCGTTGTTGAAAAGAAAGACTCCACCTTGCATCCATGCATTGATTACAGGCACATAAATAAGGTCACTATTAAAAACCGTTATCCACTCCCCTTGATCTCAGAAATGTTGGAAAGACTTCGTTCTGCCAAAGTGTTTACAAAACTTGACCTACGGGGGGCATATTACCTGGTCCGTATTCGTCCAGGAGACGAATAGAAAACCGCCTTTAGAACCAGATATGGACATTTTGAGTCCTTGGTCATGCCTTTTGGCCCCTGCGACATTTCAACACTTCATAAACAATGTTTTTTGAGATCTGTTGGACCAATTTGTCATTGCTTATCTGGATGACATCCTTATCTTTTCCGATAACCTGGAAGAGCACCGCAAGCATGTTTGCACTGTCTTTGAAAGATTAAGGCAGAATCGATTTTATATAAAACTGGATAAGTGTGAGTTTGAACAAGCCCAGATCCAGTTCTTAGGGTATATTATTTCTCCAGATGGATTGAGCATGGATCCTGAGAAGATTAAAGCAGTAGTAAATTGGCCTGCCCCTGGAAACATTAAGGAAATCCAATGATTTGTCGGGTTTGCCAAATTTTACAGAAAATTCATAAGGAACTTCTCTAAGGTAATAGCTCCGATTACCCAACTAACAACGAAAGGTTGCCCTTTGTGTGGTCATCTGAGGCACAGGCTGCTTTTGGAAAGTAAAAACTATTTTTACTTCTTCACCAGTATTGGTACATTCCAATCCTGAATTACCTTTTATAGTGGAAGTGGATGCTTCGGACTCTGCCGTAGGAGCTATCCTCTCTCAACGACGCGGTGAAAAGATGCAGCTTCATCCTTGCGCTTACTTCTCTCGTTTAATGTCTTCAGCCGAAAGAAATTATGATATTGGGAATAAGGAGTTACTGGCAATTAAGGAAGCATTTTCTGAAAAGAGGTATTAGCTGGAAGGCGCTAAGGATCCTTTGACCGTTCTTACAGATCATAAGAATCTGGAATTCATTCGTTCTGCCAAGAGATTGTCTTCTAGACAAGCACGTTGGTCATTGTTCTTTTCCAGGTTCAATTTTATTATCGCATATCGACCTGGGTCAAGGAATGGTAAGGCTGATGCCTTATCACAAATGTTGTCTGGGCCTCTCCAGGAAAACAACTCTGAATACACAGTCCTGCCTCAAAAGAACTTTCTAGGTGCCACAAGTTCTAAAGCGCTCTTGAGGAAGGGTATGAGAATGACCCACTCCTCAAAAATCCTCCTATGGACATCATCCTTGAGTACAAAATGGGCTTTTGGACTCAAGCACAACGTCCCCTCTATGTACCTGAAGTTGCTCGGGTTGAAGTCCTCAAGTTGGTTCATGACTCCAAACTTGCTGGACATTTTGGAGTTTCTAAGACAGAGGAACTTTTATCCTGTTCCTTTTGCTGGACTGGGTACAAAAGAGATGTCAAAGGTTATGTAGCCTCATGCCTGGTCTGCTCTCGCAATAAGACACCCCGAGCTTCTCCTTTGGGGATGCTCCAGCCACTCCCTGTCCCATCAAGACCATGGGGATCAATTTCTATGAACTTTGTAGTCGATTTACCCCCTCTCTAAAGAAATGACCACTATCTTGGTTGTTATTGACTGCTTCACGAGGTTGGCTCACTTTATACCGGTCAAAGGGGTATCCTCTGCAGAACAAACTGCGGAGATGATGGTTCGAGAAATCTTTAGACTACATGAAATTCCAGAAGATGTAGTTTCTGACAGAGGAGTACAGTTCACTTCAAAATTTTGGAAAAGCTTTTGCTCAGCTCTAGGAGTAACAATTAATCTATCTTCTGCTTTTCATCCTCAGTCTAATGGTCAGACCGAGAGGACCAATCAAACATTAGAGCAGTACCTTCAATGTTTTGTTAATTATCTTCAGGATGACTGGGTGGACTTTCTTCCTACAGCAGAGTTTGCTTATAACAATTCTAAACATAGCTCCACCTCTCAGACCCATTTTTTCCTAAATACCGAGCATCATCCAGCTTTTTCCCTGATCTCCCTATCTCAACTCCGATTCATGCTGTTACCAACAGATTAACTGCTTTACAGGAGATCCAGGATAAATTGATCGAGACTTTGAGGGAAGCTCAGGAAAGTTACAAGAAGGCTGCAGATAGACATCGCAGAGCACTTCCTACCTTTCATGTGGGTGATCAAGTTTGGTTATCTACAAAAAATCTGAAAGTTCATGTTCCATCTGCAAAGTTGGGACAAAAGTTTGTGGGACCTTTCCAGATCTCGGCCCAAATCAACCCAGTCGCCTTTCACCTAAAACTTCCAGCCAGTATGAAGATTCACCCTGTGTTTCACATATCGCTACTCAAACCTTTTCACGAAAATACTTTTTCAGGAAGAATTCTTCCACCCCCTCCACCTGTTAAGGTACAGGGTGAAGAAGAATATGTGGTGGAGAAAATTCTTGATTCCAGGATCTATAGGAACAAATTGCAATATCTGGTTCAATGGGAAGGATATGGGTCAGAAGAAAATTCTTGGGAGCCTGAGCAGAATGTTCATGCTCCTAGATTAACAAGAGAATTCCACCAGAGGTTCCCTCACAAGCCAGGCCCTAGGACATCCAGTGGACGTCCTGAGAAGAGGGGAATATTGTTAGGACCTGAACTTGAACCTGGGACCTCAGCTGTGTCTGGAAATTAATATTCTCACTGAGCTATCTGAGATGCTGGACAGTGCCTTGTCAGATCCTTTAGACAATTCTGCCTTGTACCTTGATTTCAGTTGAACCTTGAACTCTTTACTCCTCTCATGAACTTCCTGATATAAGCTATGTCTCTGCACTTCCTCCTTGCCAGAATATTGTGCTATCTCCAGCCTGTATCTCGCTCCTGTCTTCGCTGCTGTCGTTTATATTTGCTACTGCTCATTATCAACCCTTGGCTTGTTCCACGACTACGCTTCTGCCTGATCCCAACCTACAACAACTCTTTATCGACCTTTTTCCTTGCTTACTAACCACGCTTCTGTTTGATCCTTACCCCCCCTATATACTTACCTTAGCCCGACATTGATCCAGTGCTGTAAACTAGAGCAGGAGCTCTCTCTGCTCTCTTCCTCCTCATTGGCTGAGACACAGCAGCGGAAGCCATTGCACACAGAGCGGGACTCGGGAGCAAGAATGCACGAGTGCCACTACAGCAAGTGGCTTGCTAGGGGGAAGGGGCCAGGATCACCAACAGGGGACCTAAGAAGAGAGTAATTATGACATGTTTGTTGATTTAAAAAAAAAAAAGGAAAATTTTAATTTACGGACATCTCTCTATGACTAAATGGTGTTGTTATAATATATTCTATTGTGACACCAGGAAAATATGTAAGACAGGAGGGTTTATTGTGTTATCTAGTTAAACCTAACAAAAGAGCAAAGAGAAATGATAATCTTGTTAGGAAAAAATTTCTTTTTAGAACCAGAAGACGGAGTTTTACATTACAGTAGAATATTGTAGAAAAAAAACAAGCCACTGTGATATATTTTGTGTCCATTGCACCCTGTGATAAAATGTTCATCCACCTATAGCACAGCAGTAGCTGTATGTAAGTTGCTACTAGACAAAGCTACCGCAATTATGCTGGACTAAGGATGTAACTTTAAAGTCTAGTACACACAGGCCAAATGTCCTGTGGCATCAGCCGGTTCAATAGAAATGGCCGACATTTGGCCTGTGTGTACTGCAGCCGGTCCAACAGAATTTGGCCAACTTATGTCGAAGGGGCATGGCCCAAAAAAGTCTACCTGTCAGCTCGCGATCAGCAACTTAGCCAATGGCTGAGAATGCTGACCAGAGTGTGCTGGTGGGGGAGTGGTCCCCATTTAGAAGAAAATAGTACATCACATAGTTAGTACAGTGACTCCTCCTGAGCTGTCAGTTTTTTTTTTTTGTTCAGCCCTGCTGGATTGAACAAAAAATAACTAGTAGAGTGTACCAGGCTTATTGTTCCCATCCATCAAGTCTTGGAAAGTTTTAAAACTAAATATCTGTTCAGACTGCAGTAGTAGGAACCAGCCAGAGGCGGCTCTAGGCTTTGTGAGGCCTTAGGCAAATCTTAGACATGGGGCCCTAATAACTTCCATAATGGGAAAAATAATTCAAGCGATGGACCCCTAGCAATTTTCCTGTCCACCCCAATATCCCAAAAAACAAACATGCACATAAACTTTTTTGAAAAAAACACTTTAATAATGTACACATAAAAGTCTGGTTCACACTCACTGATTGCTCCAAACTCACTGATTGGTTGTTAGAGGTTAGTGTACATCATTACTGCTCCCTGATTGGTTGCTAGAGGTTACTGCACAATATTACCACTCAATGATTGGTGCTAGAGGTACTGCACATCATTACTACCCACCCATTGGTTGCTAGAGGTTATTGCACATCATTATCACACATTGATTGGTTGATAGAGGTTACTGCACATTATTACTGCTCACTGATTGGTTGCTAATGATTACTGCTCATCATTATCACTCACTGATTTTTTGTCAAAGGTTACAGCACATCATTACCTCTCACTGGTGGGCAGGGCAGTATTGTGGTGTGTAATGCAACTGTTGGGGTACAGTTGCTTGGACGACAGGATGTATTTTGGGGTGATGGTGGCAGCATTGGGGTGAGGGGCTGAGATAATATGTTCCCTATAACAGTAAGGGGTAGGGTGATAGGATGCTAGAGGTGGGGTACAGGAGGCATGAGGATGATAATGCAGGAGGCAGGGTGGTAGGATGCCAGAGGTGGGGTACAGGGGGATGATGGGGATGATAATGACAGGGGGGGGATGGTAGAATGCCAGAGGTTGGGTAGAGAGGGAGGATGTGGATGTTGATGAAAATTGGTGAGATGGTAGGAGGTCAGCAAAGGGGCATAATGATGACAGTGGGTGGGTAGGAAGCTGACCGTGGGGTACAGGGGTGATGATGATGATAATTGGGGTAGGATGATTGAATGCTAGAGGTGGCGTACAGGGGGATGATGATGGTGGTAGGATGGTTGGATGCTAGAGGTGGGGTACAGGGGGAAGATGGGGATGTTAATGACAGGGAGCAGGGTGGTAGGATGTCAGGGGTGGGGGTAGGAAGCTGGCAGTGGGGTAAAGGGGGATGAAGATTACAGAGGGGTGGTAGGAAACTGGCAATGGGGTACAACAGGGATGAAGATGACGGGGGTGGGGTGCTAGGAAGCTGGCAGTGGGGTACAGGGAGGATGAAGATTACAGGGGGTGGGGTGGTAGGACACCAGGCACAGGGGGATTATGATAAGGATGGAGATGTGATGACAGGATGTAGGTTGGTAGGAAGCTGACAGTGGGGTAAAGGGGGGAAGATAAGGATGATGATAACGGGGTAGGGTGGTGGATGCTAGAGATGGGGTACATGGGAATGACGGGGATTTTGATGAAAGGAGGCAGGGTGGTAGAATGTCAGAGGCGGGGTTTGAGGGGGGGGTGATGACAGGGGGTGGGGTGGTAGGAAGCTGGCAGTGGAGTACCAGGAGGGATTAAGATGATGATGACAGGGGGTGGAGTGGTAGGATGCCAGAGGTGGGATACAGAGTGATGATGGGGATGCTGATAACAATGGAAGAGGTGGTAGGATGTCAACAGTAGGGTACAGGGGGGATGAAGATGACAGAGGGGTCAGGGGTAGGAAACTGGCAGAGGGGTATAGGGGGACGAAGATGACAGGGTGAGGTGGTAGGAAGCTGGCAGTGGGGTGCAGGGGGGATGATGGGGGTGGGGTGGTAGGAAGCTGGCAGTGAGGTGCAGAGAGGATGAAGATGACGGGGGTGAGGTAGTAGGAATCTGGCAGTGAGGTGCAGGGGGATGAAAATAATGGGGGTAAGGTGGTAGGAAGCTGGCAGTGGGGTGCAGGGGGATGAAGATGATGGGGGTAAGGTGGTAGGAAACTGGTAGTGGGGTGCAGGGGGGATGACGGGGGTGGGGTGGTCAAAAGCTGTCAGTGGGGTGCAGGGGGATGAAGATGACAGGGTGGGTTGGTAGGAAGCTGGCAGTGAGGTGCAGGGAGGATGAAGATGATGGGGTGAGGTGATAGAAAGCTGGCAGTGGGGTTCAGGGAGGATGAAGATGATGGGGGTGGGGTGGTAGGAAGCTGGCAGTGAGGATGAAGATGACGGGGTGAGGTGGTAGGAAGCTGGCAGTGGGGTGGAGGGAGGATGAAGATGACGGGGGTAGGGTTGTAGGAAGATGGCAATGGGGTGTTGGGGGGATGACGGGGGTGGGGTGGTAGGAAGCTGGCAGTGGGGCAGGGAGGAGGAAGATGACAAGGTGGGGTGGTAGGTAGCTGGCAGTGGGGTGCAGGGGGGGATGATGGGGGTGGGGTGGTAGGAAGCTGGCAGTGGGGTGCAGGGAGGATGAAGATGACTAGTTGGGTGGTAGGCAGCTGGCAGTGAGGTGCAGGGAGGATGAAAATGATGGGGGTAGGGTGGTAGGAAGCTGGAAGTGAGGTGCAGGGAGGATGAAGATGACGGGGGTGTGGTGATAGGAAGCTGGCAGTGGGGTGCAGGGAGGATGAAGATGACAGGGTGGGGTGGTAGGAAGCTGGCAGTGAGGATGAAGATGATGGGGTGTGGTGGTAGGAAGCTGGCAGTGAGGATGAATATGACGGGGTGGGGTCGTAGGAAGCTGGCAGTGAGTATGAAGATGATGGGGTGGGGTGGTAGGTAGCTGGCAGTGGGGTGCAGGGAAGAGGAAGATGATGGGGTGGGGTGATAGGCAGCTGGGTGCAGGGGGGTGACAGGGGTGGGGTGGTAGGAAGCCGGCAGTGGGGTGCAGGGGGGATGAGGATGACATGGGGTGGGGTAGTAGGATGCCAGGCTCAGGGGGATTATGGTGAGGATAGAAATGATGATGGGGGGATGATAGGAAGTATGATGACAGGAGACAGGGAAGTGGGATGCCAGGAACAGGGGGGACGATGAGGAAAAATCGTATTATGATTATGGCAGGGGGTCAGTAGGTGACATCATATACCAGATGGCATGCATCACGTCACTCAGGGCTGTGAGGTCACGGGCGGATGGCTGGCAGCCTCGATTTTCGGGGTGCACTCGGTCAGGAGGTGACATCAGGGGATGCTTTCAGCCTGTCAGTGTTGGGTAGTTGTACCTTAAGGCTGTGACAGACTGGCTCCTCGATGACGCGGCAGGTCCTCCATTGCTGGTCGAGCCATCCCGGAGAGTAGAGCAGGGAGCTACTCAGCTGCTACATGCAGAGCGCAGCGGAAGGGGGAGGAGCCGGAGGAGGGAAATACATACAGCTACCCACTGACCCGGAACATCGAGCTGTTCTCAAGTGGTCAGTCCGCCCACGGCTGGGAAAAGTAGTTGCACCGCATTCCCCCATGTTAAAGACGGTTCGGGGACAACGACCGGGGACATTCCCTCCCATTTCCACACACAACTTAGGTGAATTAGGCGGTGACGGCGAGGCCCCTAGGAGCGCGAGGCCTTAGGCTGCCGCCTAATTTGCCTAATTAGAGAGCCGCCTCTGGAACCAGCTCTGCTGGTCTCCCCAGTGTCACCATAAAAGGATGCACTGCATTTTGTCCAGCTTCTTCATGAATATGAAGAAAAAGGGAGAGTACACGGAGTGCAGGTTTTAACCACTTTCCGGCCGCTGTCGGCAAATATACATTGGCAGAATGGCACGGCTGGGCAAAGTAACGTACCCATACGTTACTTTGAATTTCCTGCCTGCCGCGAGCTCCGTGCCCGCGGGACCTGTGGACTCGATCGCTGCAGGGATACCCGCGATCCTGTCATGGAGCTGAAGAACGGGGAGATACCGATGTAAACAGCATCTCCCCGTTCTGCCTAATGACAGGACACTGATCGTCTGCTCCCTGTCACGTCACACACAGCCCATCCCCCTGACAGTTAGAAACACTCCCCTAGGACACACTTAGCCCCTCCCGCCCCCTAATGGTTAACCCCTTCACTGCCAGTGACATTTTTACAGTAATCAATGCAATTTTTTAGCATTGGTCACTGTATTCATGCCAATGGTCCCACAAATGTGTCAAAATTGTCAGATGTGTCCGCCATAATGTTGCAGTCACGATAAAAAAAAGCTGATCTCCGCCATTACTAGTAAAAATAAACGCTTTATTGAGATTTCTTTTTACCAAAAATATGTAGAGGAATACGTATCTGCTTGAACTGAGGAAAACATTTTTTTTTATATATTTTGGGGGATATTTATAATAGCAAAAAGTAAAAAAGAATGTGTTTTTTCAAAATTGTCGCTCTTTTTTTGTTTATAGCACAAAAAATAAAAACCACAGAGGTGATCAAATACCACCAAAAGAAAGCTCTATTTGTGGGAAAAAAAGGATGTCAATTTTGTTTGGGAGCCACGTCGTACAACCGCGCAATTGTCAGTTAAAGTGACGCAGTGCAGAATCTCAAAAAGTGCTCTGGTCAGGAAAGGTGTAAATCCTTCTGGGTCTGAAGTAGTTAATACATACAGTATCTCACAAAAGTGAGTACACCCCTCACATTTTTGTAAATATTTTGTTATATCTTTTCACGTGACAGCACTGAAGAAATTACACTTGCTACAATGTAAAGTAGTAAGTGTACATCTTGTGTAACAGTGTAAATGTTCCCTCAAAATACCCTCTTGGGCATGGAGTTCCCCAGAGCTTCACAGGTTGCCACTGGAGTCCTCTTCCACCCCTCCATGATGACATTACGGAGCTGGTGGATATTAGAGACCGTGCGCTCCTCCACCTTCCATTTTGAGGATGTCGCACAGATGCTCAATAGGGTTTAGATCTGGAGACATGCTTGGGCTGTCCATCACCTTTACCCTCAGTTTTTTGTCTCATCAGACCACAGGACATGGTTCCAGAAATCCATGTCCTTAGTCTGCTTGTCTTCAGCAAACTGTTTGGGGGCTTTCTTGTGCATCAGCTTTAGAAGATGCTTCCTTCTGGGCCGACAGCCATGCAGACCAATTTAATGCAGTGTGTGGCGTATGGACTGAGCACTGACGGGCTAACCCCCCACCCCTTCAACCTCTGTAGCAATGCTGGCAGCACTCTTACATCTGTTTTCCAAAGACAACCTTTGGATATGACGCTGAGCACATGCACTCAACTTTTTGGGACGACCATGGCGAGACCTGTTCTGAGTGGAACCTGTCCTGTTAAACCGCTGGATGGTCTTGGCCACTGTCTGTGCTGTAGCACAGTTTCAGGGTCTTGGCAATCTTCTTATAGCCTAGCCTACACCATCTTTATGTAAAGCAACAATTCTTTTTTTCAGATCCTCAGAGAGTTCTTTGCCATGAGATGCCATGTTGAATTTCCAGTGAACAGTATGAGAAAGTGAGAGCGATAACACCAAATTTAACACACCTGCTCCCTATTACCATCTGAGACCTTGTAACACTTGGACATTTTCACTTAGGGGTGTACTCACTTTTGTTGCCAGCAGTTTAGACATTAAAGAGGAAGTAAACCCTGATGGGTTTACTTCCTCTTTGTCTCCCTGCAAAGGTAAAGCATAATGGGCTACTATGCATCGCATAGTAGCCCATTATGTGTCACTTACCTGACACAGGAACCAGCGATGTCACCTCTGTCCCCTGTAGTCTGGAGCATCCATCTTCTTCCGGGTATCGCTGCTCCGGCACTGTGAGTGACGTCACTCCTACACATGCGCGCGGGAGCCACCACTAACGGCATAACGCCGTTAGCAGCGGCATGCTGCTAACGGCGATAGAGCGCCTGCGTGCCGCTGTGCATGCGCCGTAGACAGCTGTCACTGTCTTTTAGTAAATATCTCCTAAACCATATAGGTTTAGGAGATATTTCTTCAAAGTGGTTTGTAAGAGTTTACAACCACTTTAATGGCTGTGTGTTGACTTATTTTGAAGGGGCAGCAAATTTACACTGTTATACAAGCTGTACACTCACTACTTTACATTGTATCAACTAGGCACTTCTTCAGTGTTGTCACATGAAAAGATTTAATAAAAAATAAATATATATAATACAAAAATGTGAGGGGTGTACTATATGTTTTATGTACACTTTTGTTTCTATTTTCATGATTTTCAGGATGAAATTCGTCAGCTAATCTCCTCAGCAAAGCAGGAAAGGTAGGATGGGGAGGAAGAGCAGGAGCAAAGCGTCACATTAGGTTTAAATGTGTGTCCAAGACAGGGGCAGACTGACAACTCCTTGGGCCCCCGGGCAATAGGAGATTATGGTGCCCCCAAGCAATAGAAGATTATGGGGCCCCTGGGCAATAGGAGAAGATTATGGGGCCCCTGGGCAATAAATTATGGGGCCACACAGTATACACACACACATACAGTATACACACACACAGACACACAATATACACACACAGAATACACATACACACACTGAAAAGGTACTGGAGAGGCGGGGCAGCTATAGTCATGGGATTTTTAAAAAAATACAGATTTTTACATACTGTCCCTGATTTTATTGAGGCTGGCAACCCTGATGGGGCCCCATAGTGGCATGGGTTCCTTGGGCAGTGCCAGAATGGTCAGTCCGCCCCAGTCCAAGACACTCTCACTGTGTATCCATTCCTGGCTGCTTTCTGCTACCTTTACCCATCAGTATAGATCAAACCCGATCTGGGATAAATAATCCGATCTGAAGATCCACTGTGCAAATGCATGCTACGAAGAGCAATCCAAACGGCAGTGTATTAAAAGTCCCGCGGCGTGTACACTCTGCTGGCTACCGCCACTCAGTCGTCGCTGGTGCAGTCAGCTGACACTCCCCAGACAACGCTCTGATGTCACGCTCTCTGACGTGTTTCGCTAGCCAATAGGACGCTAGCTTCCTCAAAACTGGGAGTAGTCTAGGACCGGCTGTTTAAAGTGGTTGTAAACTCTTACAAACCACTTTGACTTATAGGTAAGCCTAGATTAAGGCTTACCCGTAGGTCCAAGAAATATCTCCTAAACCTACATGGTATAGGAGATATTTACAAAAAGACAGGCACCCCTGTCTACGGCGCATGCATCGTAGACAGCGGCGCGCAGGCGCACTGAACACGCCGCAGATCACAGCGGTATGCAGCTCGTGTCGGCTCCCGTGCGCATGTGCGGGAGTAGTGTCATCGCGGCTCCGGCGCCGGAGCAGCGAGAACCCGGGATACATGGCAGTGGTGAAGATAAAGGAGGAGGACCGCTTTGGGTGCTTCGTTCTCGGGTAAGTTATTCACAATAAGCTAGTATGCTATGCATACTAGCTCAGTATGCCTTTGCCTTGCAGGTTGCATTTTTTTTTTTTAAGTGCCTTTACTTCCCTACCTCTTTAAATAGTGATAATAATACCAGCACAAGGTGCAATACCAGTCTTTGGCCACAAGATGTCAACCATCCTCCCTCAAATGCATACATAACTTTCAGAAAGAAACCTAATTGAGTGCACAGGCTTTTCTAAGCTGATTAAACTGGAAAAGAGGAAATAGATAACTAGTTGATTATATGAAAGAGTGACATGGCAGAAGCACATAGGAACACCAATCAGAAAAAGAGAGAGGATCAAAGCACATCATAAAAAATAATAAAAAATAAAGAAACAGAGAAAAAAAACATCATTCCTTTGTGCAGTCGTTCTTTTTCCATTAATCTCTTCTGATATTTCACGTTTGAATTTTTTCAAAAAAGGCTGTAAGCTGCATTCCGTATTCAAGCCAAACAGTACCATCGAGTTTAGATAATACGTTTATATCTTTTCCTTTCGTAACAGGATGATATCAGAATCACCCCTTCTAGGGTGTAAATTAAGTACATAGATACCCTTTATTGTTAACCCTTTAGAATCACTATTATGAAATTGTGCAAAATGCACTGAGATGGAGCGATCATCATCCTTCCTCCTTATGCCACTGATGTGCTCGCCAATCCTGATGCAAAGCTCACATTTCGTTTTGCCTACGTATATTTTATTACATGGGCAGTTGAGTACATAAACAACCTGAGTAGATGAGCAATTTATGTGTAGCGCCAATACTCCTAACGAGTACGCCCTATGTATTTAAATTTAGTTTTATTTTGAGCGTGGCTCCAGGTAGCCGAGGCCAGCAAAGGAGGCTGGCCCCGCCACCTGGTATGGACTTAAAGGGGAATCCCTACGCCGAAAAATCAGCGTGGGGGTCCCACCCTAGGTCCATATCAGACCCTTATCCGAGCATGCTACCCGACCAGCCAGGAAAGGGGGTGGGGACGAGCGAGCGCCCCCCCCCTCCTGAGCCGTACCAGTCTGCGTGCCCTCAACATGGGGGGTGCCTTGGGGAAGGAGGGGCCGTGCGGCCCCCCCACCCCAAAGCACCTTGTCCCCATGTTGATGAGGACAAGGGCCTCTTCCCGACAACCCTGGCCGTTGGTTGTCGGGGTCTGCGGGCGGGGGGCTTATCGGAATCCGGGAGCCCCCTTTAGTAAGGGGCCCCTGGATCCCGGCCCCCCACAATGTACCCCTACCCATTCACCTGTGAAAAAAAGTAAAAAAAAACAACACACAAGGGTTAAAATAGTTTATTGCACAGCTCGGGGGGTCATCTTCCATCTTCGGGGGTCTTCTCGCTGGACTCCTTCGCTATCTTCTGCTATCTCTTTCACTAGCGGAGGAGCCCGGCTTTCTTCTTCGCCGCCACCCTCTTCTTCCGACTTCGGGGGTCTTGTCCCCCTCTTCGGTTCTTCTTGACGGGCCTCCGCTCCTTCTTCTAGCTCTTTTACAAGCAGTGGCCCGGTCTTCTGTCGCCGCACAGAACAGAAGGCGGCGACAGCGGCGACAGAAGACCGGGCCTCCGCTTGTAAAAGAGCTAGAAGAAGGCGCGGTGGCCCGGCAAGAAGAACCAAAGAGGGGGACAAGACCCCCGAAGTCAGAAGAAGAGGGTGGCAGTGAAAAAGAAAGCCGGGCTCCTCCGCTAGTGAAAGAGCTAGCAAAAGAGCAGAAGCTAGCGGAGGAGTCCGGCGAGAAGACCGGTTGTGTGTTGTGTTTTTTTTTTTTACAGTTGAATGGGTAGGGGGTACATTGTACCCCATACTCATTCACATAGGGGAGGACCCCCACGCCAATTTTTCAGCGTAGGGATTCCCCTTCCAGTCCATACCAGGTGGCGGGGCCAGCGACGCCTCCTTCGCTGGTCCCGGCTACCTGGAGACCCGCTCAAAATACCCGGACTTTCCTCCCCGTGTGTGGGCGAGTCCGTTCATTTCCAAAGTATGGCGGATAGTCCGGCAGACTTAGTCCGCCGTACCTAGTCCGCCGCAAAAGTACCGTGTGTGGGCAGGTAGCTCGTTCGGAAAGTCCGGCGGACAGTCCGGCGGAAAGTCCACCAGACTAAGTCTGCTGGATAGTCTGATACGTGTGTATGCGGCATTAGGAATAACTCACTTAAATCTATCCAAACAAGAGTCTAGTAGACATCCCAGGTATGTTAAAGTTTGAAACATGAAATCATAAATTATAATATAATAAATAACTATAAATAATAATAATTTAATAATAATACAATTTATTCAATAATGTAATCAAATAAAAAAAACACAAAAATTTGCTCAGTTGCACAATTATAGCTGTCATTACTTTCAGTGTTTGATGAGGAATTTCGCCACAAATCACTATCACTCAATTGTGCAAGTGATTCTAATTTATTATCGCTGTTTTTCTAGCTTTTGATGTAAAGGGACACTTTTTGGTTGCTATGGACATTCTCAAGTTTACAGGCAGAAAGAACAGTATATATAATATAAAACTGCATGCAGGGCACAGGACAAAGCATGACGAGTCTGTCTCCGCACAGTGAGTGGAGACGGATCTGTTATCCACCTGCTCAGCAGGGATCAGCGGATCGATTCCATGCAGAGCATAGCCAAGTACATACACAAGTCCGTGTGAAAGGGGCCTTATGGACAAAAGGTATGTGAAATAATTTGACACACTAATGCCGCTTACACACGATCAAATTGTCTGGCGACTTAGTCCGCCGGACCGCATTTCACCAGACAATCCGATCGTGTGTGGGCTTCAGCGGACTTGGGTTTCAGCGGACAATACGTTCGTGAGTATGCTAGTCCGGCGGACTAATGCCGCGTACACACGATCAAACAATCTGGTGGAAAAGTCCGGCAAACTCAAGTTCGCCGGACAATCCGCCCGTGTGTAGCCTCCGGTGGACTTTTTTACCCAAAAGTACGGCGGACTAAGAAAGTATTTTTGCACTCCAATCTGTCCGCCGGACTCGTTTTCAGCGGACAGTACGGCCATGTGTGTGCCAGTCCGCCGTACTTTTGAAATGAGCGGACTATTCCCGAGCGGAGAAAAGTCAGCTCATTTTGAGCGCGTCTCCAGGTAGCCGGGGCCAGCGAAGGAGGCGTCGCTGGCCCCGTTACCTGGTATGGACTTAAAGGGGAACCCCTACACCGAAAAATCGGTGTGGGGGTCCCCCCCTAGGTCCACATCAGACCCTTGTCTGAGCACGCTACCCAGCCGGCCAGGAAAGGGGGTGGGGATGAGCGAGCGCACCCCCTCCTGAGCCGTACCAGGCCGCGTGCCCTCAACATGGGGGGTTCCTTGGGGAAGGAGGGGCCATGCGGCCCCCCCCACCCCAAAGCACCTTGTCCCCATGTTGATGAGGACAAGGGCCTCTTCCCGACAACCCTGGCCATTGGTTGTCGGGGTCTGCGGTCGGGGGGCTTATCGGAATCCCCCTTAATAAGGGGGCCCACGGATACCGGCCCCCCACCCTATGTGAATGAGTATGGGGTACAATGTACCCCTACCCATTCACCTGTAAAAAAAAAGTAAAAAAAAAACACAACACACAAGGGTTAAAATAGTTTATTGCACAGCTCCGGGGGTCTTCCGTCTTCGGGGGTCTTCTCGCCGGACTCCTCCGCTAACTTCTGCTAGCTCTTTTACTAGTGGAGGAGTCCGGCTTTCTTCTTC
The DNA here is from genome assembly GCF_037356315.1 of Lithobates pipiens. Lineage (NCBI taxonomy): Eukaryota > Metazoa > Chordata > Amphibia > Anura > Ranidae > Lithobates > Lithobates pipiens. Next base: position 207,955,627 of record NW_027507784.1, read on the forward strand.
ACCACCGCCCTCTTCTTCCGACTTCGGGGGTCTTGTCCCCCTCTTCGGTTCTTCTTGCCGGATGCTGGGACTGTGACATCATAATAGGCGGGGACATCATCCGGTGATGTCCCTATATAAGTCGCCGCGTGCCGCGTCCCCATCATTGTGAGCAGAGACATCGACGAGGCAACATCTGAAGAGAAGAAAAGAAGAGAACAGAAGAACAGAAGACGACGGCAGCGGCGACAGAAGACCAGGCCACCGCCTGTAAAAGAGCTAGAAGAAGGCGCGGTGGCCCGGCAAGAAGAACCGAAGAGGGGGACAAGACCCCCAAAGTCGGAAGAAGAAAGCCGCGTTCCTCTGCTAGTAAAAGAGCGAGCAGAAGATAGCGGAGGAGTCCGGCGAGAAGACCCCCGAAGACGGAAGACCCCCGGAGCTGTGCAATAAACTATTTCAACCCTTGTGTGTTGTGTTTTTTTTACTTTTTTTTACAGGTGAATGGGTAGGGGTACATTGTACTTATTAAAGGGGGCTCCCAGATTCCGATAAGCCCCCCTCCCGCAGACCCTGACAACCAACGGCCAGGATTGTCGGGAAGAGGCCCTTGTCCTCCTGAACATGGGGACAAGGTGCTTTGGGGTGGGGGGCCGCGCGGCCCCCCCTTCCCCAAGGCATCCCCCATGTTGAGGGCACGCGGCCTGGCATGGCTCAGGAGGGGGGCACGCTCGTCCCCACCCCCTTTCCTGGCCCGCCGGGTAGCGTGCTCGGACAAGGGTCTGATGTGGACCTAGGTGGGGACCCCCACGCCGATTTTTCGGTGTAGGGGTTCCCCTTTAAGTCCATACCAGGTAACAGGGCCAGCAACGCCTCCTTCGCTGGCCCCGGCTACCTGGAGACGCGCTCAAAATGAGCGGACTTTCCTCCGTGTGTGTGGGGGCGAGTCCATTCATTTCAAAATTACGGCGGATAGTCCAGCGGACTTAGTACGCCGTATTAGTCCGCTTAAAAAGTGCCGTGTGTGGACAAGTAGCTCGTTCAGAAAGTCCGGCGGACAGTCCGGTGGGAAGTCCATCAGACTTAGTCCGCCGGATAGTTGGCTACGTGTGTACGCGGCATTAGAATGACGCATGCTCAGAAGCAAGTACAAAAAGGAAGCTTTTGGCTACTGGCTGTTGAACTTCCTTTTTCTAGTCCCGTCGTACGCGCTGTACGTCATCACACTATCAATCGCCGGACTTTCCGTGTGTCGCCAAGTCCGTTCGGTAGAAAGTCCGCCGGACTATCCGCTGGATTGTTTGCCGGACTAAGTACGCCGGACAACTTGATCGTGTGTACACGGCATAATGTAAACTGTAAGATTACAGTGTACATAGTGTACTCAGTGTACTGTATGTGTTATGTGTTTTTCACTTTTTGAATTTGGCACCGGGCTCGCAGAGAATGGAGCCTGGCACTGTGGTAGATCGAGCGGAGGAGACATTGCAGGATCCTGGGGACGAGGTAAGTAATTTTGCCTGGATCCTGCTATGCAATCCCGAGTGTGGCTTGGGGTTACCGTTTTTGGTAATGAAAATTTACTCCGAGCCACTCTCGGGATTCCCACTAGGGAGGTTAAGGTCTATTTCTGGTAGTCTGCTCATTGGCCCTGACTTGGTTATCAACAAATATTCTACTTTTTTCACAACACTTTATGCCTCAACTACTGAACACTCCCGAGGCAATGACGGAATTCCTTAACGACATCTTCTTCCCTTCTCTGACCTCTGACCAGATGGATTTGCTGGAGGCTCCTATTTCCAACAATGCCATTGAAGAAGCTATTGAGCATCTTGCTCCATCCAAGCCCCCTGAGTCGAACGGGTTACCTTTAGGATTCTACACACACTGTCAGAATTTTATGGTCCCCAAGTTATGTAAACTGTTTGCAGACATTTTCTAATCTGCCATCCTACCTAGCAGGTCACAACCCTTTGTGTTCCTTTACCCTTCCCCTCTTTCCTTCCCCTCCCTCCTTTTTTTCCCCTCCCCCCTCCCCTTTTCTCCCCTGTCTTTTCCGCCCTCTTCTTATCCCGTCCCCATCCCCTTTTGCCATCCTCCTTGCCATCTTATGATTCTCCACCTTTGCAGTTGATACTTATGTGTCCATGTGAATCTACTATTAAAAATTATTTAATTTATTATCCATTACTTTAAAATATTTAAATATTTTTATTGATAAATACTTTTTAAATATTTTTTATCTATTTATCAACTTATCTTAGAAGTTTATATTGAATTTACAGCCAGCAAGTCTTAGTAATAAAATAATATATAAAAATGAAATATAATATATTACCCCATAAAATAATATAAATAGTTAAAAATTAAAAATGATTTTTTTCCCCATCCCTTCCCCCGTTTTTCCATATTAAATCTCAGCAATATTTATTTAATTTCGTTTTTAATTAATTTTCCAATTGACATTTGTTTATTGAATACTGAATGTGTGTTTTTTATATACGTATATATATATATATATATATATATGTCTTTTATAAATTTATCAAGTATTTGTTTTTTGTATCAACATATCCAGTACCTGATATAAGTGATTATGATTTAAGATAAGCTATAGTGAATTATAAAATGTATGCACACTGTATTTTTTTTTTTTTTTCCGATGTCATAAATATATTACTGTTGCACCTATACAGCCTGCAATATTGAACTTGGCCATTAGGTGGCAGTGCTGAACAGGCACATAAATAGGCCACACATGACCCGCTTTACCGCGCATGCTGTGTTGCTTTACGGCCGTACAGCCCATACCCTGAACTCTGCACTCCAGCCCGCCATGTGACTGTTTGGCCACGCTGAAAGCCTTGTTGTGGATCGCGACTGAATCCTGGAACTGCACTGTGGACCGGCAAGTTGACAGCGCAGAGGAATAGAGCTATTTTCCATCCAGACTGCAGAGATCACTTATGGCTAATACTGGACTCCCCTGCGCTGGACAATCATGTCTTTACATGTGAATATTTTAATGCTTACTTGCTATTAAATGTTAACAGTCTTACTAAGAGGCGCCTGTTGCTGTCTTTTTCTCTCTTACATATTGCAGTGGCTTCAACTCCCCCCACAAAGCTGCCCTGCTATACAGACTGTATATTCTCACAAGGAACTCCATTTGCTCAAAGGACTATTTGATGAACTTGCATTGTGTTCTCTTTTTTCCGTACTGTAACCTGTGCTGCTATTTGTTATTGTGTAAGATTCTGGTAACTGGGGGTCCTTACTGGGTTTGGGTATAAGCTCCAGTCTAGGTAGGATGGCAGATTAGAAAATGTCTGCAAACAGTTTACATAACTTGGGGACCATAAAATTCTGTGAGCGTTTTAATGCTAACTTGCTATTAAATGATAACGGTCTAAGAGGCCCCTGTTGCTGTCTTTTTCTTCCAACCAGAATCTTACAGACCTATCTCACTCTTCCAACTAGACTTTAAGATACTGGCCAAGGTCCTGGCTCTCGTTTAAACAAGGTGATCCTTAGTTTGATCCACCCTGACCAGGTCGGTTTCATGCCTGCCAAAAATACGGCCTTCAATCTTCTCGCATCCTCGCATTCAATCCTCGTATAATAATGTGGGATCCAGAGATGTGATGTCTTTGGACGCAGCCAAGGCGTTCAACTCAGTTGAGTGGTATTACCTGTGGGAATGCTTTTGCCGGTTTGTCTTCAGGCCAAACTACATGAAATGGATCCAACTTTTGTATCAGGCTCCGATGGCCAGGATCTCGGCCAAAGATCGTGTGTCAGCCTCATTTCCTCTTGCTAGAGGTACGCATCAGGGCTGTCCCCTATCCCGCTACTATATATGCCCTTGCAGTGGAACCATTAGCCACAACAATTAGAAACCAACAATTAGTCTATATGCAGACGATATGTTATACCTGGATCGTGATCAAGCAATTTTGGCAATATTCTGGCCTCAAAATCAATTGGGACAAGTCCCAGATGCTCCCAATTGACCTTGGAGTCCCTATGACTGCACAAGCTAGCCTCCCTCTTGCACATGTCAGTGTTATTAAATATCTTGGAGTGTTAATTATGTGCTCCTACAGAGAATAAATCTAGACCCTTTACTCCCAGTTGTAAAAGCCAAGACCCAAGTCTGGGCTCAATTTCCTCTGGGTGTCATTGGATGTATCAATTTAATTAAAATGGTGCTGTTGTCCAAGCTCCTCTATATCCCTTGGCGTGCCCCAGTGCATCTACCACTGCATATATTTAAAAGCCTAGAATCTATCCTCAATTCTTTTGTATGGGGTGCAGTTTGTCACATATTGTCCTGTCGCGCTGTCACGTATCTGGTGGTAGAGCCTGATATGCAGAGGATGGCCTCTCTTACACCTCAGACTCAAGGCCGCTGGTAGAGCAGACAGAAGGCGTGCAATTCAGAGTCATGTGAGTGCCTGGCAGGATCGCTGACAGCATAGCTGTAATGGAACTCCTAGCGGGACTGTGGAGAAAAACTGACACAGCTGAAAACAAGGGACAGCAGTAAGTAGGAAGCTGGAACAGACTGGTACTGGAACACCACAAGCAGGGGAGCAGATGCAGGTGGGATGGATGCTCCCAAAGGGCTGGAGAGAATTCAGGTACAGGCAGGCTGGGTCATACGCAGGCGGACAAGTCAGGAACTGATGCAGGGGCTGGATCAGAGTCAGGGTACAGGCCAGATTGGTAACAGGCTGGCAGCGAAGTAGCAGAAGGAACAGGCAGGTGCAGAGTTAAAGACAAGCCAGGGTCAGATTCAGGCAGAAGGCAGGAACATCAGGAACAAGCCGGGTCAAGCAACAGGAACAGATATCAGATACTTGCTAGCAGGGACACATGGGGAATGCTGTAGAGCAGACAGTATTGAGTCTGGGTGCTGACCCAGTTTAAATTTTGGCGCCATTAACTGTTTCAAGGTGTGCACGTGCGCAGCGGCATTCTCCTAACAGGAATTGAAGGTTCAGGATGTATTCTGCGGCTACCATCTTGGTTTTTGGCATGCCCTTCCTGGCATTGCCCCCCTAATGGGCAGCCACCAGATGCCCAACTTAGGCAATTAGGCAGGATGGGAGCTTTGGCATGAATATTGCCTTCCGGTTCCCATGAGTTGTCCTGGCCCATATCCTTTCCATTGCATCAGGTACTGAACCTAATTCCTCCTCTTCCTGCAATTTAAAATTGTTTCAACTTCAAATTCTTCTTCTCCATTGACAATTACGGGTTCAGGTGGACAAAAATTTTGCCCAGGAACAGCGGGCTAGGATCAAGGATAACAGGCTTCAGCAGGGTTAAGTGGAACATGGGGTATATCCTGAACGAGACTGGCAGTTCTAATTAGTAAGCAACATTGTTGATTATCTTTTCACAGGGAATGGCCCCACAAACTTAGGGCCAGTTTTGTCAAAGGGCAGGCTAATTTCAGGTTTCTTGTTGATATCAAACGTGGTCACAAGGATTTAGGATCAATTCTCCCCTTCTCTTCTAGTCAAAAACCTCTTATTATAGGCTTGTGTTTTGGCCATTGTTTCCTGTAACAATTTGTTGTTAGTATTAAAGAAATCCCTTGTTTCAAGAACAGCTGGTACAGGGCACTCTGGTATTGTATTGAACAAAAAAGAAGGATGGAAAATGTACTTGGCAAAGAATGTTGACTGTCTTGTGGCTGAGTGAACAGAATTACTGTAAGCAAATTCGGCTAAGGGAAGTAGTGAAACCCCATTATTTTGGGAAAACGAAGAGAAGCAGAGTAGATATTGTTCAAAAGTTTGATTGGTTCTTTCTGTTTGTCCATTCGTTTGTGGGTGATAGCCTGGTGAAAATGGAAGTTCAATCCCAAGGGTTTCACATAAAGCTATTCAGAACCTGGAGGTGAACTGCACCCTCGGTCAGACACGATATTTGCCAGAACCCCATGAAGCCTTATAATCTCCTTGATAAAGATTTGTGCAGTTTCTTGGGCTGATGGTGTACCTTTCCTATGTAGGACATGTGCTATCTTAGATAGTCGGTCTACTACCACAAAGATAGTATTGTAGCCCATGGATGGGGGGTCTCCAGGGTCTATTCGTGACAGGTAATGGTTTCAACAGACCCCAAGCCCTGGATTTGCTGTTCTTGTTGTGGATACAGGTAGTGCAGGATTCCACATATCTCTTACAGTCCTTCTCCATCCTGCACCAGTTCAGCAATCTTACGAATGCCAAAATGCTCTGCTAGCATGTGATCATGACACATCCCCAAGGTGGAAACTCTGAGATCCTCCAGTACAAAGACTTTGTCTTTGTACCAAAGCAGCTAGTAAAGTGACTCCAGGTGGTGGGGAGCTCCTCACTGAAGCTTGTTTAATCAGAACCATCAAGTCCTGAAGTTCCCAGAACACAGAATGGTATCTGGAGGTGAAACTTCTTCAGATGTACTAAACATGCGTGACAGCGCATTGGGTTTTGTGTTCTTAGATCCAGGCCTGTACGTTATATGGAAGGCAAATCTTGAAAATAATAGTGCCCACCTGGCTTGCTGGGGTTTCAACCTCTTTGCTGTCCTTAAAATCTAGATTCTTGTGATCCGTATAGATCAGGATTGGGTGTGCAGCCCTTTCTAGTAAGTACTTCCATTATTCCAGAGCAGCTTTGATGGCTAGAAGTTCACAGTCCCGAACATCATAGTTTCTCTCCACAGTTGATAGCTTGTGGAAAAAACTATTCCCAGTAATGTATTGCTCCAACCGCTGTTTCTGAGTCTACTTCTAGGATGTAGGGCAGAGCTGGATCAGGATGCTTCAGAACAGACTCGGAGGTGAACAGCTTTTTTAGAGTCACAAAGGCAGCCTGAGTGTCAGGGTTGGGCCCAGCCCTTCCTTCTCTGAGCTGGCCGCTCAGTGTTCAGCTAATTGCCAGCTCCTATCTCTCCACAGTTACTCAGCAGTTGATGATATCTTGCTCATCAGTCCTTCCTACTTAAGCCATCCAGTCCAGAAGAGTTCTGCCTTCACCTTGGTTAACATCCCAAGAAACTATCTTCTGCATTCCTGTTTAAAAGACTTGCTTTGCTGACATCCCTTCTGGCTCCAGATCCTACTTGCTGTTCCACTACATTGATCTCTGATTCTGGCTTGGCTGATCCATTCCGGTTAATGAACTTTGGCTATGTTTAGACTACGTATGTTCTTTTTACTTGTAATATTAAACAAGTGTGATTTAATTGTACTTCTGTCTCTGTCTAATTTCATGGTTTCTGACAGTAGGCGAAGGCCATGAATTCAGAAGATGCAGTCAATCCACTTGTTGGTAATATTTTTTCCAGATTGGATGAACTGGATCACTGCATGGATCAGTTTGCCATGGCGTTACAAACACTCCTGAGTTGCACGGCTCACCTGGAATCTTCCACTGTGGCCACCCCGGTACAACCTATGTTGCAGGCCGACCCTGCTGCTGCTCCAGAGTATTACCTCTATAAGAGTTATATCTGGTTCCGCTCCACTTCCCCAACGATTTGGGGGTGATCCAGTCCAATGCAAAGAGTTTCTCAACCAAGTTGAGATATACTTTCAGATGCTGCCCCATCTTTTCTTTCTGAGAGAGCCTTGGCCTGGGCACACCCTATATAGGAGATGCAAAAACCTGTTGTCTTGAGCTACCTTGAGTTTGTGGCTTTGTTTAAAAGGGTATTTGTCATTACCGCTCGTGCCACTTCGCCAGCCAAGTGCCTCATGTCCATCGAACAGAATACGAAAACTGTTGCCGACTACACCATTGAATTCCGTACCCTGTCAGCAGAGTTTGCGTGGAACAATGAGGCCCTCGTAGCTGCTTTTTCTCATGGTATCTCGGATACCATCAAGGATGAGATAGCAGCCGGGGATATAAACACTGAGCTGGAGAAGTTGATCACGTTTGCCGTCCACATTGACTCCAGACTCAGAGAAAGACTCTCTTTTAAGGAACGCTTGCGGAAGCCTCCTGTATGTTTGTCTCCTAGCTTAGCAGTCCCACCCATGCCTCCCTCACCTCCCATGCCTCCTGGTACCGAGTCGGTCAGTGAAAGTGAACCCTTACACTTGGGTTTCACACGTCTCTGTGGATGCGTGCACCTTTTCACTGTCCTCCCTGCCGGAGGAGTACCGCGATTTTAGCAATGTCTTTGACAAAGGTCAAGCCAGTAGTTTGCCTCCACAGCAGACATATGATTGTGCAATTGACCTTCAACTTGGTGTCATACCCTCTCGTGGCCGGGTTTACCCTTTTTCCATCTTGGAGGATAAGGCAATGGAGGAGTGTTGCAGATGCACTTTCTCGTGGTTTCACATCCTCGTCTCCTGCTGGTGCTGGTTACTTCTTTGTGAAGACGACTAGTGAACTGAGACCTTGTATTGATTTTAGGGGTCTCAATAATTTCACAATTAGGAATGCCTATCTAATTCAGTTGATTATGGAATTATTTGACCACCTCAAGGGAGCAACGGTTTTCACGAAGCTTGATTTGAGAGGGGCATACAATCTCGTGAGGATTAATGAGGATGACAAGTGGAAAACTGCGTTTAATACCAGAACAAGCCATTATGAGTACCTCATAATGTCTTTTGGCCTTTGTAATGCCCGGCAGCTTTCCAGGAATTTATTAACGATGTCCTCTGAGATTTGTGGCAGTTATGTGTGGTGGTTTATCTCGATGCTATCCTCATATTTTCCAAGTCCCTGGAGAGCCACCATACAGATGTCTGTCGTGTGCTTCCGAAACTAAAAGAGAACAATCTCTATTGTAAACTGGAGAAGTGCGAGTTAAATTCCTGGATTACGTCATTTCCACTGCTGGTTTTTCAATAAACCCAGAGAAACTTTTGGCAGTTCTACAGTGGCCCGACCTGTGGGTTTACATCCTCTGCAGCGTTTCCTGGGCTTTGCCAACTATTATCGGAAGTTTATTCGTAACTTATCATCTCTGGTTAATCCCCTGACTGATTTGACCAGAAAGGATGGTAACCCACAGAGTTGGTCACCGGAGTCCATTAAGGTCTTTGAGAGTCTCAAGGCTGCCTTTGTGTCTGCTTCTGTGTTGGCACATCGTTACCTTTTAGCCTTGAGGTTGATGCTTCTGAGACTGATGATGGCGCCCTTCTGTCTCAATGTCCTACCACATCCTTGTGGCTACTACAACCCATACCCAATGGAGAGAGGCCCTGGACCCACCTGTCTATGGATTTCATTGTGGAGTTACCCAACTCCCAGGTCAACACAGTTATCCGTATGTTGGTAGACTGGTTCTCAAAGATGTGTCATTGTATTCCACTTAAGAAGTTGCCCACTTCTAAGGAACTGACTTCCATTTTTGCTCAGGAGATCTTTCGCTTACATGGGCAACCCAAGGTGATTGTCTCGGACGGGGGTAGTCCGTTTGTGTCCCGCTTCTGGCGAGCCTTTTGGGCACAGTTGGGAATTCAGCTTGCTTTCTCCTCTGTGTATCACCCACAGTCTAATGGGGCTGCAGAAAAAGACAATCAGTCCTTGGAGCAATTCTTATGTTGCTATATTTCTGACCATCATAACAACTGGTCAGACCTATTACCATGGGCAGAGTTTGCTCACAACAGTGCCTTGAATTCTGCTTTCCAATTGTCCCCGTTTATGGTGAATTATGGTTGCCAACCTTCCATGTTGCCTGACTTGTTTGTTCCACAGAATATTCCTGCATTAGAGGAGCATCTCTGTGGTCTTCGTGCCACCTGGGCACAAGTCCAGGAGGCTTTGTGTCATGCTAATGATAGGTACAGACTCCATGCTGACCGCAGATGCCTGCCTGCGCCTTCCTACCAGGTCTGGGACAGGGTCTGGCCGTCATCTCGCAACCTCCAACTTCATGTTTCCTCACTGAAGTTCGCACTTCAGTTTATTGGGCTTTTCCGTATTCTTTGAAGGATTAACCCAGTGACTTGCGCATTAGACCTTCCTTCTAATATGCATATTTAAAATGTATTTCATGTCTCCTTTTTAAAAACTTTGGTCTGCAAACGCTTTACCACCTTGGTGCCATGTCCTCACCCTGTACTGGTTGAGAACCATGAGGAGTATGAAGTACAGTCCATTGTTGACTCCCGTAGGTTTCGTGAGCACATACAGTACCTGGTGCATTGGAAAGGGTACAGTCCAAAGGAACGCTCTTGGGTCTAATTTTTGGACATACATGACCCTGTCCTCCGTGATTTCCATGGACATTTTCCCCTCAAGCTGTCAGGAACCATGAAACAGACAGAGACAGAAGTACAATAAAATCACACTTGTTTATTAATAAAAAATAAAAAGGTAAACAGGAAAAAGCGTAGTCAAGCAAGCCAGAGTCCAGTAGCCAGATCAGGTAGTCAGCCAGTCCAAAGTTCATAAACCAGATCGGATAATCAGCCAGTCCAGATGTCAGGGATCCAAGGAGAGCAACTGCAAGCAGGATGGAAGCCAGGAGGGATGTAGCAAGCCAGTCTTGAAACAACAGCAGGAGATGGTTCCTAGTAAAGTGACCAAACGTGAAGGCAATGGAGAAATGAGCTGGAAGACTTTAAATAGGCAGGCCAGACGAGCTTTATCAGGAACAGCTGGTAACTGTGGAGAGAGAAGAGAGCTGGCAATTAGCTGACAGCTGAGCAGCCAGCCCAGAGGAGGAAGGGCTAAGCCAGCCCTGAAACAAGCCTGGTGGTTGTTCGAGAGGAAGAGATTGTTGAGGAGGAGGTACTGTCAGGGTTGGGTTCAGCCCTTCCTTCTCTGAGCTGGCCGCTCAGCTGTCAGCTAATTGCCAGCTGCTATCTCTCCACAGTTACTCAGCTGTTGATGATATCCTGCTCATCTGTCCTGCCTACTTAAGCTGTCCAGTCCAGAGGTGCTCTGCCTTCGCCTTGGTCAACATCACAAGAAACTATGTCCTGCGATCCTGTTCAAAGACTTGCTTTGCTGACATCCCTTCTGGCTCCAGATCCTGTTTGCTGTTCCACTACATTGATCTCTGACCTTTGGCTTGGCTGACTATCCGTTATGGTTTCTGAACTTTGACTACGTTTGTTCTTTTTACATTTATTATTAAACAAGTGTGATTTAACTGTTCTTCTGTCTCGGTCTGATTTCATAGTTTCTGACACTGAGCTTCCGGGGACCAGCAAAATGTAGTGCTTTGTTTGGTTAGTTGTGTGATGGGGCAGATGATTCCCAGAATCTTGAAAGTTTCCCACAATTCCATCGTATATGGAGGAGAGTGCCAGTCTGTGAACAGTTTCTTCAACATGTTGAAGGTGTGGACGGGTCAAATTTTGCTATTTTATATGGTGTTAGGTACCATCTTTGTATAACCTTTTGAGAAAGTTCCCATAGATTAGTGAATTTGTAGTAGTGTAGGTGTAATTTGTAGCTTTAAGACATTGGTCTAGTGTGAAAGATTGTTTTAGATCTCGTTCCCAAGCTAGCATTGAGTTTGTTTTGGAAAAGTTTAATTTATTGTTGAAGAATTTGGAACACTTAATCTGGAACTCAGAAAATATAATTCAGAACTCAGAGTTTGGAATTTGTTACTCAGAATTTGGAATTTGGAACATGAAATTTGGAACACAGAATTTGGAACATGGAATTTTGAACACAGAATTTGTCATTGGTAATTCGTAATGAAGGATTTGAAATTTGGAATACGGAATTTGGAACACAGAATTTGAATTCGGAAAATGGAATACTGAACACAGAATTTTTAATTTGTGATTTTAAATGTGGGATTTTGAACACAAAATTTACAATTTGGAATACGAAATTTGGAATTCTGAACACAAAACTTAGAATTTGGAACACAGAATTTGGAATGTGGAGTTTGGAATTCGGAACAGAATTTTGAATTCGTAAAATGGAATACCGAACACAGAATTTGTAATTTGGATTTTGAAATGTGTAATTTGATATTTAGGACACAGAATTTGAAAATTCAGAACATAGAATTTGGAATTCAGAATACGGAATTTGAAAATGGAATGCTGAACATGGAATTTGCAATTTGTGATTTTGAAATGTGGAATTTAGAATTCAGGACACAGAATTTGGAATTTGGAACACAGAATTTGGTACATGGAATTTGGAATTCGGAAGCCAGAATTTGGTATTCATAACACAAAATTTTGAATTTGGAACACAAAATTTAGAATTTGGATCACAGAATTTAGAACATGGAATTTGCAAATAAGAATTTGGAACATAAAATTTGAAACATGTAATTCGGACCTCGGAATTTGGAATTCGGACCTCGGAATTTGGAATTCGGACCTCGGAATTTGGACCTCGGGAATTTGGAATTCTGAACACGAAACTTAGAATTTGGAACACAAAATTTGGAATTCAGAACACAAAATTTTGAATTCAGAACACAAAATTTGGAATTCTGAACATGAAATTTAGAATTCTGAACACAAAATTAAAAATTCTGAATACAGAATTTGGAACATGGAGTTTGGAATTCAGAACACAGAATTTGAAATTCGGAACAGAATTTTGAATTCGGAAAATGGAATACTGAACACGGAATTTGTAATTTGGAATTTGGTATTCAAGACACAGAATTTGGAATTCGGAACATAGAATTTGGAATTTGGAACACGGAATTCAGAATTTGGAACGTGGATTTCGGAATTCAGAACACAGAATTTGGAACACTTTTTCTCAAATAATTCTTTATTCACTTTATCAAATTACAAGGTGAATATCAAGTATCGCATTGTAAATGACAAAAAACAATACGTAAGAGAATACAGTCAACAGAATCATGCATCCATACAGTATTAGCGTACATTTTTGTGTCTGAAACAGTGTCGGTGAGACTGCTTCCCTTGGACAGTCACCTTGGACAGAGAGCGTATTGCCAACAATACAAGTTCTGTTTTGATGATATGATGGAGATTCAACAATAAGTTCCATTAGTCAATATTCACAAGGAGCTGATTACTCCTAACTAAACTAAAGAACTTCATAACTGTATAAACTTTGTGAACCATGGATCAAACGAGGTGTATAGGTAAGATGAGGTATACTGGGCCAGTGTGATCAGTAGTGTTAAGTAGTGATCAGTCATAGATGGTTTTATGGGTTTTGAACCAGTTTTCCCAAGTCTGCCATTGGGGTTTGAATGTATTGTGTTTTCCTTCTATACCTGCAAGCATGCTCTCGTATGTGAAATGTGTGTGAAGTGTGCATATCATTTCTATCACTTTTGGCGGTTCTTGGGCTCTCCAATGTCTTAGTATTACTAGTTTGTTGATTGCTGAGAATCCCCTGATGAATTTTCAATAAAAATTTGCGAATCCCACAAAGCGTAGGATACCTTTTTTATCGCTGGGAGTCGGCCAGTCCAAGATGGCCATGATTTTTTGGGGATCCATCTTGATACCTTCGGTGGATATGATCGGGCCCAGAAATTGGATGCTTTGGCATTCAAACTCGCATTTCTCAGGTTTGGTGTAAAGTCCATGTTGTCAAAGACGACCCAGTACACTCTTGACATGTCTGCGGTGGTTGTCTAGAGGAAAGAAGATTATGTCATCAAGGTATACTACAACAAACAGATCCACTTAATCTTGGAAGACATTGTGTCACGGTCGTTCCACCACCCCGGTCACCCAAGTAAGACTTACCCGCAGGTTCCCTGTACGAGGGGATCGTCGGTGCCTTCGGACGCGGGTTGGCGCTAACGAACGCACGCGAGTGCACGTAGTCCCCAACAGGCGCACGCGGGTGCGCGTTGACACGAGCGGGCGCACGCGGGTGCGCGACGAGCCGAACGGGCGTACGCGGGTACGCGGGGTCACGAACGGGAGCACGGTCACCCGCGGGGGTACGTAGACGTACCGTGCGACCGTTCTTGGCGCCCAGTTGCCTACTTAAGGGACCTGCTCCTGCTCCTCTGTGCTGTCCCGTCTACAGCGTTCCTGTGACTCCTGCTATCTGTTCCTGTGTGTGTGTGTTCCTGATTCTGTACCCGGCCTGTTCCTGGACTTTGCCTGTTTGCCGCCTGCCTCCGACCCTTTGCCTGATTGACCACGCTTCTGCCTTCTGCCTTGTACCTCTGCTGCCCGATTGTTGCCGACCCAGCTCGTCCCTGACTACTTCTGCCAGTCTGCCTACGGACCTGCACTGACTACTACTTCTGCAGCTCCTGCCTGTTCGCCTGTGCCAGCTGTCCAGCAGTTCCTGTCCAGCATCCTGCGCTGATTGCACCTTCCGCTCCGGTCCACCATCTGCTCCGGTCTCTTCTACCAGCTGACCAGTCTGGCACTTGTGCCCTCCGGACTCCTGAATCCCTGTTCCCATCTCCAGGGGCTCTCGAGCCGGGGCTTACGAGGCGCCGCTCCCTGCACGCTTGGGCTCTCCAACCAGGTACGTTACAGTACGGGACAGCCATGTCCGAGCCCTCGCAGGGAGCGTCTCCGATGGATGAACTGTGCCACCATCTAGCCGGCCTCACCCAGGCCGTGAAGAACCTGCAAGAGGGTTACGGTCGTTTGGAGGAACGGGTTCAAGCCCTATCTGCCGCAGCTCCAGTTGCCTCCGGATCTCCAGGTCCTCCTTCAGTGGTCATGCTGCCGCCAGAGCCAAGGGTCCCTACACCAGACCGCTTTTCCGGTAACCGGAATAAGTTTAGGGCCTTCCGGAATTCCTGCGAGCTCTTCTTCGCCCTTCAGCCCCGGACCTTTTCTCTCGAGGCTACGAAAGTAGGGTTCGTTATCTCCTTGCTTACCGACGAACCCCAGGCCTGGGCACATCGCCTCCTTGAACGAAAAGACCCCTCTCTGGACTCCTTAGATGTCTTCTTCCAAGCCATGTCTTGTCTATATGAGGACCCCCAGCTCGCAGCCACCGCAGAAGCGGCTTTGCATGCACTCCAGCAAGGTCGCAGGCCAGTAGAGGACTATGTGTCTGAGTTCAGGCGCTGGAGCGCCGACACAGAGTGGAACAACTCAGCTCTCCGTTACCAGTTCCGCATGGGACTCTCGGAGGCTTTGAAGGACGAACTGGCCCGTGTAGGAACTCCTGAGACCCTGGAAGCGCTCATCGACCTCTCTGTCCAGATCGATAGGCGGTTAAGAGAGCGTCGTCTGGAGCGCTCTTCTTCCACCTCTCGCCCAGTCTGGATGATGCCACGGGTTCCAAGTGCCAATCCACCGGTTCTTCCTGGTCCTTCTTCTCCGGATTTATCAGAACCCATGCAGCTGGGATTACTACGTTCACCTCTGACCCCCGAAGAGCGCCAACGCCGAAGATCTGGTAACCTGTGCCTCTACTGCGGGGGATCTGGACATTATGTTCGCACTTGCCCCGCCAAGTCGCGTAAGTGCCTGCTTATACCTCCCGCCTCTCCTCCTACTCCGCCTAGTACCAGTACCATCTCTCACCTGGCTGTGCCTCTTCTTTTACAGTTCTCCGGCAAGACTATCAGCGTCAACGCGATCATTGACTCTGGGGCCTGTAGCGGTTTTATGGACCTATCCTTCGCCCTGAGAAACAATATTCCCCTTCGGCCCAGGGCCAAGGAACTTCCAATCTTTTTGGCCGACGGTTCCTCTCTGAGATCCGGACCTGTAACCCAGGAAACATCTCCCCTTCTTGTCACCATCACGGGGAACCACCAGGAGCACCTGTGTCTGGACATTATCGAGTCTCCTCTCTTTCCCATAATTCTTGGCATACCCTGGTTGAAGGCCCACAATCCCCTGATAAATTGGTTCACTGGAAAGATCGAGTTTCCATCTGCCTATTGTCATCAGTATTGCCTTCCAGCCATCAAGACGGACCCTCCTTCCCTGCTCTGCTTGGAGACAGACACCGAGATCCGACTGGCAGTGCCCGAAGTCTATCACCAATTTTTGGATGTTTTTAGTAAGAAGGGCGCAGAGACTCTACCTCCCCACAGACTATATGATTGCCCGATAGACTTGCTTCCGGGAGCGGAGATTCCCTTCGGGAGAATCTTTCCCCTATCTGAGACCGAGCTGGGAGCTCTAAAGACCTACCTGGATGATAATTTAAAGAAGGGCTTTATCCGACCTTCCACTTCCCCGGCAGGTGCAGGGATTTTCTTCGTCCAGAAGAAGGACCACTCCCTACGACCATGTGTAGACTACCGGGCACTCAATAAGGTTACTGTGAAAAACCGCTACCCTCTACCGTTGGTGCCTGAATTGTTCCAGAGACTGGGGTCGGCCAGGGTGTTCTCCAAGCTGGATCTGCGGGGCGCCTACAACCTGGTCCGTATCCGCAAAGGCGATGAGTGGAAGACCGCCTTTCGTACCCGCTTCGGGCATTATGAGTATCTCGTCATGCCCTTTGGACTCTGTAATGCCCCTGCTACGTTCCAGCATTTCGTCAATGATGTCTTCAG
Source organism: Lithobates pipiens (assembly GCF_037356315.1). Classification (NCBI taxonomy): domain Eukaryota; kingdom Metazoa; phylum Chordata; class Amphibia; order Anura; family Ranidae; genus Lithobates; species Lithobates pipiens. Next base: position 207,972,031 of record NW_027507784.1, read on the forward strand.
AGAGTACTTAGACCTGTTTGTTGTTATATACCTTGACGATATACTAATCTTTTCTTCCTCTTTAGTCGAACACCGGGAGCATGTGAAGATTGTCCTGGCTCGTCTCCGTCTCCATGGCCTGTACGCCAAACCGGAGAAGTGCGTCTTCGAGCAACAGAGCATTCAATTCTTGGGCTTGATCATTTCGGTAAATGGAATAGAAATGGATCCCCAGAAAGTCTCAGCCATCCTAGACTGGCCCGCTCCCTCGGACCGGAAAGGGGTCCAACGGTTCGTGGGATTTGCCAATTTCTATAGAAAGTTTATCAGAGGATTTTCATCCATTATCTCCCCCATCACGGAGCTGACCAAACAGGGTCAAAGATTCCTGTGGACTCCCAAGGCGCAAGAAGCCTTCGAAACCCTGAAGAATCTATTTGTTTCAGCTTCGATCCTGAGACACCCCGACGCCACGCTGCCCTATATCCTGGAGGTAGATGCTTCGGAAGTAGCCGTTGGGGCGGTATTATCCCAGAGACAGGGGCCTAAGTCACTTTTGTACCCGGTGGCCTTTTTCTCCCGTAAACTCTCAGAAGCTGAGCGGAACTACGACGTCGGAGACCGGGAATTACTGGCAATCAAGGCGGCGTTGGAGGAATGGCGCTACCTCCTTGAAGGTGCTTCCCACCCGATCCTGGTTTATACGGACCACAAGAACCTGGAGTATCTTAAATCTGCCAAGCGACTGAAGCCAAGACAGGCCCGGTGGGCACTTTTCTTTTCCAGGTTCGTGTTCCATATCACGTACAGGCCCGGGTCGAAGAACGTGAAGCCCGATGCTCTTTCCCGGATGTACAATGAGCCAGTGTTATCTCCTACGCCAGACACCATTCTTCCCCCAGGAAACTTTCTCCTGCTCCAAGAAGATCTCTTGTCCCGAATTAAACAGGCCTCCAGTGATCCGGCTCTATCTTCTGACACCTCTTTAACCTCCAAGGACGGTCTTCTCTGGCACCAGGATAGAATCTTTGTCCCCCAGGAGTTACGTACTGCGGTCCTCAGCTCCTGCCACGACCACCCATTGGCCGGTCACTTTGGGGCATTCAAAACCTCAGACTTACTTCAACGCACGTTTTGGTGGCCCCAGATGAAGAAACACTGCAGGGAATATGTAGAAGCGTGTACCACCTGCATTAGGAATAAGGGGAGTAAGTCGAAGGTTTGGGGCTTGCTGAGGCCATTACCCATCCCGGATAGGCCGTGGAAGATGATATCCATGGATTTTATCGTGGAACTGCCCCCCTCTGAAGACTTTTCCTCGATTCTGGTGGTGGTGGACAGATTTACTAAAATGGCTCACTTCTTACCCATGAAGGGGACTCCATCGGCCACAGAGATGGCCAGGACTTTTATTAAAGAAGTAGTAAGGCTCCACGGCATTCCTGCTGACATCACCTCTGACAGGGGAGTTCAATTCACGTCCAGGTTTTGGAAGGCTCTCTGTGGGGCCCTGAAAATTGAGCTTTGCCTATCTTCGGCCTATCACCCTCAAACTAACGGCCAGACCGAGAGAACCAACCAAACGCTGGAGCAGTATCTGCGTTGCTTCTCTTCCTTCTCCCAGGACGATTGGGTATCGCTTCTACCTTTAGCAGAATTTGCATATAATAATTCTGTCCATTCGGCCACCAAGCAGTCCCCCTTCTTTGCAAACTTCGGTTTCCACCCACTTTTTCTGCCCGGTAATCTTCCTGAGTGTTCAGTACCGGCGGTCCAGGAGGACCTTAACTTCTTCAGGAATAACAACAGGATCCTTCAAGAAACGCTGGCTAAAACCCAGGAACACTATAAGGAAGTCTTCGATAGGAAGAGAAGGGGCGAACTTAACCTCCAGGTCGGGGACCAGGTCTGGCTGTCTACTTTAAACTTGAAGTTGGCCTGCCCTTCCAGGAAGCTGGGTCCGAAGTTCGTGGGTCCATTCCCCATTCTGAGGAAACTAAATGAAGTAGCCTTTGAGCTGAAACTCCCGGGTTCATTCCGGATCCACCCGGTTTTTCATGTTTCATTGCTTAAGCCTGCGGTTCCAGACCCCTTTGCCGACCGGAGTACCAACCCCCCAGAACCCGTGATGATTGATGGGGAATTGGAGTTTGAGGTTGAAGCTATCTTGGATTGCAGGAGGAGACGTAACCAGACCCAGTTTCTGGTTAAATGGAGGGGATATGGCCCTGAGGAGAATTCATGGGAACCGGAGTCCAACCTGCATACTGAAAGACTAATCCATGCCTTCAAAAGAACTCACCCGGATAAGATGGCACAGTTGGGCATCCGGAGGTTGCCCCTTGGGGGGGGGCAATGTCACGGTCGTTCCACCACCCCGGTCACCCAAGTAAGACTTACCCGCAGGTTCCCTGTACGAGGGGATCGTCGGTGCCTTCGGACGCGGGTTGGCGCTAACGAACGCACGCGAGTGCACGTAGTCCCCAACAGGCGCACGCGGGTGCGCGTTGACACGAGCGGGCGCACGCGGGTGCGTGACGAGCCGAACGGGCGTACGCGGGTACGCGGGGTCACGAACGGGAGCACGGTCACCCGCGGGGGTACGTAGACGTACCGTGCGACCGTTCTTGGCGCCCAGTTGCCTACTTAAGGGACCTGCTCCTGCTCCTCTGTGCTGTCCCGTCTACAGCGTTCCTGTGACTCCTGCTATCTGTTCCTGTGTGTGTGTGTTCCTGATTCTGTACCCGGCCTGTTCCTGGACTTTGCCTGTTTGCCGCCTGCCTCCGACCCTTTGCCTGATTGACCACGCTTCTGCCTTCTGCCTTGTACCTCTGCTGCCCGATTGTTGCGGACCCAGCTCGTCCCTGACTACTTCTGCCAGTCTGCCTATGGACCTGCACTGACTACTACTTCTGCAGCTCCTGCCTGTTCGCCTGTGCCAGCTGTCCAGCAGTTCCTGTCCAGCATCCTGCGCTGATTGCACCTTCCGCTCCGGTCCACCATCTGCTCCGGTCTCTTCTACCAGCTGACCAGTCTGGCACTTGTGCCCTCCGGACTCCTGAATCCCTGTTCCCATCTCCAGGGGCTCTCGAGCCGGGGCTTACGAGGCGCCGCTCCCTGCACGCTTGGGCTCTCCAACCAGGTACGTGACACATTGTTAATAAAGTGCTGGAAGGTAGCGGGAGCATTGCAAAGTCCAAAAGGCATTACAGGATATTCAAAATACCCGAACCGTGTGCAGAACGCCATCTTGCATTCATGCTGCTGTCATATACGGACCAGTTTATAGGCACCTCTGAGGTCCAATTTCATGAATATGGTGGCAGTACCAAGCCTCTTAAATAATTCAGGCACTAGTGGAAGGGGGTAGCTGTTTTTAATGATAAGTTTATTAATTTCACAATAATCTACACAGGGCCATAGCAAATGGTCCTTTTTATCCATAAAGAAGATTGCTGCTTCAGCCGGAGACATGGATGGACGGATGAAACGCTTTTTTAAATTATCATCAATATAGTCCTTTAAAGAGACATGTTCAAATTCCAGGCTGGTAAAGAATGGGGGGGGATCTGAATTACACCTACCGTATATACTCGAGTATAAGCCGAGATTTTCAGCCTCTTTTTTGAGGCTGAAAGTGCCCCCCTCGGCTTATACTCGAGTCATCGCTGTCTGCCCGCTCGATCAGCGTGTCGAGCAGACAGACAGCGGCCATTCTATAATTCAAAAGCCGCGCCTCCGGCTCCGCCTTCGCCTGTGATAGGCGGAACACTGAATTTCCCAGCAGCCTGTGTTCCGCCTATCACGGACATCGTATCATCCTCGTACTACGGACGAGGATGATACGATGTACGTGATAGGCGGAACACAGGCTGCTGGGAAATTCAGTGTTCCGCCTATCACAGGCGAAGGCGGCGGCGCAGCTTTTGAATTTTACAATGGCCGCCGAGGCGCCGACGAAGAGGGCACAGGACGGAGGCAAGGCAAGGCACGGCACGGGACGGGACGGGACGGGACGGAGGCAAGGCACGGCGGCGAGGCACGGAGGCAAGGAGGCAAGGCACGGGACGGAGGCTCGGGACAAAGGCTCGGGACACAGGTAGGCTGGACACACACACACACACACACACACACACACACACACACACACACACACACGGATGGATACACACACACACAGGGATGGATGGATGGATGGAGACACACACACACAGGGATGGATGGATGGATGGATGGAGACACACACACACAGGGATGGATGGATGGATGGACACACACACACACAGGGATGGATGGACGGACACACAGGGATGGACGGACACACAGGGATGGACGGACACACAGGGATGGACGGACACACACACAGGGATGGACAGGCATGTCTTACCCTCGGCTTATACACGAGTCAATAAGTTTGCCAGTTTTTTTGGGGGTAAATTGGGGGCCTCGGCTTATATTCGGGTCGGCCTATACTCGAGTATATACGGTACCTACATACCATAGAATGAATGGTTTGTTTGTTATTTGTTGTTTGTCTGTCGTCTGTAGCTACAGAGATATCAATGACACAGAAAGATGGACCCGGAGGGAATGACCCAATAGACTGATGTAATACAAACTTGACAGTATCAGTGGGTATAGAAATAGAGTGAATTGAATCATCCATATTGCTAACCTGTGTTTGAACTTGTAAGGGTGCAGCCCATACACATCAGTTGCACTTTCGAAAGCACAGCAGGAATGTGTCTGGATAGATCCTGGCGAGGAGGGAGGGAACCCTGTACTATTGGGTTAAGACTTTGAGACTAGCTTCAATTAAGGATATATTCATTATGCCTTTGAAAGAGCGCTGGAAGCAGGAGAACCATTTGTCCCATTCCCAGTTCAAGTCCAGGTCCTTTTCCCATGCAAGGGCATAAGGAGGCTTGGATGAGGCGGAAGCAAGGGAAGCATAGATGATGGAGATCCCACCCCTCTGATCACTGACATCCGAGCACCATGATTCGTAGTTTGTGGCTCTAGGGGGTTCCGGTTTATTAGGCCAGATAGAGTGGAGAAAATGTAGAATTTGTGAGAAGCGGAACCTTTCAGTGTTTGACATTTCTAGCTTACTGATGCAATGCGCGAGGGATAGGGGGCCTGAGGTGGTGAAGAAGTTCCCTATTCTGAGTAGTCCTTTATTGAGCCACCAACTAAAGGCCGATATATTCATTCCAGGAGGGAACTTGGGGTTGTGGAACATATGCGTCAGCGGTTGTAGTGGTGAGATCAGGGCTGGGTTTTTATGAATTTGATCGCATAGAGCTAGAGAGTGGGACAGAGTGGGGGCTAAGATCGGAGATCTCAGTTTAGGGGATGCCCATATGAGGAAGTCGATAGTATGTCGGGGGACAGCTTGTCTCTCCATGGAGACCCAATCTGGTTTTGCGCCTCGCGAGTAGACATTGGATATCTGGGCTAACTGTGCTGCTTGGTAGTACCACCAAAAGTTGGGTAGGGACAGCCCCCCTTCGGATTTGAGTCAAAATAGGATGTGTTTAGTGCATCTTCTGCCTTTGGTACCTCATATAAATTGCAGTATGTTTGATTGGACCTTATGCAGTTGGGGCCTCCGAAATGGAATAGGGAGAGCCTGGAATAAATACAAAATGCGTGGAAGATAGGTCATTTTGATAGTATTAATGCGACCCAGCCAAGAAAGGTCGTGTTTGGCCCAGGAAGTGAGATCAGATGACAGCTTGTGAAAGGCAGCGGGGTAGTTAATGGAGTATAGGGCATCAATTTTGGAGGTGAGATTAACCCCTAGGTATGGGATGTGTTTCGTGCACTAGGCAATTGGGAAGTGGCTCTGTATATTGCACAGGAGTTTGGGGGGGGGGGAACAGTGATGTTTAGCGCTGTTGATTTTGAGATATTTACGAGGAGACCCAAGATTTTACCAAACTTATCTAGTAGGGATAAAATATTAGGTGTTTATATCAGTGGAGACGTGACGAACAATAGGATGTCATCAGCGAATAGCGCACACTTGTGTTCTTGCTTCCCACAGAGCACTCCTTTGATGTCAGGGTTGTGTCTGATCGCTATGGCCAATGTCTCAATAGCTATAGCGAAAAGGAGGGGGGAGAGAGGGCAGCCTTGCCTGGTATTCCCTTTTTCTATGGGGAAGGGTTCAGAGTAGCAGCCCTGCAGTCTAACCTGTGCGCTGGGTTTCGAGTACAGAGCACGTAGGATCCCTAGGAAGCATGGACCAAAACCCCAAATTTCGAGAACCTTGAAAAGGTAAGGCCATGTCACTGTGTCGAATGCCTTTTGCAGGTCAATCGACAGTAGGTATCACTCTTGATGAGGACCTCCGTCCCATTGGGAGTTAAGGAGAGAGATGATGTTGACTGCTCTCTTAATTTGGTCAGGTCCCTGTCTCCCCGGGATGAAGCCTGTCTGGTCTTTGTAGATGTAAAGTGTGATGTAAGAAGAGAGTCTGTTGGCTATTACTTTCGTTAAGAATTTGAGATCGTTGTTGATTAGGGAGATTGGGCGATAATTAGATACTAGAGTCATGTCCTTTCCTGGTTTAGGTATTACTGAAATATAGGCTAGGTTCAGGGCCTCATCCAAGGGAGAGCCGGACCTGATACAATTGAAGAACCTGACCAGATATGGGACAAATATAGGGGTGAATTATTTATAGTATGCGATGGAGAAGCCGTCAGGGCCTGGGGCTGAGTTCGATTTGAGTCGTTTAATTACCTGGGTAACTTCGGTTCCCATAATTGGGTCATCTAGGAGGTCGGAGTGCTCTGCGGAGAGTTTCGGGAGAGGGATGTTATTCAAGAATTCTTCAAGGGGGCATGGGAGCTCCTGTTGTCTGTTTTTGTACAGGGAAGTATAGAACTTCTGAAACGTCTCCATGATACGGGGTGGATTTTGGGTTAGCTCTCCTGTCTGCGTTCGTATCTTGGGGAAGACATAAGTGTGGGGTCTGGGGGATAGTTTCGCCGCCAATTTGGCTCCTATCTTGTCCTTCTGGGAATAGAAGCGTGCGCCTGACCACCTTAGCTGTTTTTCAGCTTCGGTAGTCAGGGCTAAGTTTAAAGCTGCCCGGGTGGATTCAAGGGAGTCCAGGGATTCCTTGGTGGGGTTTTGTTTGAGATTTACTTATAGATTGGTATTTCCTGGTGAGGTTGGAGATATCTGCTGTGTGCTCTTTTTTGAGTCGTGAGGTAATCTGGATGATTTTCCCCCTAATCACTGCCTTGTGGGCAGCCCAGAAGGTTTCCGGGGATATTAAGTCTGTGCTGTTGAGGAGAAAATATTCTTGGATTTCCCGTACAAGGATCTCACATTGGGCTGGATCGCTCAGAAGGCTTTCGTTTAGACGCCATGTGAATTTATTGGACAGGTTGTGGGTGTGCTGCAGGTTTAGGAGGACTATAGAGCGGTCCGATATGGTTGTGTCTCTGATAACTGCTTTTGTGGCGTTTGGGATGCAGTGGTACTGAATAAATATATGGTATATCCTGGTGTAGAGTGGATGTGGTGCAGAGTAGTGCGTGTAATCCTTAGATCTCGGGTTTAATTCCCTCCATATGTCCACAAGGCCCAGAGCTCGGAGTGTGGAAGCTATCCTGGTGCTCTGTTTTGGGGGCTTCCTTGAGCGAGAGGGGCCTGACCCTGATTTGTCCAGGGATTGATGAAAGGGGAGATTTGTGTCACCTCCCATGATGACTTTCCCTTCCAGCTGTGAGCCAAGTGTGTTCATCATGGATGCAAAGAAAGGTGCCTGACCTTTGTTCGGAGCGTAATAAGAGACAAATGAGTATTGCACGCCTTCAATCGTGCCTTTCACCAGAATATATCTGCCCATTTGGTCTCTCACCACATCCACTGGAGAAAATTTTAGGTGTTTGGAGAAACAGATAGCCACTCCCTTAGTTTTATTGTCTGCGTTGGACATGTAAAACTGAGGGTAAGAGCCGTGCATGAAGGTGGGGTTATATGATGATGGGAAGTGGGTTTCCTGTAGTAGGAGGATATCGATTTTTTGTGATTTGTAATGGTTAAACAGTTTGCATCACTTAATGGGAGAGTTCACGATCAACGATTTTATTGTGACTGCGACATTATGGCGGACACATCGGATAATTTTGACACATTTTTGGGACCATTGGCATTAATACAGTGATCAGTAAAAATGCACTGATTACTGTAAAAATGTCACTGGCAGTGAAGGGGTTAACCACTAGGGGGCAGTGTAGGGGTTAAGTGTGTGTTTTTTTAACTGTAGGGAGGGCGTGGCTTGGTGTGTGACATCACTGAACATCTTTCCCTATAACAGGGAACAGACGGTCAGGACCGGGTTACTAGTGCGCCGCCCACGGCTGGGCACTTAAAGGGCAACATACCTGTACGTGCTTGTGCCCAGCCGTGCCATTCTGCCAACGTATATCGGCGTGAGGTCCTTAAGCGGTTAATTGATGATCCAATGATACATATAGATGTAAATGTAAGTAAAACATACATAGCTGGACCAATGGTAGACTGAGTAGGAGGGGAGGTTCCAGAGACAATCTGCATGCACGCTGTTTGCAATAGCGCATTTAGACTACCCCAAAGTCTTCGTTCATCCCAACAGGAACAAAGGAGCAAAGTGTGAAGATCCAAAAAGATTCTTGTTTACAGAGTCTCCGAAATCTTCTTCCAGGATGAGCTTCGTGTTCGAGTCGAACATACGTTCGACTCGAACATCGGCTGTTCGCCCGTTCGGCGAATTCCAAACGTTATGGGCCGTTCGCACCAAATTTGTGTGGCGCTCACGGCCCACAATGCACTGCGTCATCGCAGTGCATTGCTGGCTCATGATTGGCCAAGCATGCACTGTGACCCCGCATGCTTGGCCAATCACAGCGCCAGCAGCGAGGAGAGCCATGATTGGCCACAGGCAGGATGCCTGTGGCCAATCATAGCTCAGGCTGTGTAGTACACGCCCCACACTATATAAGGCCGCCAGCGCGGCGGCCTAGTGTAGTGTGTTGGCGTCTGAAGCAGTTAGTGGGTGTTCTGTGTACCTTCAACACAGTACACACCGATCGTTTTCGGACGATTTTCGATCTTGCCGTTGTGTAGTGGTTGTTGTCTGTGTGCCCTGACCGCAGTATACACCGCTATATTCACCTCACCTATATAGCTAGTGATCTATCTTTTATAATAGAGCTTGCAGTCAGTAGTGATAGGAGCTTGTGCGTGCTGTCTGCGTGCTCTGTACCCAGTACACACCGCTATATCCACCTACATAGCTCTTATCTATTTGAGCCCACTTGCCATCTGCAGGAGTTATTGGAAGTTGTGTGTGCCTCCAGCACAGCACAGTATACATCTGTATATACCCCTTTATCTCTGGTGTTCTATAAAAAAAGGCATCTGCAGGAGTTAGTGGGGTTTTTGTGCCTCCAGCACAATATACACCTGTATCTACCCTTTATTGCTGTTCTCTAATAGAGCCATCTGCAGGGCTTAGTGGGTGTTGTGTGACTCAATTACAGTATACCCCTTTATCTCTGGTGTTCTATAATAAAGGCATCTGCAGGAGTTAGTGGGTGTTGTGTGACTCCAGCACAATATACACCTGTATCTACTGTTTATTGCTGTTCTCTAATAGAGCCATCTGCAGGGCTTAGTGCGTGTTGTGTGACTCCATTACACTGCTGTTTTACCCAACTCCCTTCAGGCCATTACCATGTCTGGAAGGCCAGCAAGACAGGCGCGAGCCGATAAAAGAGGGCAAGCAGGCTCTGTGTCTAGAGACAACAGTGCTGGTCGTGGACGCGGTGCATTGTCATCAGCACGTGGCCATGGGACATGCTTGTCCTTCTTTTCAGCAGCTGGACATGTTGAACCGCAACATGCCAACGACTTGGTAGAGTGGATGACCAAGCCCTCTTCATCCTCCTCATCCTCTCTCACCCAGTCTCAGGGTAGTAGCAAAGCAGCTGCCAACGCATCGTCTTCCCTCCTCTCAATGTCATCATCAGTGACTCCTTCCCTAGACCCACCACGTCCTCCTGACGAGTCTCCTGAACTCTTTGAGCACAGTGTTGGGTACATGCTCCAGGAGGATTCCCAGTGTTTGGTGGGCTCTGATGATGACACTCAGCTAGAGGAAGGCAGTAGCGTGAGCGCAGAGAGAGGGGATGCTCAAGAAGAACAGCAATCTGGCAGTCATGTTCCACAAGCTGCAGCATACTGCCAGGTTTGCTACAGCGATGAAGAGGGAGGGGATGATGAGGGCACTGACTCCACGTGGGTGCCTGGAAGGAGAGAGGAGGAGGAGGAGGCACATGTCCAACGAGGCAGGATGCCCTCCGGGGGCCAGCTTAGGGGCAGCACACGGACTGAATCCCACCGCAGAGCTCCGCCTGTGCAGGGCGCTGCCTCTGCGCGTTATTCTAAAAGTTCTTTGGTGTGGGCCTTTTTTGAGACGAGTGCATCAGATCGCACCGCTGCTATTTGCAACATATGTCTCAAGCGTATCTCGCGTGGCCAAAACATCAGCCGCTTGGGCACCACATGCTTGACCAGACATATGTTGACCTGCCATGCAGCTCGTTGGCAAGCGTACCTCAAAGACCCACACCAAAGAACAAAGCGGACCTCTCCTTGCTCCTCATCAGCTGGCATCTCCAACCCCACTAGACCTTCAGTCCTCTCTGAAACCTGCTCTGAGAGGAATGAAGGTGTAGAATTAGGTGTGTCACAGCCAAGTGCTTCCGGGAACTCTGCTAGCGGTACACCCACGTCCGATTATAGCAGGCAAATGTCCCTGCCCCAGCTGCTGGACCAGCGAAAGAAGTTCACTCCCAGTCATCCACATGCCCAGCGGTTGAATGCTAGCTTGGCTAAATTGCTAGCACTTCAACTGCTGCCTTTTCAGTTGGTAGACTCGGCCCCCTTCCGTGAGTTTGTACAATGTGCGGTTCCTCAGTGGCAGGTCCCCAAACGCCACTTTTTCTCACGGAAGGCGATTCCGACTCTCTACCGGCATGTGGAAGGCAATGTCCTTGCCTCGCTGGACAGGGCGGTCAGCGGTAAGGTGCATATTACCGCTGACTCATGGTCCAGCAGGCAAGGACAGGGACGTTACCTGTCTTTCCCGGCCCATTGGGTCACTCTTCTGGCAGCTGGGAAGGATGCAGGACAAGATGCAGTAGTGTTGGAGGTTGTTCCGCCACCACGCCTCCAAAATACTACTATTGGTTGTGACACACCTCTCTCCTCCACCCCCTCCTCTTCTTCTTCCTCCATGGCCTCTTCCAGTGCTCTGTCCTCAGAACTAGCGGTGCTTCGTAGGCGTTCCAGGGGCTACGCAAGTACGCAGGCAAAACGATGCCATGCTGTGCTTGCGCTGGTTTGTTTGGGGGACAGGAGCCACACTGGGGCGGATGTTTTGTCAGCTCTGCAGGGGCAGGCCGAGAGGTGGTTGATGCCACGCCAGCTTAAGCCAGGAATGGTGGTTTGTGACAATGGCACCAACCTCCTCTCCGCCCTCCGACAGGGACAACTGACCCATGTGCCCTGTGTAGCTCACGTCCTTAACCTGGTGGTGCAGCGGTTCTTGGGCAGGTACCCCGGCTTACAGGATGTCCTGAAGCAGGCCAGGAAAGTCTGTGTGCATTTCCGCCGATCATTTAATGCCTGTGCTCGGCTGGCTGAGCTCCAAAAGGAGAACCTGCCCAAGAACCGCCTTATATGTGACATGCCCACCAGGTGGAACTCAACGTTGTAAAGTTAGGGGGAAAACACTGCGCTAAAGTTAAACATATATAAAAGAACGGCCTCAACAGCCAAAAATAGCAGCTAACACTAAAAACAAACAAAGTTCAGCAAACAAAGAGAAAAAATTTGTGTAGCGCTTCAATAGTAATAAGTGTAATCAACATAAATTGAAAAAAATAATCGAATAACAAAAATCATATAGTTAATATAAATAATTCAAGAAAAAAGTCCATAAGATGGGCACCAATTTCACAATAAAGCTGGTATGGAGATGACTGGACCGTCATAAGGCAAAAACAGATCACGCTAAGCAGATGTGTTCATGTAAGTCAGCTTGTCTGTAAATGTCAAAGAGGGTAGATAAATACTTCTTACCAACTCTGTTGGACTCACACAGTCGTATGACAGTTGAGTCTGAAAAGGCTTGAGGTCACAATCTGGGACCAAGGAGTATATGGAGGGAGGTCCGTTGGACTGGTGGAGGAACTTCAAACGGCTGTATGCTCAATGGTGTGTTTCACAGATGGAACATCGAGGTAGTTTGAAATCCAGCTCAGACGCGGCCCATTACACCGATACTCCAATCACCCCAAGTGGGGAGGAAAATGTTTGGGGGTTTAGACCAAAAAGAAGAGAAAAAAGAAAAAAGAGCTCCACATGGTGCGGGTCAAACGGTATAAAATGCGAATTTATTGAAGTCAAAAAGTTATTAATGACTTGGTGATCACAAAAATAGAATAAAATAAAGTTAAAAGCAATGTAGGGTGCCAACAGCTAGCCCAACGCGTTTCGACATAAATGTCTTCGACAGGGGCATGTTGGGGCCCGCCACATTGCTAACAAATGTATAAGGGGTCAGAGACAGTTCCGCCTACAAAGGGGCGGAGACTCCTGTCACGGACCGCCTTTTACAAATACAATGAACAATTAGATCAGGTCAAGATAAACATGTTCAAACGCAATAAACGAATACACATATCGTCTAATATAACCTTTCTATTCACACAAGCTGTTAATTTAGATTTGGTGATAGTGAAGGATAGATCAAATAACCTATATACTAAGTAAATCAATTACATATATTGATCTAGGCCTCTTCCAGGGGAGTCTGATACAACCACAGAACATGTGCGGAAATACATCTAACACTAATGCGAAAAGATCAGCCACATAATATTACCTCAATATAGATTATATTATACCATCGCCTGGAAGGACTGGTTCACATTTATATTATGTCACAAATGTAACTAAGGAGGTCAAGAAGGTGATGTCTCATGGTGATCAGTCGTTGTGTAAGTTAGATGTTTCTTGCTTGTTTGTTGGCGATATGCAGCCGAGAAATGTATATACATAACCATGGTAACTGATATTACGTGTTATTCCATAGGCCAGAGATTCCGATCAGGTGACCGGAAACGTCATGGCGTGCAGTGTAGCGGAGAAGCCTCCACCAATCACTCAGTGTACGTATCACATGACAAGATGTGGGAGTGACTGTGGAGGACGGCCCTCCGCAGGGTAGGGGCGTATGCGTGTAAACGTCACCTGGTACATCACTATACAGGCATGTGAGAGCGGGGAGGGGCGTCCAAACTTGGCGCCATTTCCCCGTGGTGTACGTCACACGCCGCGGGGCGTGACGAACGGCATCGGAGCGAATCTAAACGATCAAATATGTGACGACATTGCGCATGCGTCGTGGCTTGTGACGTGACTACGTCACGTTATGCGCCATGATCTGCAGAGAACCCAATACATCCGGGACAGGCGAAAAAATATGTATACAAAGGACGCAGTTACGTCAAGCCGAACCAAATGACAGGTCGCGACGTAACCATGGCGACCAAAAAGCATCCTGCATTTTAAAAGGCAGAGTATCATAGAGTGAAAAAACGAAATTAAAGAAAAACAAGAGGGGACTCAGACATCCCGCCAAGATTGGCATAAAAAACTAGTGGTAAAATAAATATAAAAAATTTAAAAAATATAAAAATAATATAATGGGTCAAATACTATGCGTTTAAAATACGCACCCCTTAGTAAGACAGACCCTGGGGCACCTAAGGCCCAAGGGTGGACTTGGAATGTAATAAATGTAGCATATTCACAGGTTATGCCAGATATACAGCTAGAGAAACCAGGTGTGAATATATGTTTCACAAAAGATGTATGTCCCAAATCGCATAAAGTTAAAGGATGCAATATAATCCCACATGACTATAATAGAACATGGGGAAGGGATGGGGGACATGTGGAAAGAAAAGTGAATAAAAATATAAAGAAATTCAATTATATCAATGAGAATAAGTGTCGTGCAGAAAGGACACAGACCAAAGATTATGGAATGTGTATCATAGAGGTGAGATGTTGTATGAATTAATATGTGAACATACTAAGAAACCATGGAAGAGATGGGCAAATAAATCATAAAAATTGGCAAAAGTGGGTTGTGTAATAAAAATCTGTGACTGAATTAAGCCTGATTAATGAAACTATTGATGTCCCAATCTGTATTCATGCCAAAGGGGGAGTAGCACCTCAATTCATAAATCCAAAATGTCTCGAGGCGCGACACCCCCCTCAGGCATGAATCTCCCCTCCAGTTCGGGACAAATTTGTCAATAATTTGAAAACGTGTACCCGTGGGGTCTCTATTGTGTTTCTCGAGATAGTGTCTCGGGACCGTGTGTTTGTCACAGCCTTTTTTGATTTTGCTGAGGTGTTCGTTGACTCTAATGGAGAAGTTACGGATGGTGCGGCCAACGTATTGTTGGTTACAAGGACATGTGATCAAGTAAACAATATACCTGGTGGTGCAAGTAGTAAAGTGTTTCATAAGGTACCTGCGTGGAGTGGCTGTGGATGTGAAAGAATCACTTTTCCTCTTACCCAACATGTTGTGTATGCAGACGTTGCATTTTCTACAGGGAAAATATCCCTTGCTCTGTGGGAAAAATTGTATCGATTTAGGGATATCTATTACATTAGGGGAGATGTCATTTTGTATTGATCGAGCTCCCCTGTAAATAGTTCCGGCTTTCTCTGGAATTATTCCCCCTAGGACTTTGTCACTGCTTAATACCTTCCAGTGCCTATTAATGATTCTCTTTATATCATTATGTTGTGTAGAGAAAGTTGTAAAAAACGACCATTTAAATTTGTCGTTTGTTCCTGTTTTGACTTTCTTTTGTATAAGGGAGGCCCTATCAGTGTGTAAAGCTGCTTTGATATCAGCATCAAGGGCGCATGAATCATAGCCCTTGTCCAGGAACCTCTTACGGATGGTATAGGATTGTGAAATAAAGTCACTAGTATTCGTGCAGTTACGCCTAAGCCTGAGAAATTGACCACGTGGAATGGAACTAAGCCATTGACGGTGGTGACAACTATCAACAGGAATATATCCATTCCGATCTGTTGGTTTAAAAAAGGTTCTCAGGACCAGGCGTTTCTGCACTACTGTAACCTCTAGATCAAGAAAATGAATGCTAGTTGTACTGGCCTCAAAGGTCAGCTGAATGCCACGATCATTTCTGTTGAGGGTTGCCATGAAGGTATTAAGAGATGACCGACTGCCTTTCCACAGGAGGAGGATGTCGTCTATATACCTAGCCCAAAGCACCAATTCTGGCCTATCAAGGGCATAGACGACATCCTCCTCCCACTGGGCCATGAACAAATTGGCCAGGCTGGGTGCGTACTTAGCCCCCATGGCAACCCCTCTGGTCTGGGTGTAAAAGTTGCCCTGGAACCAGAAATAATTGTGAGACATGGCAAATTCCAATATTTGCATAAAAAAATTCCTATGTATCACAGGGAGTGTAGAATCCCTGGAAAGGAATAGTTCAACAGCTCCTAGGCCTAAGTTCTGTGGGATGCTAGTATACAACACAGAAACGTCTGCTGTAACTAAAATGAGATCATCATGATACTGTACACTCTCAAGTAGTCGAATTGTATCGCCTGTGTCCTGTAAATAAGATGGTATATTCCTTACTAAGGGCTGGAGGTAGGAATCTATGTATTTCCCTATTCGCGAGGTAATGGAATCTATACCGCTAACAATTGGGCGGCCTGGTGGGTTCACTGAATCCTTATGTATCTTGGGGAGTTGATATATAGTCGGAATACGTGGAGCCAGTGGAATCATAAATTCTCTCTCTTTCTTATTTAAGATGTTCAGAGAGAAACCTTCATCTATGATCTGTGTAAGTTCTTTTTTGTATTTAAGGGTAGGGTCCCCTGGTAGGGGGCTGTAAGTAGTGACATCACTCAGTAGTCTGTTCATTTCATCAATGTAACGTGTTTTATCTAATACCACTAAGCCACCCCCCTTATCTGCAGGGCGAATGATAAGATTTTTCTTTTCACATAAAGATTTGAGGCCCTGTGCTATGGAGGGGTCTTGGTGTACCCTTTTAATAGGTAACTTATCCAAATCATTTAAAACAAGGTTTTTAAAAACATTAATGGATGGAGGTAGAATGCCTGGGTTGAACAAAGAAGGATTGCTCAATCCAGAATGTCTGACTGATGTAGAATCAGGAATCCTGTTAGTTATACTAGGAGAGGACAAAAAATGTCTCTGAATATGTAACTTGCGAATGAACTTCTGCACGTCAATGAATGTATTAAATTTGTTGAGTTTTCTTGGTGGGACAAATTTAAGGCCCTTATCTAAAATGCGTTTTTCACTCACTGACAATGTTGCTGTACTAAGGTTAAAAATGCCCGCACCTACTGTGTCCGTTTTCTTTTTGTGCTGGATGCGCCTCCCCCCTCTGGTGCCTCGTTTGGTTTTAGGTTTACCCCGCGGATGGGGGTATCCCTGTGAAAATCCTGATGGTAAGGAGGCCCTGGTGGATAATTGCGATTATATGGGGGTCTGGATGGAGGCTCATCATTATATGTCATGTAGGGAGGAGGGTCCCGAACTGGAGGGGAGATTCATGCCTGAGGGGGGTGTCGCGCCTCGAGACATTTTGGATTTATGAATTGAGGTGCTACTCCCCCTTTGGCATGAATACAGATTGGGACATCAATAGTTTCATTAATCAGGCTTAATTCAGTCACAGATTTTTATTACACAACCCACTTTTGCCAATTTTTATGATTTATTTGCCCATCTCTTCCATGGTTTCTTAGTATGTTCACATATTAATTCATGCAACATCTCACCTCTATGATACACATTCCATAATCTTTGGTCTGTGTCCTTTCTGCACGACACTTATTCTCATTGATATAATTGAATTTCTTTATATTTTTATTCACTTTTCTTTCCACATGTCCCCCATCCCTTCCCCATGTTCTATTATAGTCATGTGGGATTATATTGCATCCTTTAACTTTATGCGATTTGGGACATACATCTTTTGTGAAACATATATTCACACCTGGTTTCTCTAGCTGTATATCTGGCATAACCTGTGAATATGCTACATTTATTACATTCCAAGTCCACCCTTGGGCCTTAGGTGCCCCTGGGTCTGTCTTACTAAGGGGTGCGTATTTTAAACGCATAGTATTTGACCCATTATATTATTTTTATATTTTTTAAATTTTTTATATTTATTTTACCACTAGTTTTTTATGCCAATCTTGGCGGGATGTCTGAGTCCCCTCTTGTTTTTCTTTAATTTCGTTTTTTCACTCTATGATACTCTGCCTTTTAAAATGCAGGATGCTTTTTGGTCGCCATGGTTACGTCGCGACCTGTCATTTGGTTCGGCTTGACGTAACTGCGTCCTTTGTATACATATTTTTTCGCCTGTCCCGGATGTATTGGGTTCTCTGCAGATCATGGCGCATAACGTGACGTAGTCACGTCACAAGCCACGACGCATGCGCAATGTCGTCACATATTTGATCGTTTAGATTCGCTCTGATGCCGTTCGTCACGCCCCGCGGCGTGTGACGTACACCACGGGGAAATGGCGCCAAGTTTGGACGCCCCTCCCCGCTCTCACATGCCTGTATAGTGATGTACCAGGTAACGTTTACACGCATACGCCCCTACCCTGCGGAGGGCCGTCCTCCACAGTCACTCCCACATCTTGTCATGTGATACGTACACTGAGTGATTGGTGGAGGCTTCTCCGCTACACTGCACGCCATGACGTTTCCGGTCACCTGATCGGAATCTCTGGCCTATGGAATAACACGTAATATCAGTTACCATGGTTATGTATATACATTTCTCGGCTGCATATCGCCAACAAACAAGCAAGAAACATCTAACTTACACAACGACTGATCACCATGAGACATCACCTTCTTGACCTCCTTAGTTACATTTGTGACATAATATAAATGTGAACCAGTCCTTCCAGGCGATGGTATAATATAATCTATATTGAGGTAATATTATGTGGCTGATCTTTTTGCATTAGTGTTAGATGTATTTCCGCACATGTTCTGTGGTTGTATCAGACTCCCCTGGAAGAGGCCTAGATCAATATATGTAATTGATTTACTTAGTATATAGGTTATTTGATCTATCCTTCACTATCACCAAATCTAAATTAACAGCTTGTGTGAATAGAAAGGTTATATTAGACGATATGTGTATTCGTTTATTGCGTTTGAACATGTTTATCTTGACCTGATCTAATTGTTCATTGTATTTGTAAAAGGCGGTCCGTGACAGGAGTCTCCGCCCCTTTGTAGGCGGAACTGTCTCTGACCCCTTATATATTTGTTAGCAATGTGGCGGGCCCCAACATGCCCCTGTCGAAGACATTTATGTCGAAACGCGTTGGGCTAGCTGTTGGCACCCTACATTGCTTTTAACTTTATTTTATTCTATTTTTGTGATCACCAAGTCATTAATAACTTTTTGACTTCAATAAATTCGCATTTTATACCGTTTGACCCGCACCATGTGGAGCTCTTTTTTCTTTTTTCTCTTCTTTTTGGTCTAAACCCCCAAACATTTTCCTCCCCACTTGGGGTGATTGGAGTATCGGTGTAATGGGCCGCGTCTGAGCTGGATTTCAAACTACCTCGATGTTCCATCTGTGAAACACACCATTGAGCATACAGCCGTTTGAAGTTCCTCCACCAGTCCAACGGACCTCCCTCCATATACTCCTTGGTCCCAGATTGTGACCTCAAGCCTTTTCAGACTCAACTGTCATACGACTATGTGAGTCCAACAGAGTTGGTAAGAAGTATTTATCTACCCTCTTTGACGTTTACAGACAAGCTGACTTACATGAACACATCTGCTTAGCGTGATCTGTTTTTGCCTTATGACGGTCCAGTCATCTCCATACCAGCTTTATTGTGAAATTGGTGCCCATCTTATGGACTTTTTTCTTGAATTATTTATATTAACTATATGATTTTTGTTATTCGATTATTTTTTTCAATTTATGTTGATTACACTTATTACTATTGAAGCGCTACACAAATTTTTTCTCTTTGTTTGCGGAACTCAACGTTGGCCATGCTGCAGCGGCTGCACACGCATCAGAGGGCCATCAATGAGTACCTGTGCGACTACGGCACCAGGACAGGGTCAGGGGAGCTCAGTTTTTTCTCACCACGCCAGTGGGGCATGATCAGGGATGCATGCACTGTCCTGTCACCGTTTGAGGAGGCCACAAGGATGGTGAGCAGTGACAGTGCATGCATCAGTGACACTGTACCTCTTGTCCACCTCTTGGAGCATACACTGCTTGGAATAATGGACAGGGCACTTGAGGCAGAACAGAGGCAGGAAGAGGAGGACTTCCTTGCCTCTCAAGGACCCCTTTATCTAGACAGTGTTCCTGCTGTGCCACCCATCACACAGGAAGAGGATGAGGAGGAGGAAGAGGAGGAGGAGGATGATTGTGTCAGCATGGAGGTGGAGGATTTACAGTCCCAAGAAACACGTGGACTTGTACGTGGCTGGGAGGAGGTAGCTGCGGATCATGTTGTCCTTAGTGACCCAGAGGACTCCGGACCGAATACCTCAGCTAACCTACGCTGCATGGCCTCCCTGATCCTGCAAAGCCTGCGGAAGGATCCTCGTATTCTTCGGATCAAGGAGAGGGACCATTACTGGCTGGCCACTCTCCTTGATCCACGGTACAAGGGTAAGGTTGCCGACCTTATCTTGCCATCGCAGAGGGAGCAGAGGATGAGACATCTCCGGGAGGCCTTGCAGAAAGGTCTGTGCAACGCGTTCCCAGAGACTGGGAGGTTACAAACTCCTGGTCCTGGACAACGTGTTGCTGAGGCATCGGTCAGAAGGAGCGGTGGAGAAGGTGGCCGTCTGACTGATGCTTTCAGACAATTTTTGAGTCCGCAGCCCCAAGGTATGATCGGTTCCAGCACCCATCGCCAGCGTCTGATTTACATGGTGCAGGAATACCTAGTGGCAAGGTCAGACTTGGACACCTTTCCCACCGAAAATCCTCTGGCTTACTGGGTCTTGAGGATGGATCACTGGCCAGAGCTTGCACAGTATGCAATTGAGCTACTGGCCTGTCCTGCATCCAGCGTTCTTTCGGAACGCACCTTCAGTGCTGCTGGTGGCTTTGTTACCGATCACAGGGTGCGCCTGTCCACCAAATCAGTTGATCGACTGACCTTCATCAAGATGAATCAGTCTTGGATCACCCACAGCTACCAAGCACCTGAAGCTGATGTAACAGAATAATTTTTTTTGAAATATCACATCCCTTCAAGACTGCCTATGCTGATGCTGAGTGACTGTCCTGTTATGTTGATTGTCTATCCTCTTCCTCCTCCGCTGATATGTTGGAAGAACATTTCTGGTTCTGGGTGATGCCTAAGGCCCAATTTTTCTGCCCCTGTTTAACAGGGGCGTTTAATTAAAATTTTTGATGCAATGCTTTGCAGCAGGGCTAATTCCTGCAATCAAACAAGAGTATATGGGAGAGGTTGCAGTGTGGTGGCACCAGCACCAGTGCCTAAGGCCCAATTTTTCTGCCCCTGTTTAACAGGGGCGTTTAATTACAATTTTTGATGCAATGCTTTGCAGCAGGGCTAATTCCTGCAATAAAACAAGAGTATATGGCAGAGGTTGCAGTGTGGTGGCACCAGCACCAGTGCCTAAGGCCCAATTTTTCTGCCCCTGTTTAACAGGGGCGTTTAATTACAATTTTTGATGCAATGCTTTGCAGCAGGGCTAATTCCTGCAATCAAACAAGAGTATATGGGAGAGGTTGCAGTGTGGTGGCACCAGCACCAGTGCCTAAGGCCCAATTTTTCTGCCCCTGTTTAACAGGGGCGTTTAATTACAATTTTTGATGCAATGCTTTGCAGCAGGGCTAATTCCTGCAATAAAACAAGAGTATATGGCAGAGGTTGCAGTGTGGTGGCACCAGCACCAGTGCCTAAGGCCCAATTTTTATGCCCCTGTTTAACAGGGGCGTTTAATTAAAATTTTTGATGCAATGCTTTGCAGCAGGGCTAATTCCTGCAATAAAACAAGAGTATATGGAAGAGGTTGCAGTGTGGTGGCACCAGCACCAGTGCCTAAGGCCCAATTTTTATGCCCCTGTTTAACAGGGGCGTTTAATTACAATTTTTGATGCAATGCTTTGCAGCAGGGCTAATTCCTGCAATAAAACTAGAGTATATGGCAGAGGTTGCAGTGTGGTGGCACCAACACCAGTGCCTAAGGCCCAATTTTTATGCCCCTGTTTAACAGGGGCGTTTAATTACAATTTTTGATGCAATGCTTTGCAGCAGGGCTAATTCCTGCAATAAAACTAGAGTATATGGCAGAGGTTGCAGTGTGGTGGCACCAGCACCAGTGCCTAAGGCCCAATTTTTCTGCCCCTGTTTAACAGGGCGTTTAATTACAATTTTTGATGCAATGCTTTGCAGCAGGGCTAATTCCTGCAATAAAACTAGAGTATATGGCAGAGGTTGCAGTGTGGTGGCACCAGCACCAGTGCCTAAGGCCAAATTTTTCTGCCCCTGTTTAACAGGGACATGTAATTACAATTCTTGATATAATATTTCACAGGAGAGCCCCTTCCTGTGCCCACCCAGAGTAACGGTGAGGACTTATAGTGTTGTGGCACCAGCACCACAACCACCAAAGGTAAATTTTTCTACCACTGTTCAACAATGGCATGTAATTACAATTCTTGATATAATCGTTCACAGCAGGGCGCTCCAGCGCCCACCAAGAGTCACTTTGAGGGCTTACAATGTTGTGGCAAAACCAACACCTTGTTCCGCCATTTCTGCAGAGCATATAGGGCAGGCCCCTACTTTCAAACATCCAATTTACAAACATCTCCTACTTGCAAACGGAAGGAGACAACAGCAAGTGAGATGAAAAAAGATGGACGACAAAACAAATTATACAGGGGTGATTACCCTTCCCTATGTTTTCCAAAAAACTTAAAAATAGTTTTTTTGACTGGAGCTACACTTTAAAAATGTACCAGTTGAAAATTACAAAGAGATTCAACTTAACACAACAAACCTACACAGTCCCTGTCTTGTTTGCACCGCCTGTATACTGCTGTTCTGAGTATATAGGGCCTGGGGGCCACACGCATTTCCTTTTTTTAATATGGGTACAGGGTTCCCCTTAATATGCGTACAAGACCCAAATAGGCTGGTAATGGGCAGGGAGGGCTACCCATGCCATTTTTCTCAATGATTTTCAACCATATTGCAGGAACCAGATATAACATTAAAACCGCAAGCAGTTTTAAATGGTGTTATTTCCGTTTAATGTCATTTTGTGCAGGGACTGTTCTAAACACGGGAAACACGTGGCACTTCACAGGCATACTACAGACACCCCCCAGGCACCATATTTAAAGGAATATTTCACTTTTTTTTTCACTTTAATCGTCATTAAAATCAGTGCTCCCGCCAAAACTGCCATTTTTAAAAACATTTTATGCATTGACCCATGTCCCCTGGGGCAGGAGCCAGGTCCCCAAACCCTTTTTAGGACAGTATCTTGCATATTAGCCGTTAAAATTAGCACTTTTAATTTCGAACGTTCGAGTCCCATAGACTTCAATGGGGTTCTAAAGTTCGTTCGAATTTGGGGTCCGTTCGAAAGTTCTGGTGCGAACCGAACCGGGGGGTGTTCGGCTCATCCCTAATCATCATCTTTTTTAGTAGCTTCTATGTCAAACACTTGTAAGCCTGTTGGATTTCCATTATTATTATTCCTTAAACTGCCTAGGGACTGAACAGTTGTATCTCTTCCTGTTTTTCATATGATGATCATACACATGCTTATAATACTGCATTTATGTTCACTGAATCTTACTCTTATGCTGCGTACACACGATCGTATTATCCAGCGCACTTGGTCCAGCGGACCAGAGTCTGCCAGACAATCCGCCCGTGTGTGGGCTCCGGCGGACAATCCACCTGTCAGTGTGCTAGTCCACCAGACTTTTGAAATGAACAGGACTTGCCTACACATGGAGTAAAGTCCGTTAATTTTGAACTTGGCTCCAGGAAGACGGGACTAGCGAAGGAAGTCAATGTCGTCGCCTCCATCAGCGAGATTGACACCTCGCCAGCCCTGTCACCTGGTATGTATTTAAAGGGTAACCCCTACGCCGAAAAAAGTCCATAGCAGACCCTTATCCGAGCACGCAGCCCGGCCGGTAAGGAAAGGGAGTGGGGATGAGCAAGCCCCCCCCCCCGAGCCATACCAGGCCGCATGCCCTCAACATGGGGGGTGCTTTGGGGAAGGGGGGTCCTGCGGCCCCCCACCCCAAAGCAATTTGTCCCCATGTTGATGAGGACAAGGGCCTCTTTCCAACAACCCTGGCCGTTGGTTGTCGGGGTCTGTGGGCGGGGGGCTTATCAGAATTCGGGAGCCCTGTTTAATAAGGGGGCTCCCAGATCCCGGCCCCCCACCCTATGTGAATAAGTATGGGGTACGATGTACCCATACCAATTCACCTGTGGGAAAAAAAGTGTTAATAAAAAAACGCAACACAGGTTTTTAAAATACTTTATTAGACAGCTCCAGGGGTCTTCTTCCGTCTTCGGGGGTCTTCTCGCCGGACTCCTCCGCTATCTTCTGCTCTTTTACCGCTAGCTCTTTTATTAGCGGAGGAGCCTGGCTTCCTCCTTCACCGCCGCCGTCCGGGGTCTTCTTTCGACTTCGGGGGTCTTCTTCAGACTTTGGCGGTCTTGTCCCGCTCTTCGGTTATTCTTGCCGGGCCTCCGCTATTGTCAGGTACTCACCAAAGCCGAAGTGCTGAGAGCGGCTTCCCTTGCAGCTGGGTGCACAGTACCCCTGAGGATGGAACAGTGGGTACAGGGCACAGAGAGGCACGGGTTACCAGCAGGTGACTGGAATGCAGCAGGTCTACTGAAGGAAGAGATGCCCGTGCAGAAGATCTCGAAACTGGTAGAGGTAAACGCCTGCCAGGGGTTCCAACACCTGGAGTGAAGGCCGAGGGTCAAACACAGGTACAGTCCGTGAGACAAAGGATATTCCAGAGGCAGGCCAAGGGTCAAGTACAGGTATCAGTCCGTGAGATAAAGGATATTCCAGAAGCAGGCCGAGGGTCAAGCACAGGTATCAGTCCGTGAGATAAAGGATATTCCAGAGGCAAGCCGAGGGTCAAGCACAGGTATCAGTCCGTGAGCCAGCAAGGCTAAGTGTAGAAAGTCTGTTTAAACAAGCCAGGGGTCAGATCAGGAGAGAAGCAGAGTGGTCTTCAAACAAGCCGGGTCACAACAGGAAGTGGTCAACAGGAACAGGAAACAGGAACACAGGAACACAGGTGAGCTGAGGAGACAAACCAGCAAAGACACAGAGCACATTGATGCCTTTTATAGGACTGTCAGGCCAATCAGGTAAGGCCCATAGCCATGTGCATAGGCTTGCACATGCGTGTACGACATTGTGTCGTACGACGCATATGCATGCGTCGTTGTGCAGCTCTTCCCCGCAGACGCACGGGGAAGTGCCGACGTTGAAGTCTGGTGATTCTCTGACAGTGCCCCCCCCCAAGGGGCAGCCTCCAGATGCCCAATCTGGCTGGTAGCTTGGGGTGTCTCCGGTAAAAATCCCGTATCAGGCGAGGAGCGTGGATGTTGCTGGAGGGTTCCCAAGAACTGTCTTCAGGGTGATACCCTTTCCATTTTACCAGGTATTGGGTCTGTCTTCCCCTTTTTCGACAGTCCATTATGGCTTCAACCTTGAATTCTTCCTCGCCTTCGACTTGGACGGGTGGAGGTGGTGCCACTTGTCTACCGGTGAAGGAGCTTGGAATCACTGGTTTTAATAGGGATACATGGAACACCGGGTGAATTTTGTACAAACTAGGTAGCGCCAGTTCAAAAGCTACTGGGTTTACCACCCTTTTGATTGCAAAGGGGCCAATGAACTTGGGACCGAGCTTCCGTGACGGGAATGGCAATCTCAGGTTGGCAGAAGATAACCAAACCTTATCCCCGATCTTGAAACTTGGGCAACTTCTTCTTCCTCTATTGTAGTATACCTCATAGTCTCTTTGAGCCTTCTTCATGGCCTCCTGAATCTGTAGGAAATTGTCCTGAATTGACTTTACCCGTTCTTGGACTGCAGGAGCGGAGACTTCAGGGACGGAATCTGGCAAGAAAGAAGGGTGGTAGCCATAATTCGCCCAAAATGGAGTTTGGTTGGTGGCGGAATGTACAGAATTATTATACGCAAATTCCGCACAGGACAGGAGAGAGGACCAATTGTCTTGGGAGCAGGAGCAGAAGCAACGAAGGTATTGTTCTAGTGTCTGATTTGTTCTTTCTGTTTGCCCGTTGCTTTGCGGGTGGTATGCGGAGGATAGTGAGGACTTGATTTCTAGTGCTTTGCAGAGGTCTTTCCAAAATTTGGAGGTGAATTGGATTCCCCTATCAGACACGATGTTGGAAGGGACGCCATGTAGCCTCACGACTTCCTTGATAAAGATACTTGCTGTAGCTGAAGCAGAAGGGGTGCCATACATAGGTAAATGTGCCATCTTCGATAGACGATCTACCACTACTAGGATTGTAGTGAACTGGTCAGAAGGTGGTAAGTCAACAATAAAATCCATAGAGATCTCTCTCCAAGGGCGTTCAGGAACAGGTAAGGACCTCAAAAGTCCCCAGGCCTTGGTGTTTGCCCCCTTGTTACGCTGGCAAGTGATACAGGATTGGACATAGTTCTTGCAGTCCCTTCTCCAACCCGGCCACCAGTACGAACGACTGATTAGATCGGCAGTCTTCTGGATCCCAAAATGTCCTGCCATCTTGTGGTCATGAAAGGTTTGCAAAATCTGAGGTCTTACTGAAGGAGGAATGAATACCTTGTTGTGTGCCCATAGCAAACCGTGTTTCCTTTCCAGGGAGGATACTGTAGTTTTGGAGAGTTGGTTAGTGGCTTGTTTGATGGCAGTTTCTAGATCGGGCTGGATAATTTGGAGGAAGTTGTGTGGAGACAGAATAGTTGTGGGTTCGGGTGGTTCTTCGGCTTCTGGAAATATTCGGGAGAGTGCGTCTGCTTTCCCATTCTTGGAACCGGGACGGAAGGTGATATGGAAATTGAACCTGGAGAAAAAGAGAGCCCAGCGTGCTTGTCGGGGTCGGAGGCGTTTAGCAGCTCTGAGGTACTCCAGGTTCCTGTGATCTGTAAAGATCATGATGGGTTGAGACGCACCCTCCAGCAGGTACCTCCATTCTTCCAGTGCAAACTTTATAGCAAGAAGTTCTCGATCTCCGACATCGTAATTCCTCTCCGGAGGACTGAGTTTCCGAGAGACGAAGGCAACAGGATGAAGGAGAGCCTTCGGCCCACTTCTTTGGGAGAGGATAGCACCTAATGCGAATTCAGAGGCGTCCACCTCCAACACATAGGGAAGGCTTGGATCTGGATGTAGGAGGATAGGAGCTGATATAAAGAGTCTTTTTAATTCATCGAAGGCTTCCTGTGCTTGTGGAGACCATCGAAATTTGACCTGCTGGCGGGTTAGTTGGGTGATGGGGGAAATAATTGTGGAGAAGCCCTGGATGAACCTGCGATAGAAATTGGCAAAGCCAACGAATCGCTGTACAGACCTTTTGTCTGAAGGTGCCGGCCATTCTTGAATGGCTTTGATCTTCTTTGGATCCATTGAGATTCCTCCTGTGGAGATGATAAATCCAAGGAACTGGATGGTGTCTCTCTCAAATTCACACTTTTCTCCCTTTAGGTAGAGCCCATGTTCTCTGAGGACAAGGAGGACCTTCCTGACGTGAGTACGGTGCAGTTCTAAGGAATTGGAAAAAATCAAAATATCGTCAAGATATACTATCACGAAGTTGTCTAGATACTCACGGAAAATATCGTTGACCAGATGCTGGAATGTGGCCGGGGCATTGCAGAGCCCGAAGGGCATCACTAGATATTCAAAATGCCCGAATCTTGACCTGAAAGCCGTCTTCCACTCATCCCCATCACGGATTCGGACTAAGTTATATGCTCCCCGAAGATCTAGTTTAGTAAATATCTTGGCAGTTCTTAGGCGTTGAAAAAGTTCAGGGGTGAGTGGAAGCGGGTACCTGTTCTTAATGGTAATTTTATTAAGTTCCCTGTAGTCCACGCAAGGCCTGAGAGAACCGTCCTTTTTTTCGACAAAAAAGATGCCTGCACCAGCTGGAGAAGAGGATGGTCGGATGAATCCCTTTTCCAGGTTTTCATCTATGTAAGAGCGTAGGGTTTCTAGTTCAGTCTCTGATAATGGAAAGATCCGACCAAATGGAATTTCGGAACCGGGTAGCAAGTCTATCGGGCAATCATAGGGCCGATGGGGTGGCAGAGTATCAGCCTTCTTCTTGTCAAAGATGTCCAAAAAATTATGATAGGCTGAAGGGACATGTTGCAGGTTATCAGGTATGGTCTGTATGGTTAGGCAGGAGGTGGACTTGTGGGAGGTCGGCAGGTGACAGTGCTGTGAACAGTAGGCAGATGAAAAGAGTACTTCTTTCTTGTTCCAGTTGATCTGTGGGTCGTGGGCTTGTAACCAAGGGAAACCCAGAATGATTGGGAACATAGGAGAGTGGATAACGTCAAAGCGAAGAAATTCGCAGTGACCAGAGTCTGTGGATGTCAAGATTGGTACTGTTTCCTGGGTCACAGGACCGGAGCAGGGTAGGGAGCCATCGGCCAGATGAATCTGAAGGTGTTGTTTTTTAGAGCAGAGGGGAACGTGCAGGCTCCGAGCTAGGGTTATGTCCATAAAGCAACTGCAGGCCCCGGAGTCAATGATGGCTCCCAGCCGAACCTCCTCTTCCGCCACCTGTAATGAAACCGGGAGGACAAGGTGAGACACCGCAATCTGGGAATTCACAGCAACACGAGGTTGGCACTTACTGGGTCTCACAGGGCAGCTGCGTAGGAAATGGCCCGCTTCACCGCAATATAGACAAAGGTTGGCTTGACGCCGACAGAGTCTCTCGTCAGGGGTGAGTGGAGCCCGGACCAAGCCCAGCTGCATGGGTTCGCCATCAGTAGAGGAGGTGGGAGCTGGAACAGGTGCGGGTACCGGGGGTACCCGGGGTAGCATCCAGATGGGTCTAGGTGACTGGAGGCGTTCGGAGCGACGCTCCCGTAGACGTCGATCAAGTTTGGTAGCCAACTGGACCAGATCTTCCAGGGATGTAGGGGTGTCTACTCGGGCTAGTTCATCTTTTAAGGTCTCAGACAGGCCCAGACGGAACTGATACTTAAGGGCAGCCTCATTCCAGTTAGTGTCCCCAGACCATTTCCGAAATTCCACAATGTAGTCCTCTACTGGTCTCTTTCCCTGGGTAAGGGAATGCAGGATGGCTTCAGCCATAGCGGTGCGCTGGGGATCGTCATATAGTTGTGACATAGCTTCAAAAAAAGTCTCTACTGAATCAAGAAGGGGGCTCTTCTGTTCTAGGAGGTTATGGGCCCAGGACTGTGGCTCATCGGATAGCAGGGAAATGATGAAACCCACCTTTACCGACTCAGAATGGAAGGTCCTGGGCTGCAAAGCCAAATACAGGAGGCATGCGTTTTTAAATGACCTAAACTTCTTCCGGCTGCCCGAAAAACGCTCAGGAGTAGGGACCCTGGGTTCCGGAAGGGTCATGGCTACCGCAGGTGTAGCATCGCCTTGGGCTTGCGAAGCAGAAGGTCTGCTGGATGAAGAATCTGGTAGACTGGGAGCGACTGCCAAGTGCTGAAGGCGACCCTCAATCTGGAAGTAGCCATCTTGGAGTCGCTGTACGGCCTGGGTGAGGGCTGCAACCTGCTGGCAGAGAGCCTCTAAAGGTGAGCCAGCCCTGTCGGCTTCTGACATGGCTGGTTTGTACTGTCAGGTACTCACCAAAGCCGAAGTGCTGAGAGCGGCTTCCCTTGCAGCTGGGTGCACAGTACCCCTGAGGATGGAACAGTGGGTACAGGGCACAGAGAGGCACGGGTTACCAGCAGGTGACTGGAATGCAGCAGGTCTACTGAAGGAAGAGATGCCCGTGCAGAAGATCTCGAAACTGGTAGAGGTAAACGCCTGCCAGGGGTTCCAACACCTGGAGTGAAGGCCGAGGGTCAAACACAGGTACAGTCCGTGAGACAAAGGATATTCCAGAGGCAGGCCAAGGGTCAAGTACAGGTATCAGTCCGTGAGATAAAGGATATTCCAGAAGCAGGCCGAGGGTCAAGCACAGGTATCAGTCCGTGAGATAAAGGATATTCCAGAGGCAAGCCGAGGGTCAAGCACAGGTATCAGTCCGTGAGCCAGCAAGGCTAAGTGTAGAAAGTCCGTTTAAACAAGCCAGGGGTCAGATCAGGAGAGAAGCAGAGTGGTCTTCAAACAAGCCGGGTCACAACAGGAAGTGGTCAACAGGAACAGGAAACAGGAACACAGGAACACAGGTGAGCTGAGGAGACAAACCAGCAAAGACACAGAGCACATTGATGCCTTTTATAGGACTGTCAGGCCAATCAGGTAAGGCCCATAGCCATGTGCATAGGCTTGCACATGCGTGTACGACATTGTGTCGTACGACGCATATGCATGCGTCGTTGTGCAGCTCTTCCCCGCAGACGCACGGGGAAGTGCCGACGTTGAAGTCTGGTGATTCTCTGACAGTGCCCCCCCCCAAGGGGCAGCCTCCAGATGCCCAATCTGGCTGGTAGCTTGGGGTGTCTCCGGTAAAAATCCCGTATCAGGCGAGGAGCGTGGATGTTGCTGGAGGGTTCCCAAGAACTGTCTTCAGGGTGATACCCTTTCCATTTTACCAGGTATTGGGTCTGTCTTCCCCTTTTTCGACAGTCCATTATGGCTTCAACCTTGAATTCTTCCTCGCCTTCGACTTGGACGGGTGGAGGTGGTGCCACTTGTCTACCGGTGAAGGAGCTTGGAATCACTGGTTTTAATAGGGATACATGGAACACCGGGTGAATTTTGTACAAACTAGGTAGCGCCAGTTCAAAAGCTACTGGGTTTACCACCCTTTTGATTGCAAAGGGGCCAATGAACTTGGGACCGAGCTTCCGTGACGGGAATGGCAATCTCAGGTTGGCAGAAGATAACCAAACCTTATCCCCGATCTTGAAACTTGGGCAACTTCTTCTTCCTCTATTGTAGTATACCTCATAGTCTCTTTGAGCCTTCTTCATGGCCTCCTGAATCTGTAGGAAATTGTCCTGAATTGACTTTACCCGTTCTTGGACTGCAGGAGCGGAGACTTCAGGGACGGAATCTGGCAAGAAAGAAGGGTGGTAGCCATAATTCGCCCAAAATGGAGTTTGGTTGGTGGCGGAATGTACAGAATTATTATACGCAAATTCCGCACAGGACAGGAGAGAGGACCAATTGTCTTGGGAGCAGGAGCAGAAGCAACGAAGGTATTGTTCTAGTGTCTGATTTGTTCTTTCTGTTTGCCCGTTGCTTTGCGGGTGGTATGCGGAGGATAGTGAGGACTTGATTTCTAGTGCTTTGCAGAGGTCTTTCCAAAATTTGGAGGTGAATTGGATTCCCCTATCAGACACGATGTTGGAAGGGACGCCATGTAGCCTCACGACTTCCTTGATAAAGATACTTGCTGTAGCTGAAGCAGAAGGGGTGCCATACATAGGTAAATGTGCCATCTTCGATAGACGATCTACCACTACTAGGATTGTAGTGAACTGGTCAGAAGGTGGTAAGTCAACAATAAAATCCATAGAGATCTCTCTCCAAGGGCGTTCAGGAACAGGTAAGGACCTCAAAAGTCCCCAGGCCTTGGTGTTTGCCCCCTTGTTACGCTGGCAAGTGATACAGGATTGGACATAGTTCTTGCAGTCCCTTCTCCAACCCGGCCACCAGTACGAACGACTGATTAGATCGGCAGTCTTCTGGATCCCAAAATGTCCTGCCATCTTGTGGTCATGAAAGGTTTGCAAAATCTGAGGTCTTACTGAAGGAGGAATGAATACCTTGTTGTGTGCCCATAGCAAACCGTGTTTCCTTTCCAGGGAGGATACTGTAGTTTTGGAGAGTTGGTTAGTGGCTTGTTTGATGGCAGTTTCTAGATCGGGCTGGATAATTTGGAGGAAGTTGTGTGGAGACAGAATAGTTGTGGGTTCGGGTGGTTCTTCGGCTTCTGGAAATATTCGGGAGAGTGCGTCTGCTTTCCCATTCTTGGAACCGGGACGGAAGGTGATATGGAAATTGAACCTGGAGAAAAAGAGAGCCCAGCGTGCTTGTCGGGGTCGGAGGCGTTTAGCAGCTCTGAGGTACTCCAGGTTCCTGTGATCTGTAAAGATCATGATGGGTTGAGACGCACCCTCCAGCAGGTACCTCCATTCTTCCAGTGCAAACTTTATAGCAAGAAGTTCTCGATCTCCGACATCGTAATTCCTCTCCGGAGGACTGAGTTTCCGAGAGACGAAGGCAACAGGATGAAGGAGAGCCTTCGGCCCACTTCTTTGGGAGAGGATAGCACCTAATGCGAATTCAGAGGCGTCCACCTCCAACACATAGGGAAGGCTTGGATCTGGATGTAGGAGGATAGGAGCTGATATAAAGAGTCTTTTTAATTCATCGAAGGCTTCCTGTGCTTGTGGAGACCATCGAAATTTGACCTGCTGGCGGGTTAGTTGGGTGATGGGGGAAATAATTGTGGAGAAGCCCTGGATGAACCTGCGATAGAAATTGGCAAAGCCAACGAATCGCTGTACAGACCTTTTGTCTGAAGGTGCCGGCCATTCTTGAATGGCTTTGATCTTCTTTGGATCCATTGAGATTCCTCCTGTGGAGATGATAAATCCAAGGAACTGGATGGTGTCTCTCTCAAATTCACACTTTTCTCCCTTTAGGTAGAGCCCATGTTCTCTGAGGACAAGGAGGACCTTCCTGACGTGAGTACGGTGCAGTTCTAAGGAATTGGAAAAAATCAAAATATCGTCAAGATATACTATCACGAAGTTGTCTAGATACTCACGGAAAATATCGTTGACCAGATGCTGGAATGTGGCCGGGGCATTGCAGAGCCCGAAGGGCATCACTAGATATTCAAAATGCCCGAATCTTGACCTGAAAGCCGTCTTCCACTCATCCCCATCACGGATTCGGACTAAGTTATATGCTCCCCGAAGATCTAGTTTAGTAAATATCTTGGCAGTTCTTAGGCGTTGAAAAAGTTCAGGGGTGAGTGGAAGCGGGTACCTGTTCTTAATGGTAATTTTATTAAGTTCCCTGTAGTCCACGCAAGGCCTGAGAGAACCGTCCTTTTTTTCGACAAAAAAGATGCCTGCACCAGCTGGAGAAGAGGATGGTCGGATGAATCCCTTTTCCAGGTTTTCATCTATGTAAGAGCGTAGGGTTTCTAGTTCAGTCTCTGATAATGGAAAGATCCGACCAAATGGAATTTCGGAACCGGGTAGCAAGTCTATCGGGCAATCATAGGGCCGATGGGGTGGCAGAGTATCAGCCTTCTTCTTGTCAAAGATGTCCAAAAAATTATGATAGGCTGAAGGGACATGTTGCAGGTTATCAGGTATGGTCTGTATGGTTAGGCAGGAGGTGGACTTGTGGGAGGTCGGCAGGTGACAGTGCTGTGAACAGTAGGCAGATGAAAAGAGTACTTCTTTCTTGTTCCAGTTGATCTGTGGGTCGTGGGCTTGTAACCAAGGGAAACCCAGAATGATTGGGAACATAGGAGAGTGGATAACGTCAAAGCGAAGAAATTCGCAGTGACCAGAGTCTGTGGATGTCAAGATTGGTACTGTTTCCTGGGTCACAGGACCGGAGCAGGGTAGGGAGCCATCGGCCAGATGAATCTGAAGGTGTTGTTTTTTAGAGCAGAGGGGAACGTGCAGGCTCCGAGCTAGGGTTATGTCCATAAAGCAACTGCAGGCCCCGGAGTCAATGATGGCTCCCAGCCGAACCTCCTCTTCCGCCACCTGTAATGAAACCGGGAGGACAAGGTGAGACACCGCAATCTGGGAATTCACAGCAACACGAGGTTGGCACTTACTGGGTCTCACAGGGCAGCTGCGTAGGAAATGGCCCGCTTCACCGCAATATAGACAAAGGTTGGCTTGACGCCGACAGAGTCTCTCGTCAGGGGTGAGTGGAGCCCGGACCAAGCCCAGCTGCATGGGTTCGCCATCAGTAGAGGAGGTGGGAGCTGGAACAGGTGCGGGTACCGGGGGTACCCGGGGTAGCATCCAGATGGGTCTAGGTGACTGGAGGCGTTCGGAGCGACGCTCCCGTAGACGTCGATCAAGTTTGGTAGCCAACTGGACCAGATCTTCCAGGGATGTAGGGGTGTCTACTCGGGCTAGTTCATCTTTTAAGGTCTCAGACAGGCCCAGACGGAACTGATACTTAAGGGCAGCCTCATTCCAGTTAGTGTCCCCAGACCATTTCCGAAATTCCACAATGTAGTCCTCTACTGGTCTCTTTCCCTGGGTAAGGGAATGCAGGATGGCTTCAGCCATAGCGGTGCGCTGGGGATCGTCATATAGTTGTGACATAGCTTCAAAAAAAGTCTCTACTGAATCAAGAAGGGGGCTCTTCTGTTCTAGGAGGTTATGGGCCCAGGACTGTGGCTCATCGGATAGCAGGGAAATGATGAAACCCACCTTTACCGACTCAGAATGGAAGGTCCTGGGCTGCAAAGCCAAATACAGGAGGCATGCGTTTTTAAATGACCTAAACTTCTTCCGGCTGCCCGAAAAACGCTCAGGAGTAGGGACCCTGGGTTCCGGAAGGGTCATGGCTACCGCAGGTGTAGCATCGCCTTGGGCTTGCGAAGCAGAAGGTCTGCTGGATGAAGAATCTGGTAGACTGGGAGCGACTGCCAAGTGCTGAAGGCGACCCTCAATCTGGAAGTAGCCATCTTGGAGTCGCTGTACGGCCTGGGTGAGGGCTGCAACCTGCTGGCAGAGAGCCTCTAAAGGTGAGCCAGCCCTGTCGGCTTCTGACATGGCTGGTTTGTACTGTCAGGTACTCACCAAAGCCGAAGTGCTGAGAGCGGCTTCCCTTGCAGCTGGGTGCACAGTACCCCTGAGGATGGAACAGTGGGTACAGGGCACAGAGAGGCACGGGTTACCAGCAGGTGACTGGAATGCAGCAGGTCTACTGAAGGAAGAGATGCCCGTGCAGAAGATCTCGAAACTGGTAGAGGTAAACGCCTGCCAGGGGTTCCAACACCTGGAGTGAAGGCCGAGGGTCAAACACAGGTACAGTCCGTGAGACAAAGGATATTCCAGAGGCAGGCCAAGGGTCAAGTACAGGTATCAGTCCGTGAGATAAAGGATATTCCAGAAGCAGGCCGAGGGTCAAGCACAGGTATCAGTCCGTGAGATAAAGGATATTCCAGAGGCAAGCCGAGGGTCAAGCACAGGTATCAGTCCGTGAGCCAGCAAGGCTAAGTGTAGAAAGTCCGTTTAAACAAGCCAGGGGTCAGATCAGGAGAGAAGCAGAGTGGTCTTCAAACAAGCCGGGTCACAACAGGAAGTGGTCAACAGGAACAGGAAACAGGAACACAGGTGAGCTGAGGAGACAAACCAGCAAAGACACAGAGCACATTGATGCCTTTTATAGGACTGTCAGGCCAATCAGGTAAGGCCCATAGCCGTGTGCATAGGCTTGCACATGCGTGTACGACATTGTGTCGTACGACGCATATGCATGCGTCGTTGTGCAGCTCTTCCCCGCAGACGCACGGGGAAGTGCTGACGTTGAAGTCTGGTGATTCTCTGACAGCTATCTTCTTGCAGCTCTTTTACTAGCGTTGGCCCGGTCTTGTCGCTGACGCCTTCTTCTTCTGCCTTCTTCTTCTTCTTCCTTCTTCTTCTCTTCTTCTTCTTCCTTCCAATGCTGACACAAAGCTCTCTCCAGCCTTAATGGCAGGGATGCGTTGTGCGGCGACTTATATAGGCATAAGGGGCAGGGTCACCGGGTGATTTCACATGGTGACCCCGTCCCTTATGATTTCACAGTCCCGGAGGACTGTGCTCAAGGGAGCCGCCACTAACGACATATCACTGTTAGCAGCGGCATTCCCAGTGTGCCTGCGTGCCTCTGTCTACGGCGCATGCGCCGTAGACAGCGGTGCCTGTGTTTTTGTAAATATCTCCTAAACCGTGTAGGTTGGACCTACAGGCAAGCCTTAATCTAGGCTTACCTGTAGGTCAAAGTGGTTTGTAAGGGTTTACAACCACTTTAATGCCTTAATGTTTTCCAATTCAACCGGCTTTTATTGGTACATTCAATAAAGTATACAGTAAGAACATTATCACAGTAAATATTAATGAGGGTGACAATAATTACAGCATGAGGCATGGAAGAATATCCCATATAGGGAGGAGATTGCAATTAGAAATAATAGGGGGTTTACAGTGCAGGGTAATACGACAGAAAATATGTAAACATAGCACACATGGCACAGCAAATATTCATCCTTCTAATGGTTCCCACTCCACTGAGAGTGATATTAGAAGCTCAGCAATTTGTATATATGTAGCACTAACCCCCGAAGGAGCTGCTGGTTTGATTGGGCTTACCGTTATCTTCTTCTTCACCTCAATTTGTGTCTAGGGGTTCCCGTGGTAGATGGCCCAGAAACTTTAGAGACTGCAAAAATTATTTGCAAAAAATGTAGTTAACGAACAGTCTCTTAGTATAGGATCAGACGGTTAGGAGGAAAGGTTCAGGTACTCTTATGCCAATATACACCTTCTAGTGCCTCTGATTTCTATCACTAATACCACCGACTATATATATATTACTCGTCATCCCTAGGTAAGAGTGGTTAGGACTATTGCTATGCTCCCCCTTTTCCTAGGTTTACAATCAACTACCATTGGTTATTATCAATATTGTATCTATCACAGGTGTTTTCAATATACAGCTGCTCCTGATGAGTGGAGAGAATCCACGAAACGCGTTGTGCTTTCTACTATTGGATACCATGCCCCATTAGCCATGATTTTATTATGGGTTTGAATTATTTCAATCATCAATTTAAATTGTTGGTTATTACTGTATACACACTTTGGAATGTATTGTTGGTTTATTATTTATTATGTGTAACAACATCATTGGATTATGAATTTTATTGTGCTATGCTTATTATTATACTGTCAAAGTTTTCTCATTGTATATTGATTCATTATTAACATATCCATTGTACTACTTTTTGATGTATTCCCAATAAATGACTTTTTTCATATATTATACTGATTGAACTAATATACCCCAAGTATTTTGTTTCATATAAAGTCCCACCTCCCCCTTTTGGCCCCATTTCCCCTTTTTCCTTATCAGGTACTCTTATGACGCGTACACACGATCGGAATTTCAGCCAGAAAAAGACAGATGAGAGCTTTTCATCGGAAAATGCGACCGTGTGTTGCTCCATCGGAACTTAGCTGTCCGAATTTCCGCCAGCCAAAAACTGATAGTATGTTCTCAATTTTCCCAAAGGAAAAACGTTCTATTTGAAATTCCAACCGTGTGTATGCAATTCCGACACGCCAAAAATCACGCATGCTCAGATTCAACTACGAGACAGAAGCTATTGGCTACTGGCTATTGAACTTCCTTTTTGTAGTCCCATCGTACGTGTTGTACGTCACCGTGTTATACACAATCGGAATTTGGTGTGACCATGTGTAGGCAAGACAGCTTGAGCCGAATTCCATCGGGAAAACCATCAGAGCTTTTTCCGACGAGAATTCCGATCGTGTGTACGCGGCATTAGTGTCAAAGTCAATAATAAAGAACTCTCTTACTTTGACTAAATCCAGAGAATAGCCATTCACAACTGGATGTTCACTTAAGTTGGGTAGTCCCTCTCTCACAAGGTGTAGCAACCAACAAGGTGCTTAAATCAGGAACAAGTCTGTTGTAGAACATGTAGGAAACTAGAACTTGTAGAACACTCGTGTAATACCTGGATCTTTCAGCCAGTTTGGCGATACCCACGAGATTGGATTCACTTAGGTCCCTCAGCCTCACCAGGCTCTTGCTAAGAAGCCAACCCGCACGTGGCCTTCTTCTGAAGAGTCCTCCCCTGGATATCTATGAAGTTGCTGGGCCTCTCCACAACCAGAGATGCCACCGGACCACCTCGGAATCCTTTCTTTCGTTTCCTTGCCCCGGGCTAGCCAGCCCTGAGACATAAAGTCAGGTGGATCCGCACCACAGGCCATAGCCTTCCTGGGGGGAGGACCAGGACCATTGAGTCAGGACACCCTTCTGGACTGGAACCCCAAACCATGTGACGTCCGCATCTTAAGTACCCTCTCCCAGAAAGCACAACAAGAGTGACACTCCCCCTGGGCGAGCTCCGAGAGAAAGTAACCTTAAAGCACCCAACCAGACTGTGGTTCCATGCCTGCCAGAAGAGACAGTGCCCCCGGTGACCAGGCTGAACACCCTATAGTCCAGTCAGACTAATGCTGAGGTTAAAATTTGGAATAATTATACCTGAACCAAACTGCAGTTCAGGTGTAACCTTAAATTTCAAAAACATAGCACGTGCTCTTCGGGAGCCGGCGCTACATATATTTAAAAAAAAGTATATGGAGGGGGCTTCATTTTATAGTTTCCGGGGCTTGTAACCACTTGTCCCAAATTTTACCATATTTGGAAGGACCTCTATGTAGATAAATTTGTATTTTGTATTTTAAACCATTGTTTACTTCCATTAGCCACATTTTAAACCCAGGTGGGGTAGGCCTCATCCACTGTTTTGCTATGGTTTTTCTAGCAGAGAATAAAGTTTCATTTAGGAATATCTTGATGAATTTGTTGATGTCTGGTTCTGGGTATATGCCTAGTAGGCATGATTTGGGGTTTAATGTGATAGGGGATCCCATAGTGTTGTGCAGGAATTGGACTACTTGTGCCCAAAAGCCCTGCATCTTAGGACAACCCCAGATCAAGTGGTAGAATGTGCCTGAAGCTTGGGTGCACATAGGACAGTTGGCTGTTTGGTCCTGTCTGTACCTCGACACTCTAGTTGGGGTAAGGTATGCCCAATGGGTGATGTATATCTGTGTGAGGCGATCTGACAATTTGGGGGATACCAGTTTGCAGTGATCTAGGTCTTCACTCCATTCCTCATCCTCGAGTGCCCCAACATTTTCCTCCCACCTTCCCTTTAGAGCATAGGCTGACCTGCTCGCTGAGGGTGCGAGTAACATATTGTAGAATGTAGATACCAATTTTTTTGGGTCCGAGCTTTATATTACGGCCACAAAGGGGTTCAGTTCAAGTGGGGTAAAACCTGCTGAGAATTGCATTCTAAAAGCGTGACGGAGCTGAAGATAATGGAAAAATAGTGAGGCCGGGAGTCCAAATTCGCCTCTTAGCATATCAAATTGTTTTAGATCACCATTGGAGGTCAAGTGGCATAGGTAGTGTCAAGTGGCATAGGTAGTATGAGATCTCCATAGTTCCGACTCTGGTAGGGAACGAAACTCTGGCAGGTCAAGATTAAACCAAAGGGGAGTGTGTTCATGCAGTGCTGGTGATTGCATTTTGGTCATCATTATGTCCCAGATACGTCTGTAATGGTGTAATAAAGATGTTCTGTCTTTGGATAAGATGAGATTTTGCGTTCAACCAATACTGGTTACAAGGGGGTCCCTGGATGAGTGGGACCACTTAGAGCAAGATTCTTAACCTTCCTTTGCCCCATCAGTTTTCTCAATATGGAACAGTTGTGACAGTTGTGCTGCCATATAATACATATTGAGGTCAGGTAGTGCTGTCCCTCCCAATTAGTAGGGTTCTTCAATTTGTGCCATGGAAGTTTATGCCTAGTTTTCCCCCATATGAATGTTTTAAGAATAATTTCCATTGCCTTGAAGTGCCGAAGCACCAGATATACCGGGGAGTGCCAGAGTATATATAAGATTTTGGGTAACAACACCATTTTAACAAGGTTGATGCGCCCCATGACTCCCAGCGGCAATCTGGTCCAAATTTGAGTCTTGTGCTTGAGCATATCAAAGAGAGGTTGTACATTTAGTCTGACATAGTCCGCTGGTGTCCTGGTAACGTGTATACCCAGATATTTAATACGATCAACTCTTTGTAGAGGGATTTGAGCCTGTACCTGAGTCTCTGGGAAGCTATCTAAGGGGAGTATTTGTGATCTGTCCCAATTCATTTTTAGTCCTGAGAAGGAGCCAAATCATTCTATAGTGGCTAAGGCCTTTTGTAGTGCGTCTGTCGATCCGTCAATATATAGTAGTGTGTAATGCCTTAATGTTTTAATGTTTCAATACTTCAATGACTCAATGTTCTAATGTTTAAAAAAATATGTATACGTCTTCTGTCTGTAATTATAATGTATAATCCCAACACTTTGTACATAGGTGCCTTCTACTAGAGCCCTAATTTATACACACATACATTTGGTATTTATCTCATCTAGAGCAATGTGATGTGGATACCTCTGGAGTAAAGAAGAATACATCACCCACTATGGGATACATCTCCTAATCAGCTACCCCTCTCCATGTATATCTACCACATCCTTCCATCCCCTCATTTCCACTCTAACTGAACTCCTATCCATAGCTGCCCATGAGTTGTGGGTGTGCAGCGGCATTGTTTATATCTCTCCCAAGTGTACTGCTCTAATTGTCTCAGCAACTCAGAGATGAATTTGGACTCCCCAATTCCATGTTCTTCCATTTCTTACAGCTTCACCATGCATTGGCTGCTCAGTTTGGTATGTCTATCCCTGACCAACAACAATTATGCCTGCTAGAAGTGATACAGGGGTCAGAGTCTAAAAAACTCACCTCTACCTTTTATAACTGTTTACTTACATCTCCTGCTGTCACATTAGCATACCAGTTGAAAAGCCGTTGGGAGGGGGTTGTGGGGGAGATGGAGGATGTGGAGTGGGAGGACATACTAGAGTCCTGTAAGTTAGTCTCTAAACTTTCAGATCGCCTTACACAGCTATATATCTTGCATAGGTCGTATCTGACCCCTCTCCGCTTGGCCAAGTACCAAACTGACTACAGCCCTCTCTGTCCTAGATGTGGGGACTCTGATGGCTCCTTTTACCACCTGTTATGGTCATGTCCAACTATACAGGGCTATATATATATCCATATCTTTCTATAAGAATCCCTCTTCACAGCTAGACTGCTGATCGCGAAGAAGTGGTTGAGAGCATTACCCCCCACTTTAAATGAATGGAAAATTGTGGTAAATATGTCATTACCATACAAGAAAGTCTTATACACTGACAGGGGGTGCCCACTCAAATATCATAAAATATGGGACGACTGGTTAGATGTTGCTTCCACTTGTAGAGGAGTCGATACCGTAGATGCTTGAACTCCCTTGTTGTGGTATATATGGACCCCCCTTACAATCTCCCAATTGTACTTGTTCATTTATGTTACATATTTACACAGTAATTATATAAGAGATGAACCATTTTTGTGAATAAATTTGTAATATATTTTTTACTCATATTTGGTCTGCCTTAAAAGTCCCGCTGTACCGGGGGGTACTGTGATATCCTTGTTAGGGGATCTTTTTATTACATAGTTACATAGTAGGTGAGGTTGAAAAAAGACACAAGTCCATCAAGTCCAACCTATGTGTGTGTTTATATGTCAGTATTACATTGTATATCCCTGTATGTTGTGATCATTCAGGTGCTTATCTAATAGTTTTTTTTTTAAACTATCGATGCTCCCTGCTGAGACCACCACCTGTGCAAGGGAATTCCACATCCTTGCCCCTCTTACAGTAAAGAACCCTCTGTGCAGTTTAAGCTTAAACCTCTTTTCTTCTAATTTTTATGAGTGGCCACATGTCTTGTTAAACTCCCTTCAGCAAAAAAGTTTTATCCCTATTTGTGGAATCACCAGTAGGGATGGGCAAATGGTTCAGCCCGAGCATAAGTTCGGGCTGAACTCCAGTTGTTCGGCCGTTCTGCCATTCCACGAATGATGAACTTTATGTGGTGTTCACGGCAAATTGGAAAGCCACGGAAACCCATTTACGTCTATGGGGCATTAACATGAAAAACAAAAAAAAGAAGCAGTGATTTTAAGTGAAACAATAAAAATGAAATATTCCTTTAAATATCATGCCTGGGGAGTGTCTATAGTATGCGTGTTAAGTGACACAGTTTTCCCTTGTTTAGAAGAGTACCACAGCAAAATTAAATTTCTAAAAGAAAAAAGTAATTTAAAACTGATGGTGGCTGTAATGAATTGTCGGGTCTCGGCAATATAGATAAAATTAATTGAAAAAAATGGCATGGGTTCCCCCCAGTCCATTACCAGGCCCTTTTGGTCTGGTATGAATATTAAGGGGAACCCTGAACCAAAAATGTTTTAAAAAAAATTGTGCAGGGGCCCCCTTCAAAATTCATACTAGACCCTTATCCGATCATGCAACCTGGCAAGCTGCAGGAAAAGAGTGGGGATGAGAGAGCGCCCCCCCCCCCCCCCCCGGAACTGTACCAGGCACATGCCCTCAAAATGGGGAGGGTGCTTTGGTGTAGCCCCCCAAAGCATCTTGTCCCCATGTTGATGGCCTCATCCCCACAAACCTTGCCCGGTGGTTGTTGGGGTCTGCGGGCGGGGGGCTTATCGGAATCTGTAAGCACTCTTTAACAAGGGGACCTCCAGATCCCGGCCTCCCCTCCATGTGTATCCCTACCATTTCACAAAAAAAAGTGTCAAAAACAGTAAGAAAGATAGGAGACACTTTGGGACAAAGTAAAAAAATAAAAATGTCCCGCAATATAGATCCATCTCATGCTGCCTGAAGGACCAAGAAAAGAAAAAAAAAGCTGCAACAGCTCCTCCTCCATGGGAGTGACGCTTCTTCTTGATGACAGCTGTTTTATAGCTGAGGACGGGGCCACTCTGTGACGTAAACGGGCGACCCCGCCTTCCTCTGACGTCACATGGCATCAGGGGGGGTGGGGTCCCCGTTTACATCACTGGGTGGCCCCTCCCTCAGCTATATAACAGCTGTTAGCAAGAAGAAACCTCAGCCACAGCCGGAGCTGTTGCTGCTTTTTTTTTGGTCCGTCGGGCAGCGTGAGATGGATCTACATCACGGGACATTTTTATTTTTTATTTTTTTAATAAAGGACTTGTCCCAAAGTGTTTCCTGTCTTTTTTACTATTTTTGACACTTTTTTTGTGAAATGGTAGGGGTACAATGTACCTGTTTACTAATTCACATGGGG
This sequence comes from Lithobates pipiens, assembly GCF_037356315.1. Taxonomy (NCBI): domain Eukaryota; kingdom Metazoa; phylum Chordata; class Amphibia; order Anura; family Ranidae; genus Lithobates; species Lithobates pipiens. Next base: position 208,014,448 of record NW_027507784.1, read on the forward strand.
GGGGGGGTCAGGATCTGGGGGCAGTGGCGGCTCTAGGCTTTGTGAGGCCTTAGGTAAATCTTAGACATGAAGCCCCACTCACGCCCTAAATGGGAAAAATAATTCAAGAGATAAAAAAATAACTGTATAAATTGCATATTATTGCATTAACCACTTCCCGCTGGTTCTGTTATCCTGACTGGGCGCCATATGACGTCTAGCAGGATGACATGCCTGCGCGCGCCCACGGGGCGCTCAGCATGGCGATCAGAGGTGTTGTGTGTCAGTCTGACACACTACATTTCTGATCATAGTAAGAAGCCTCTGTGCTGATAATCAGCACATTGATTATCAACACAGCCCCATCAAATGTGCCACAAACCATGTCAATAAGTGCCCATCAGATGCCAGTCAGTGCCCCATCAGAAACCCCTGTCAGTGCCCACAACAGTGCCAATCAGTGCCCACCACAGTGCCAATCAGTGCCCATCCATACAACTTGTCAGTATTTCATTATCAGTCAGGGGTCAAGTCCTGGGGAAAAAAGTGTGGGAACTCCCACCCAAGATCCACTCCCCCACCAAAAAAATAAAAATAAATAAAGGTACGCTCATATGCATATATATTTCACAGAAAATACAGTACATTTATTGTAAAGTGCCAGTTTACAAAAACAAAATAAGTTAACTTGTCAAACAGAATAATCAACACAATGGGTGATGATCTTTCCCTCGCAGGGAATTTCTAACACAAATACACCCTGTTCCAAATTCAAATACAGCAAATTAGAAAATAGCCCACAAACTGGAATAACGTTGCCCTTGCCGTGCAAGATTATCGGCAATGGATCAAAAAACTCACGGATCGGATCATTCCTTGGATCAGAGTCACAGATCGGATCATTTTTCGGATCAGCAAATAATAATTGAATTTGCAAAAACCTGTGAAAATTTCACCACCATATAGTCCCCACTGCAATATACATCTCCCCCACTGTAATATCCACATCATCTCCCCCAATAATATTTTGACTGAGCATGGATGGGTATGGCTGGGTATTAGCAGAATATGTATTGGCAGGGTAAGTATTGGCAGGGTATTGCAGAATATTGGCAGGATAAGTATTGGCAGGGTATTGCAGAGTATTGGCAGGGTATGGCAGATTATTGCTGAGTATTGCAGATTATTGGCAGGGCATTGCTGGGTATTGCAGGGTAAGTATTGCAGAGTCTTGGCAGGGTATTGCAGAGTATCGGCGGGGTATGTATTGGCAGGGTATTGCAGAGTATTGGCAGGGTAAGTATTGCAGAGTAAGTATCGGCAGGGTATGTATTGCAGAGTATTGGCAGGGTATTGTAGAGTATCGGCAGGTTATGTATTGCAGAGTATTGGCAGGGTATTGCAGAGTATTGGCAGGGTAAGTATTGCAGAGTAAGTATCGGCAGGGTATGTAATGCAGAGTATTGGCAGGGTATTGCAGAGTATTGGCAGGGTAAGTATTGCAGAGTAAGTATCGGCAGGGTATGTATTGCAGAGTATTGGCAGGGTATTGCAGAGTATTGGCAGGGTATGTATTGCAGAGTATTGGCAGGGTATGTATTTCAGAGTATTGGCAGGGTATGTATTGCAGAGTATTGGCAGGGTATTGCATTGCAAAGTATTGGCAGGGTATTGCAGAGTATTGGCAGGGTATTGCAGAGTATTGCAGGGTATTGGCAGGGTATGTATTGCAGAGTATTGGCAGGGTATTGCAGAGTAATGGCAGAGTATTGGCAGGGTATGTATTGCAGAGTACTGGCAGGGTATTGCAGAGTGCTGGCAGGGTATTGCAGAGTATTGGGTAATGCACAGTATTGGGTATTGCAGAGTATTGGCAGGGTATTGCAGAGTATTGGGTAATGCAGAGAATTGGCAGGGTATTGCAGAGTATTGGCAGGGTATTGCAGAGTATTGGGTAATTCGGAGTATTGGCAGGGTATTGCATAGTATTGGCAGGGTATTGCAGAGTATTGGCAGGGTATTGCAGAGTATTGGTGGTGTATTGCAGAGTATTGGGTATTGCAGAGTATTGGCAGGGTATTGCAGAGTATTGGCAGGGTATTGCAGAGTAATGGCAGGGTATGTATTGCAGAGTATTGGCAGGGAATTGCAGAGTACTGGCAGGGTATTGCAGAATATTGGGTAAGGCAGAGTATTGGGTATTGCGGAGTATTGGCAGGGTATTGCAGAGTATTGGGTAATGCAGAGTATTGGCAGGGTAATGCAGAGTATTGGCAGGGTATTGCAGAGTATTGGCAGGGTATTGCAGAGTATTGGCAGGGTATTGCAGAGTATTGGGTAATGCGGAGTATTGGCAGGGTATTGCCGAGTATTGGCAGGGTATTGCAGAGTATTGGCAGGGTAAGTATTGCAGAGTAAGTATCGGCAGGGTATGTATTGCAGAGTATTGGCAGGGTATTGCAGAGTATTGGCGGGGTATTGCAGAGTATTGACGGGGTATTGCAGAGTATTGGCAGGGTATTGCAGAGTATTGGCAGGGTATGTATTGCAGAGTATTGGCAGGGTATGTATTGCAGAGTATTGGCAGGGTATTGCATTTCAGAGTATTGGCAGGCTATTGCAGAGTATTGGCAGGGTATTGCAGAGTATTGAAGAGTATTGGCAGGGTATGTATTGCAGAGTACTGGCAGGGTATTGCAGAGTATTGGCAGGGTATTGGCAGGGTATTGCAGAGTGCTGGCAGGGTATTGCAGAGTATTGGGTAATGCAGAGTATTGGCAGGGTATTGCAGAGTATTGGCAGGGTATTGCAGAGTATTGGGTAATGTGGAGTATTGGCAGGGTATTGCAGAGTATTGGCAGGGTATTGCAGAGTATTGGCCGGGTATTGCAGAGTATTGGTGGGGTATTGCAGAGTATTGGGTATTGCAGAATATTGGCAGGGTATTGCAGAGTATTGGCGGGGTATTGCAGAGTATTGGGTATTGCAGAGTATTGGCAGGGTATTGCAGAGTATTGGCGGGGTATTGCAGAGTATTGGCGGGGTAATGCAGAGTATAGGGTAACGCAGAGTATTGGTGGGGTATTGCAGAGTATTGGGTAATGCAGAGTATTAGCGGGGTATTGCAGAGTATTGGGTAATGCAGAGTATTGGCGGGGTATTGCAGAGTATTGGTGGAGTAATGCAGAGTATTGGCAGGGTATTGCAGAGTATTGGTGGGGTATTGCAGAGTATTGGGTAATGCAGAGTATTGGTGGAGTAATGCAGAGTATTGGCGGGGTATTGCAGAGTATTGAGTAATGCAGAGTATTGGTGGAGTAATGCAGAGTATTGGCGGGGTATTGCAGAGTATTGGCGGAGTAATGCAGAGTGCAACTTAACACACTAGTGACTAACCTGGTTTACTTCTCGGGAGAGAAGTAAACTGGTAGCAGTGCAGCGGCTGTGGCCCCAGGAGGCCTGGACTGTCTGGCACTGGGTAGAGGGGTGGGAGGAGACAGTCTGGATCCCAGCGGCGTGTGTCTGTCGCTGGCTGCGCTGGAGGCCGTATGCGCACTGCCCACTGACTCCAGTGCGTGCCCACGTGTACGGCCGACGTCATGTGACCGGTTGCTAGACGCGGAGCGGCCCTAGCCTAGCAACCAGTCACTCGGGCGGCTGAGGAGCGGCGGACTATGCAATGAATAGCCTCAGGCGGCTAATGGGAACGGCGTTCCCGTTGTGGAAATAGTACGGGAACTCCGTTCCTGTTGGGGAAATAGTACGGGAATGCCGTTCCCATGCGTTCCCGCAGGACTCGAGCCCTGTTATCAGTGCCATCTATTAGTGTCGATCAGTGCCACCTGTCTGTGCGAATCAATGCCGCCTATCAGTGCAGCCTGTCAGTGCTGCCTATCTGTGCTGCATATCAGTGTCACCTACCAGAGCGGGAGAATTGTCATTTTATCTCTGGAGTTGATCCCCTTTTTAATGCATGCCAATATTCTGTTTGCTTTGTTAGCAGCTTGGCATTGAATGACATTGCTGATCCTGTCATCTACTAGGGCCCCCAAGCCCTTTTCCATCCTAGATTCCCTCAGAGGTTCTCCCCTCAGTGTATAGATTGCATTCATATTTTTGCCACCCAAATGCATTATTTTACATTTTTCTACATTAAACGTCATTTGCCACCCCACTAATTTGTTGAGATCTTTTTGCAAGGTTCCCACATCCTGCGGAGAAATTATTGCCCTGCTTAACTTAGTATCATCCGCAAATACAGAGATTGAACTGTTTACCCCATCCTCCAGGATTGGTCCCAGCACAGAACCCTGGGGGACCCCACTACCCACCCCTGACCATTCCAAGTACTCCCCATTTATCCCCACCCTCTGAACTCGCCCTTGGTGTCAGTTTTCAATCCATGTACTCACCCTATGGTCCAGGCCTTATTTTAAACAGTAAATGTTTATGAGAAACTGTGTCAAATGCCTTTGCAAAATCCAGATACACCATGTCTTTGGGCCTTCCTTTATCTAGATGGCAAGTTACCTCCTCATAGAAGGTTAATAGATTGGTTTGGTAAGAATGACTCTTCATGAATCCATGCTCATTACAGCTAATGATACCGTTCTCATTACTAAAATCTTGTATATAGTCCCTTATCATCCCCTCCAAGAGCTTGCATACCATTGATGATAGGCTAACTGGTCTGTAATTCCTAGGGATGTATTTTGTGCCCTTTTAAATTATTGGCGCTACATTGACTTTACTCCAATCAGCTGGTACCATTCCAGTTAGTAGACTGTCAGTATAAATTAGGAACAATGGTCTGGCTATTACTTGACTGAGTTCCCTAAGTACCCTCGGATGCAAGCCATCTGGTCCCAGTGAATTATTAATGTTAAGTTTCCCAAGTCTAATTTTAATTCTGTCCTCTGTTAACCATGGAGGTGCTTCCTGTGATGTGGCATGAGGATAAACCTTTTCTTTTGCCAGTGTCTCATTCTACTTTTCTTCAATTAACAGTATTTTTTTTTTTTTTTAATTAAATAAAATTAGGATAGGGCATTACGAATACCTCGTAATGCCGTTTGGTCTTGCAGTTTTTCTGGAATTCATCAACAATGTCCTCTGAGATATGTTGCAGCAATGTGTGGTGGTTTATCTCAATGACATTCTCATATATTCAAATTCCCTAGAGAGCCACCACACAGATGTCTCTCGTGTGCTACAGAGGCTGAGAGATAATAACCTGTGTTGCAAGTTGGAAAAGTGCGAGTTCCACTGTGAGCAGTTTCAATTTCCGGTTTATGTAATTTCTACTGCTGCCTTTTCGATGGACCCAGAGAAACTATCTGCAGTTCTACAGTGGCCTCGAGCTATAGGTCTACGTCTGCTACAAAGTTTTCTTGGCTTTGCCAATTATTATCGTACGTTTTTTCGTTACTTTTTTTCTCTGGTCAAATATGATAGGACTGATATGACCAGAAAGGAGGGTAACTCACAGAATTGGTCTCCGGAATTCCATTAAAGCCTTTGAGTCTCTCAAGGCTGCCTTTGTTTCAGCTCCTGTGTTGGCATATCCTGATCCCATGTTACCTTTCATTCTTGAGGTTGATGCATCTGAAGACTGAAGTTGGTGCCCTTTCATCTCAAAGTCCTCCCTTTGAAAGCACTATGCATCCTTGTGGCTACTTTTCCAAGAAATTGTCTCCTTTGGAATGCGATTACGACATTAAAGACAGAGAGCTGTTAGCGATCATTTTAGCTCTTAAAGAATGGAGGCATCTCCTTGAAGGTATCACTGTGCCCGATCTCATTTTGACTGACCACAAAAATATCACATTCTTGTCTGAGGCAAAATATTTATCTTCCAGAAGGGCGTGATGGGCTCTTTTTCTGTGAAGCTTCCATTACATAGTTTTGTTCTTACTCGATACCAAGAATGTAAGGGCTGATGCATTGTTGTGAAAGTTGTCCTCTACTTCTAAGATGGAATAGGTTCCTGTTCCCGATCGTATTTTAGATACTGTTTGTACCAGTCTTACTTCACCTGTGGGTAAAAGAAATCTTGCCGTTCAGATCCACTCTCCTCCCAATAAATCTTATGACCGCTGCTTTGTCCCTGAGAGTCTCCACACTGCTTTGCTCCAGACTTACCATTCTCCCAAGGCAGCTGGCCTCCCAGGGAAGAATCAACTAATTTGGGCTATTTCCCAAAAATTCTGGTGGCCTAGTCTCTGTGGGAATGCAGCCGCCTTCATAGCCGCTTGTTCCATGTGTGCTCAGTGTAAGACACCCTGACACCTTCCAGTGGGTGTCCCACAACCCATTCCCAATGGAGAAATGCCTTGGACTCACCTGTCTATGGATTTTATTGTGGGGTTACCAAACTCCCAGGGCAACACAGTTATTCCTATGGGGGTTGACCGGTTCTCGACAATGTCACATTGTATTCCTCTTAAGAAGTTGCCCATATCCAAAGAACTGGCATCCATTTTTGCTCGGGAGATCTTTTGATTACATGGGGTACCCAAGGTTTTAACCTTGGACAGGGGTAGCCAGTTTGTCTCCAGATTTTGGGGAGCTTTTTGTGCACAGTTGAGAATTCAGCTTTCCTTCTCCTTTGCGTATCACCCGCAGTCCAATGGGGCAGCAGAATAAGCCAACCAAGCCTTGGAGCAGTTTCTACGCTGCTATATTTCTGACCACTATAACAACTGGTCAGACCTCTTGCCTTGGGTGGAGTTTGCTCACAATAGTGCTGTCAATACCGCTTCCCGATTGTCTAAGTTTTTGGCAAATTATGGTTTCCAACCATCCATGTTGCCTGACTCATTTGCTCCACAATGAATTTCTGCATTAGAGGAGCATCTCCGCAGTCTTTGTTCCACTTGAGTACAGGTCCAAGAGTCCTTGCAACGTGCCAGTGATAGGTACAGACTCCATGCTGACCACGGTTTATTGGGTCTTTCCTTATTCTCCATAGGATCAACCCAGTGGCTTACACATTAGACCTTCCTTCTAACATGCATATTTCAAATGTATTTCACATCTCCTTATTAAAACCCTTGGAGTGCAACCACTTAACCACCTCGGTACCATGTCCTCACCCGGTTCAGGTTGAGAACCATGATGAGCATGAGACACAATCAATCATTGACTCCCGTAGGTTCTGTAGGCGCATTCAGTACCTGGTTAACATACACTACTGTAGTACTGTAATTAGTTCACATGGACAGGATGCGATTTAGATGCAGTGCTGAAACCACAGAAAATTTGCTGTGAATTCGCACCACATCTAGTGTGAACCCAGGCTAAGATATTCACCACTGTAATTCAGGTGCCCGGCGCTCAAAAAGGGGTCGGACACCTGAATAGGGGGTGTCAGCAGTGACCATAGATAGATTCATTCAGTGCATGAATATATCTATGGTGATTAGAGCGGTGACGGTGAGGGGCGGCGTTCCTGCGCCCTTTATGGACGCACCGCCGCTGCTTTAAATGCAGGACACCTTTTGGGCCCAAGAACTGTCCCTCTCTCTAACAATGTTTTAGACCTACATTTACACAGTTCAGCATCACTCCTTACTGTGTAAAAGAGACCACTGACATGACCAAAGCAAGCTCTCATCATGCTCTGTGTAAATACAGGTGTAAAACATAATTTTTTCAAACAGGCATATTCGCATCACTTACTTTTTAGCAGTCTTCTCCAGGCCCTTGTATCTGTGGCTGCAGATACAACTTTGCGACATCAGGCAGATGGTGATTCCTCCAGGCAGCCTCTCCCCCTTCATGGTCACCTGATCCCTTCATTTCTGTCCCCCTGAGCTGAATAGTCGGACGGCTATGGAGCAGCCTGGATGCCTTGGGAGTGGGCTGTAGGGACTGGGAACCCCAGCCAGAAGGACATGGATGCGGCCCTCTCCATGGAGCCCGCCGCTGATAGGCTGGCAGCAGATGAGCAGTGCTGGCTCAAGCAGCTGCCTAGGAAGTCAAAGTCAGGCCCGAAAATGACATGTGACCCGAGAGGGAGGGTTAGTTGAGCACTGAGAAGGCAGGGCTAAGCCCAGCCCTGACTGTACCCCCCTTCTCAGTGCTCAGCTGTCAGTTAATTGCCCGCACTCATCGTTCCACAGTGCCTCACCTGGTGATCATTTCCTGCTCGTCAGCCAGCCCCTTCAGGATATGTAAACTGTCTTATTCATTTCTCCCATGCCTTCGCCTTAGTCAACATATCTGAAGATTCTCTGCTGTGTTCCTGTTAAAGACTTGCCTGGCTGACCTCCCTTCTGGTTACTGATCCTGTTTGCTGTCTCTGACCAGGCTGATCTATGGCTTCCTGATTTACTAACTTGCACTACCTGCTTTCATTACTGAACTATGTTTTGACTATGTTTACCATTTGTACCATTTTTATCACTATATTAAAATGTGTGATTTTTACTGCATTTGCTGTCCCTGTCTGATTCATGGTTCCTGACAAAAGTACAGATTGCTGGTTCCAGTATAAAGGCCCTTTTCATGTGCTGCTGTCTATCCTTTGTACATATTTTTGTCTAAGGAGTCTGCCGGTCTACTAGTTGCTGCTGTTTTTGACTATGGGTGTCCTGTGCCCTTCCCCTCTCTCCCACATTTTTCCTCTTGTGAGAAATAAACGTCTCTTTGTTCAAGCATAAAAGTGACTGGCATCATCTTTCTACCATGTACATCACCCACCATGTCTAGTAACCTGCACACTGAGGAGGAATGTCGGCCCTCCCTGTCTCTGGGGGGTCACTGGGAATTGGCGAGAGCACTACACTCGCAAGAACTCATTTATGTGATCTTTTATTAAGCTCTCCAGTATCTTCCTAGCTATAGAAGCTAAACCAACAGGTCTATAGTTACTTGGTAAAGACTTTGATCCCTTTTTAAATATAGGCACCACATTGGCCTTACGCCAATCCAGTCATTAAAGAGTCCCTAATAAATAGAAATAATGGCTTTAAAATGTCAGAGCTTAATTCTTTTAGAATCTGTGGGTGTATGCCATCTGGTTCATGTGCTTTGTTCCTCTTTTTTTGCTGTAAATATTTCTGAACTACATCAATTTTGAGCCATGTTGGTTAATTTGGGGCTGTGTCAATACCATCCCCATTATGGACATGCGCTCCCCCATGCTCCTTTGTATACACAGAGCTAAAGAAGGTATTTAATAAATTTGCCTTCTCTTTGTCCCCAGTCACCTAGATTATTAGTCAGTCTAGATTATTTCATAAACGGCCTACATGCTCAAACCTGACCTTTTTACTATTATTATATATAAAGAATTTTTGGGGGTTTGTCCTACTATCTTTTGCAATGTCGTTCATTTTGAATTTTTGCAGCCTTGATTTCCTTCTTACATATTCTGTTATAGTCTTGAGACATTTAAACAATGATAGTGTTCCTTAAATTTGATATTTTTTAAAAGCTCTTTTTTTATCATTAATAGCTTTTTTTTAACTTTTGCTCTGTGCCACATAGTTTTTATTTTTAGGCTTTTATACTTATTGCCCATGGTAACATATTATGCAGTGTATTCACATACAGTCTTTTTGAAGAATTCCCATTTCTGTTCTGTGTCCATCAATGCCAATATTCCCTCCCAGTCTAAGGCCTCTTTCACACGAACCATCCGTTCAGGTCGGCCTGTCAGTTTTTTAGGCGGACCTGAACTGATGCTCAGGAGCGATCCCCCGCTGAGCAGAGCTGGCTCCGTACACGGACACATCCATGTGAAGGAGCCCTAAGTCTTGGAGAGCCGACCTCATCCTTGGAAAATTTGCTTAAAGTGTCTTTATATTTCCAGTATGTGCTTGTTGCTTACAGCTTTCAGTAAATGAAATCATTATATGGTCACTGATACCCAGATGATCTTTTATATGAACATTAGTAATCAGCTCTGCATGGTTTCGAAATTACCAGGTCCAGCAGAGAATCATTCCTAGTTGGGGCCTCAATGAACTTGATGTAATAGGTATATACATTCTTGTCTTTCTATCTGTGCAAGGAGCTGAGTCTCCACCTCCTCATTAACACTGGGTGGCCTATAACAAACTCTAATGATTAGTTTTGTAGTAAGTAAATCCATGTGCAGTTCCACCCATAATGCTTCAGACTCATCACACTCTCCATCAACTAGTTCCTCATTCATACTCGCTTTGAGATCATTTCTCACATAGAGACCGATACCACCTTTGCTTTTTACCCTGTCTCTCCAAAAGAGAGCATAGCCAGGAATATTAATTGCCCAGTCATGTGAGGAATGAAGACAAGATTCAGTAATACCAATTAAATCATACTTATTTTCATGCACCAAAGCTTCCAACTCAGATATTTTGTTTGGCAGTCTTCTGGCATTGGTGAACAAACATTTTAATTAATTGTCAAATTTTGCACACTTATTTTGCATATTTTTTTATTTTAGTTCAAATAGTACCATTTCCAATGGTTGTTGGTAACATAGGAACCTTCATATCACCTACCATAGCCCCCTCCCCCCTCATCTTTCCCCATTCCACCCACGAATAGGGACTGACTCTTGTCTGCCCCATTATAATCTAATTCACCCTCCCCCCACAATCCTAATTGAAATACTCCTCCACTCTTCTAATAAACCTCTCCCCCAGCACAGCAGACCCCCTTCCATTGAGGTGCAAACCATTTTAGCCTATACCATGTACCCCAATGAGATTTTTTTTTTACTAGTAATGGTGTTGATCAGCCATTTTTAGTGGGACTGCAACATTGTGGTGGACAAATCTGACACTAAGTGACACTTTTTGTGGACCAGTGACACCAATACAGTGATCAGTGCTAAAAAAAATGCACTGTCACTGTACTAATGACACTGGCAGGGAAGGGGTTAACAGGGGCAATTTAAAGGGTTAAATGTGTTCCCTGGGAGTGCTTTCTAACTGTGTGCTTTGATTGGGGGAAGACAAAGATCTATGTTCCTGCTTAACAGAAACACAAGATTTCCATCTTCCCCTCTGACAGAATAGCGATCTGCCTTGTTTACATAGGCAGACTGCCATTCTGTCTGTCTCAGTAAAGATTGGCGGGTCCCAATGGACATTGGGTCCGCCGGACCCGCTGATTGGCTCCTGCTGTATCCAATCACAGGTACGTAATTTTGCACTGAAGGGCGCCCTGCTGCAGTAAATGTATATGGGGTGGTCTGGAAGCGGTTAAGCACGAAACTAAAAATGCATGTTCCTACGTTTTCCATATGCTCCTAGTGAAGTCTATGCGGTGCAAAATGCACTATGCAGCTAGAAAATACAAAGTCAGTGCTCAAGTGGATAAAAGGATGCAATCTTGCTGAAGGGAAATTTAGGAATATATTCTCAGTAAAAGTTATTCTTAATAATTGTTATCACAATATACAGTGGTCAAGACTTTGCTGCTTCCTTCAGACTGGGGATCTTTATAAAACACGATGGAACAAACAAAATCATTTTCTATTTGTTCTATAACTCACTATTCTGCACCTTTTCAAAAATCGCACTGCGCCAGGTTGGTGACTTCCATTGTTGTGAGTTGCAGTGTAATGGCAGATGCAGGAGAAATGGTGCTAATGTAAACCAGTCCTTAGAACTAAATTAAGTTCAGCAGGAACTGGCCAAGTTTTGATCCATCTATAGTCAGGCTGGTTGTACGGAAGCAAATCCATCAACTTCTGTACAACCAGCATATTGGGTATTTTTCACCCAGTCACTGCCGCATAGCCACCATTGTATTCTGCTGGTGGGGAAGGCTCCCTGTGCTCCTCTCTCTGGCAGATCACAGTAGGACTGTGGAAGGGATTCCCCACCAACACTGACTGCAGAGGCAGCCCGTCCATCTATCCATGCCACCCCCTATATGAATAATGGATAGCATGAATCTATTCAGGGCCGCCCCTTTCAGGACACCGGGCACATGAATTACAGCGGTGGGGGTGCATACCTCCCAACATTTTGTGATGGGAATGAGGGACACCTACTAGAAAACATTTGTAGGCATAGGACACGCCGCCTGTCACACCCCCTTAAAGGAGAATTAACCAACAAAAAAAGGTTAATTAAATCCAGAAAGGCTTTTTTTTTACCACTTCTATTCCTTCATATTGGCTCTTAAAATTTACAATGCAGCAATTTAGAATTTGGATGAAAGGTTTAGCACTGGGAAACACTTTTTTGAAAGATAAAAAGTGCATTTTATGTACAACTCTAAAGAACAGACCAAAATGAGGGACAAATGTGGAGGGATGAGGGACAGAGGGACATTTTTCCACATAAGGGACAGTCCCTCGAAAGCAGAAACAGTTGGAAGCTATGGAAGTGTTTTTTTAGCACCTGATTGGAGCCATAGGCTCTAACAGGCTTCAAAATAGGGTGGGCTTGGAGCGCAGAGCATTGTGCCATGAGCCCACCCAGGTCTTACAAGAGCGAATTAATAATCACTGTTGTAACACTGATCCTCAATACAGCCAATCAAAAGCAGGTCTGAGACTCATTTTCCGATTGGCCAAAAAGAGAAGACTCCCGACTGGCCGCCGAGGAGGAGGGAGGAAATGGAAGCCACTGATGCCCGTAGAGAGCAGAGGAAGGGAAAGCTGTAGCCGCCTCCAAGCAAGGGAAGCCACCAGTGAAGAGATGCATAGATTGGGTAAGTGCACCAGACCTGCCCGCAAACTGGTGGGGGAGGGGTTGTAACAGTTTGCCCCCCCCAAAAAAATTGCCACTGGCCGCCATTGACTGACTGTATTAATGGGGGAATCAAGCTATTTTCTTTGCGTCAACCCATGGTTGATGAAAAGAAAATTGCATAATGAAGGGCCTGCCTTATACTCTGCTTAAGGTTGTGAATTTTGTCTAAAATATACCCAACATATTATTTAGCATGTTCCCCGGGACTTGTATTTGCACAATTTGAGAAAGATCCTAAGCCTACTCTTCGATTTAATTTTTCTTATATAAACGCTGGACGCACAGTAGTACCATTTCCATCTGTTTTTGCTTTTTTCCTAAACGTCAGGATAGGGATTCTTATTTTGAGCTGAGTTCAGAGAGATTTGAAAATGACAGGCACATGACTGAAAATAAAGATCATTATTCTTGTGTGAAGCTTCAGTTTCTGATGACATTTCTTTATATAACTGGTAAACAGACTTTGGTAACGGTTAACGCTACATCTTCTGAATCGTCCAGGGTTCACTGGATCAAACTGGTTTATATGGTCAAAAAGGAAGAGCCTATGTTAAAGAACCCTCCCTTGCTCCTTTGTTATTGGGTATAAAAGGCCAGTGGGCCTGGTTTGAGCTTCTCCACCTCTTAACTGATTGACTTATTTTTCTAGATGTGGAGATCTGCAGACTGTGATTGGATGCAACGTCTGTCCTCACGTGGCTGATATCTGGGCTCATAGCCTCGGTACAGGAGATAGAGGAGTCTCAGCATCCCTGGTATCCCTTTAGATGTGCACGCTTTTTTCACATCTTTACACTATGCCTTATAAATTAGTTGCTAAGTTCAGGACTGGTCTGATGGACAATCATGGCATTTGCCGTAAGGCTGATCTATCTTCCTCTTCTGCCTTCCCTCTGGATCAACTGTGGGTGAAGGATTGTGTATATGAGATTGTATTATTTTTTTTATTTTTTTTTAACAGATAGGTTTTTATTGAGTTTACAAATAATACAGAAATCGCATGAGTTGCATTGACTAATGGTATAACAACGGTTTTGACAAACGAAATATCTCTGAAGTATCACAGCGTAATAAGTAATATGCGCAGGTCGGGAGGGGCAACCGTATGTCGCCACCTTGTGTGATCTCCTCCTGGAGATGAAGTGAGATAGTTCCCTCTAATTTGGGCAGGGTACTCCTCTCCACTCAGACACCCCATACCGGATCAATTCTGTGTCCGGGAGGAGAGCAGCACCCCTGAGGGTTGGCTTGTGGTCCCACCAGTTGCAAAAAAAAAAACATCACGTTTTCAAACCATTGTACGGAAGTAACATAAGTACAACAACTCATCTTTACTGTAAGTGGAGAAAAGAACAACTATCATGATACCTAACAGCAGTTCAAGCAAATAAACCGAGGTAAGGGGTGCTATTTCTCTAATGGTAGAGTGTTGGTGTTTGCGACCCATGTTGCCCATGGGCTCCATAATTGAATGGCATGGGCTCTCTTAGTGCTACTACGTGCTATTGTTAATTCATAGACATGGTGTAGATGGGTGATGCTCACTATTTCTGACAGGGTCGGTGGAGAGGGGTTTTTCCACCGTCTGGTTATGCCCAGCCTAGCTGCCATCAGGATATGGGACATGGAGTGTCTGATTGCCTTCGGGTATTGGTCTAGGGTCAGGGATAGCAGAGCTAGGTCTGGACGCGGAGTTATTATAGTGTGTGATATTGCCGATAACAACTGAAAAATTGATTCCCAGAAGGATGTCAGAGTGGGGCAGCTCCAAAAGATGTGGAGTATATCTCCTTTGTTCCCGCATTGCCTCCAGCAATTCGCATTATGCTGTTCAGAGAACTTTGACATCCTGTCTGGGGTCAAGTACCACCGTTGGATTAGTTTAACGGTCAATTCCCATAACGTGGAGCATCTGGTATTCTGGTAGGTGGCTTTGATAGCGTTGGCCCATTGTTCAGGTGTGTAAGTGTGGCCAAGATCCTTCTCCCATTTAAGGATAGGAGCAGATTTGGCAAATATGTTTTTTTGCTGGAGCAGGGTATAAAAAAGGGAGATGCCTTTCTGTTTGCAAGACGGGTTTGTAAGAAAGATCCAAGCAGGTTGGGGGATTTTGCATGACCAATTAGGGGAAGCATGGAGGTAATATTTGGTTCTAAGATAAAGATAGAGGTCTGAATCGGGTAATTGATATTCTCTTTGTAGGTCGGGGAAGGATTTAAATTGACCGGATTTGAATAGATCATCAACATGTGAAATACCCTTCTCCTGCCATTTCTTAAAGGATACTAGATCAATTTGTTGGTGAGGTGTAGGAATCTGTTCCAGACCCGGAACGTGGCTGACATCGTAGGGGGTAATTGTGGAATGTTGGTGGGGGGACGAGTAGAGGAGAGTAACCAGACAAGTAGATGCTTCTCCGGAGTGAGTGATGTTTCTATCTGTCCCCATAGCGTGTTTTGTGCGGGAAGAATCCTTTCTCGCATTTGTGTCAGTATGGAGACCATGTAGTAATCTTGGAAGTCAATATAACCCGCCCCGCCGGCTAGGCGATGTTTGATAAGATGTTTATGCGCACTAGCCTTTTTACCTTGCCATATATAGGCGGAGAGGATAGTTTGTAATGATCTGAAATAGGAGTGAGGAATGAGGATTGGTAAAGTCCTAAAAAAGTACAGTACTTGGAGTAGGTGGAGCATTTTGAAGGCTGCAAGGCGGCCCATCCACGACAGCTCAAAGGACGCTAGTTTGCGGAGGTCAGTTTGTAACTTGTTGCGAAGGGGGATATAGTTGTGGCAGAAAAGGTCTGCAGTGTTTTTGGTTAGCTGAACCCCTATATATGTGATGCTCTTCTCTGCCCACGAATACGGGAGAAGGCTTTGTAGTATGGAGCTGGTGGGGGTGTCAAGGCCCAGGTTCAAAATGAATGATTTTGTATCATTTACTTTGTAGAATGACACACTGCTGAACTGCGCAAGGGTCCTTTGAACCGCCGGGAGGGAGGTGGTGGGGTGATATAACATAAGAATGACGTCATCTGCAAATAGACTTATCTTATGTACGGTCTTACCTATGGGTATTCCCGTAATTTGATCATTCACTCGGATAGATTGTGCGAGAGGCTCCATTACTAGATTGAAGATTAGGGGGGACAGGGGACATCCCTGCCTAGTGCCATTGGAGATGTCAAACGGAGATGAGAGTGTGTCTGCCGAGTACACTCGGGCGGAGGGGGAGGAATATAGGGCCATGATAGCACTGTAAATGGTCCCCGTGAAACCGAGTTTTCCCAGTACTGCTGATAGGTACCCCCAATGTACTCTGTCAAATTCTTTTTCAGCATCCAGGGACAGGAGTACAGAGGGGGTACCTGTGCACGTTGCATGATGTATGATGTCCACCATACGCCTGGTGGCGTCAGAGGCTTGCCGGCCTTTTGTGAACCCTGATTGGTCTGGATGTACTAGGACTGGGATAATATCCAACAATCTATTGGCGATCATTTTTGCGTAAATTTTGATGTCAACATTGAGTAAGGAGATGGGGCGGAAATTTTGGGGTGAGTTTGGCTCTTTACCGGGTTTTGGTAAGGTTATGACAATTGCACTAAGCATTTCTTGGGAGAATGTGGAGGAATTCGCTGCAGAGTTGTAAACCCTGCATAGCGCAGGGGCTAACAGTTTATGGAATTGTTTGTAATATTCCCCATTAAATCCGTCTGGGCCGGGGGATTTAGCGCTCGGGAGTTTATTGATCGTGTACTCTATTTCAGGTACCGTGAAGGGCTCATTAAGACTGTCTAGTTGTGTAGGAGAAAGGGCAGGAAGATCCACTTGAGTAAGAAACTCAAGTATATCTTCTCGGGTAGGTTGTATGGTGCTTTTGTCCTTCTTTAAGTTATAAAGGTCGCTATAGTACGTGCTAAATGCATCCGCAATTTCAGTAGGTTTTAGGACTTTTTCCTTCGTGTGAGGGTGGTATATATAGGGTATTTTGGACTTGAGTTTATGACCTTTAATTCTCAGAGCCATTAGTTTGCCCGCCTTGTTGCCCGTGGAGTAATTTGTCGCTTTTAATTTCGTGTAAGATTTTTCGAATTACTCTAGTAACAAGGACCGTAACTCGTGGCGGAGTTTGAATATCGTTGATTGTGTAGCAGGTGAAGGGTTGTGTTTGTTGAGGGATTCAGCAGTCGCTATATCGGCTATGAGTTTATCTAAACGTTGAGATCTCTTTTTTTTTGCTCTGGCCCCTGCTTGGATGAGGATACCTCTAATAACCGCCTTGTGGGCGTTCCACACTACCTCCGGGTCAGACACTGACTGTGAGTTAATAGAAAATAATTCCTCTAAGTGTTTTTGGATATGCGTGGCTGTGGACGGATCATGAAGTAGATAGCTATTAAGCCTCAATAAATTGGAGTTAGGATGATGCGATTTGGCGTCAATAGTGATGCTAATGGGGGCATGGTCCGACCAGGTGGTAGCGTGAATCGCCGAGGCTGATATTCTTGTGAGCAAACATTTATCAGTTAGAAACAAATCTATACGTGAATAAGTGTTGTAACGTGGCGAGAGATACGTATAATCACGTTCACTCGCATGGCAACACCTCCATACATCAAACAAGTCATTTGAGAGTAAAAATCCACTTAATGGCGAAGCATGTCTTTTACAACCTGCTGTGGAGTCCATGTGAAAATTTGGGACCAGATTGAAATCCCCACACCAGAGGACATGCCCCTGCTGGAGGGATTTAACTTTCTTCCATAGGGACTTGAGAAACGCCATTTGGCGATGGTTAGGAGCTTATAGGGACACTAAGGTGTACACAGTGTTGTTAATCTTTCATATCAGGATGATGTAGCGCACCTCAGTGTCCGTGATGCATTGCTGAAGTTGAAGGTCTACAGTGTCACGTATCGCAATAAGAACTCCTCTCTGTTTTTTCGTGAAGGATGACTTAAAGATATGGGGGAATAGTCTATGCTGGCACTTGGGAGGGGAGTCTGTGGTAAAATGCATTTCTTGCACACAGAGTACATCGCTCTTAAGCGTCAGGGCCGATTTCCATAGGGAAGAGCGCTTGGCTGGGTGGTTTAAACCCTTTGCATTCAGGGATAGCATCGTAAATGACATGGTGGTGTTAGAACTTGAGTGAAGATTTGGTTGCACTTACAGTTGGACGATGACTGGGTCAGGGACCGCTGTATGCTGTCGTACCTTATTCGGGTTAGAGGTTGCGGTGGTTCTGCAGTCGCGAGGGTCCCGGTGGGATTGTCAGGATTCCGAGGTTCGGTGCTGAAAGGATGAGGGATCACCGAAAGTTCACTTTGCTTCTGGAACTGAATTAACTGAGAAAGAGAAACAGAGGTATAAACTGGAAACAAGAAATATAGCAAGTGAAGACACAGCTAAAAGTGGCTGAGTACCGAGGGAAAAACAGGTCAGCAATTATCCACCGTGGGTGGGGGCTGACTAAACTGGGGGTAAAGTCTAGGCTCGAGTTGAAGTAATCCTAGGGCCGGACCGGATTATGCGATGTAGCTCACATTAAGAACGGGCAAGGGTTTTCACTTCGCTTTTGATTGAAGATGACCCCTGTGGCGGCCATAAGGCAGGGGGGGTAAGCCTGTTAGGGCCTGGCTGGTTGCTCTGAGGTGACTCCTGAGTTAAGCCCCAGGAGTGAAGCAATTTCAGTCCACCTTCCAGGGTAGATATCGTGTGTGGTATGCCGTTGTACGTCACCACAACAGTGGCCGGGTGCCGCCATTTGTAGAGCACTTTATGATTCGTGAGGACTTTTGTAATTGGTTTCAGTTGTCTCCTTAGTTGCAGCGTGTACTGCGATAAGTCGGCAAACAGCTGGATGTCTGCATAGGGTGCTGGGAGTGTAACCAGTGCCCTAGCCTTTGAAAGGATCTGTTCTTTAGCTTGAAAAAAGTGGATCCTTAGGAGCACATCCCGTGGGACCGAGTCCGCTAGGTGTTTCAGCTTGGGGATCCTGTGGATGCGGTCAATAGTCAGTTCTATAGGAGAGAGGCAGCATGGCAGCGAACATGGTGCTAGCAAAGTTGTGGAGATCTGCGGGGGGCACCGTTTCCGGTATTCCGCAAATTTTTACATTGTTGCGGTGAGAGCGGTCCTCAAGGTCCACTATATTGGATTTGATCCATTCCGTGTCCTCCTTTTGGGCCATACATGAGTCAACTAAGTCATTGACAGTCTCTGTACATTCCTCCATTTTGTCCTCCATATTCTGCACCCTGTCTCCCATATGTCTCATATCTGCTGAAAATTTGTGGATCAGTGAGGATAGGTTGGACATGAGGGATGATTGGAGGGATAGTAACATATCTTTCATGGTTGTGTCCAGTACCGGTTGCCCTGATGTGGGAAAGGCCGCTATGGAGGACTGTAGTGAAGATATTGCATTAGCATTATGGAGGTCAGTACTTACTGTGGTTCCGGCCTGGTAAGCTTCATCCAGGCGCATCCGCGCTTTGGCTGGGCTCTGGGAGTTCGGAGTGTGCGGAGGTGAGTCCGCTCGGGGTGAGGATGGACAGTCTCTGGGCATTTCCCCCTGGTCTCCGTCCGGGAGGTCTGTGTATGCCGTCAAATTCCGCGCTGTTGCTCCGGCGGCGCCATCTTGCCTGTGTCCTCCGCGCTGGAAGGAGAGGGCCGTGAGCTTTTGCATGTTCCGTTCGTCCTTGCGTTTGCGGGACGACATGCCGGTGGGTTGTGTGGATCGTCCGGAGGACGGTAAGAGCAACGATGGGATTTTACTTGCCCGTTAAGCGGTGGATGTCCGGTCGGCTTGCGGGAGCTTCATGCACAAGCAGCCATCCGGTTTGCGCGCAAGCCACGACCCCATTATTTTTTATTTTTATTGGTTGGACTAAATGGACTTTTTTCAACCTGATTACTATCTAACTGTGTAACTGCCAGAAGAAGAGAGCTGGTATGAATTTATACTCATTGATCGGTGCTAAAGAGAAAGGAACCCAAAGTTCCTTGAGCACAAGGAGCTGTCAGCCATATATATGGAATTAAATGCCCGGAGAGATGTGGAATAGACTAGAACCCAGTGCAGCTGCCAACCACTGGAAAATGGATAACAAGGGACAAAAAACAAAGAAGCAGCGCTCTATGGGTAAAAGCCTAGATATTTATAGACCATTGGCTAAGTATGAAAATAAAATAATGATACTAAATAAAACGATACACTACTGGGAAGGAAGGGATATTTGGGGAAAGGACAGTAAATGAATCAATATGCTGGTTCAATGACCAATAGTCCATGTAAAACAGCAATTAAAAACCATAGAGTCAATTTAAAAGAACTGTCCATGGAGGGCTGCCGGTTCCGAGTAGAAATGCACAAAAAACTCTGGACAAGACAGAAGACATGCGCCCTCTAAGTGCAGTATAAAAGCTTCCTTTAATAAAAATTATAAAATGAAATCCACTCACAAACATTGTGAATAATGGGCATGTAATGACATCATCCGCTAATGATGACCAGGAAGGAGATCGTCCGGTGTTGTTGTGGCGGTGAAGGAGGCTTCCGGGAGCGATCCTGGGTCCGGGCATACCGCTGGTTCATGATGCTTCCGGGTGGTCTGGAACGCAATCCTTGGCGTACACAGCTGCCGCGGACGGATGTCGCTTCCGGGTCAGGTTGGCGGGGAGGTGCTTGCGTTCGGGACATGCATGTCCCTTCATCAGGCTTCCTGTTTTTTGGCGCAGCCCTGATGTCATCCAGTGCACCCGGCTCCAATGAGTTTGTTTGGCTCTCCCAGTTCCATCTCCCAGCGGTGGATGCTATACCACACTGTCTGTGGCTCAGCGTGGCTTAACCAGCGCAACCAGCTTCAGGATCTTACAGCTTCCTGCAAGTGTCCTTCGCCAATTGCGCTCTCCATCCTGGACACCAGTAGAACTTGACCACCAGCTTGAGGCAGAGGGCTGTCCCACAACCCTCCCTTCCACCGGGCTTCCATTGTTATCTCACGTGCTGACCAGCCGCCGCAGTTGTATTGTGGTAGAATAGCTTGGCTGGGCGAAACAACGTTATGTAACGACGCTTCACCCTGTGGCCACTAGGGGGTGAATCTCTATCACCGCCGGGCACACGGAGAACCCGTAACTGTGTTTGTAAACACACGGCTTCCGGTTATCTGAGAGGAGAACTGACAGATCGTCTGTTCATACAGAGTATGAACAGACAATCTGTTATCTTCCCTGTACAGTCCCCATCCCCCTTCCGTTAGAATACAAACTAGGACACACATTAACCCCTTTGCTGCTCCCTAGTGTTAACCCCTTCACGGCCAGTGACATTTTTACAGTAAACAGTGCATTTTTAATCGCACTGATCGCTGTATTAATGCCAATGGTCCAAAAAATGTGTCAAAATTGTCCAACGGGTCCACCATAATGTCGCAGGCCAGATAAAAATCGATGATCGCAGCCATTACTAGTAAAAAAAAATTATTAATTAAAATGCTTTAAAACGATCCCCTATTTTGCACAAACCAGTCAATATACGCCTATTGCGATTTTTTTTTTTACCAAAAATATGTAGAAGAATACATATCAGCCTAAACTGAGGAAAAAAACGTTTTTTATATATTTTTGGGGGATATTTATTATAGCAAAAAGTAAAAAATAATGAGTTTTTTTTCAAAATTGGCAAAAATTTTTTGTTTATAGCGCAAAGAATAAAAAATGCAGAGGTGATCAAATACCACCAAAACAAAGCTCTGTATGTGGGGAAAAAAGGACATTGATTTTGTTTGGGAGCCACGTCACACGACCGCGCAATTGTCAGTTAAAGTGACACAGTGCCAAATCGCAAAAAATGCTCTGGTCTTTGGCCAGCCAAATGGTCCGAGGCTTAAGTGGTTAAACTCCCTTCCACGAAAAAGTTTTATCCCAATGTGGGGTCCCCAGTATGTCTCTTGCTGTTAGTGAGCCCTCAGCTGGAAGCTGGATGCTGAAGCTACAGAGAGCTGACTGGGGGGCTGTCTGCTGAAGATCTGGTTTGGAATCACTTGGCTGGCCAGGACTTGAGCCAAGGCAGAAGAACATGGGAGCTGGAGCGGAACGGGCATGCACCCGAAACTGAAGAAATATTCTCTCCCCTCCGACCAGCACATGCTCATCAGAAAGGGGCACAGATAGTGAAAAAATACACCCCCACCCCCTAAGCTAGTAGGAGTGGCAGAGCAGGGGGGTGTAATTCATTTTTTTTTTAATTCTGCACTGACTGTCTTTGAAATTGCCCCAGCCCCTGTTCAAAACCAATCCGGGGACCACACCGGGGACAGACTTGGTTCAGGGACAGTGTCCTCAATACAGGGACTGTCCCCGGAAACCAAGGCTGTCTGGTCACCCTACTATAGGCACCTTAAGGTCATGGGTCATGACACCAGTTGAGGGTGTAGGAAAATTGCTGGGGGTTGCATCTCAATGCATGTCATTATTTCATCATGGGCCCTTTGCGGGAGGGCAGCAATGCCAAGCATGCGTGTGATGTGATGATGTATGGCAGTGGGACAGTCTTTCCCACTGTCACACCTCATCAGGGTTGCCAACCTCCCTCAGCATTCTTTTACTGACAAAACATGGAAAATGTACTGGTGGATCACATTTTTTACTGGCAACCTGAGAAATGACAGCACTCAGTGGCGGAACTACCGCCATAGCAACACATGCAGGCGCTATGGGGCCCGCAGTCAAGTGGGGCCCGTGAGGACAGGTGCAGCGGCTCCGTGGGTGATGGGGGGCGGCTCCGTGGGTGAGATTGGGCGGTCCGCAGCTCTGTGAGTGGTCCGCGGCTCCGTGGGTGGTCCGCGGGCGGCTCTGCGGGTGAGAGCGAGTGGTCAGCGGCTCCGCGGATGAGAGCGCACGGTCCGCTGGTGAGAGAGTGGGCGGTCCATGGGCGTGAGCGGGCTGGCCAATCAGGGAGCTGACGGGCGGGGGAGCATAGAGATGACATCATCTCTCACCGTGCGGTGCCCGCCCTGCATCCCTGCAGTGCAGTTCCCCCCTCACTGTGCAGGAAGCCAGGAGGCAGAGAGATGACATTATCTCTCTGCTGCCTGACTGATAATCTGCTGCCTGACTCTGTGACACAGCAGGAAAGTGACAGAGCAAGTGACAATCCATAATGTGTGGCAGACGATGTGGCAAGTGACAACCCGGGACATGGCAAGTGACAATCTGTAATGTGTGGCAGGTAACGTGGCAAGGGAAAATACGTGATGTGGCAAGTGACAATCTGTAACGTGTGACAGGTGACGTGGCGAGTGAAAATCTGTGATGTGGCAAGTGACAATCCGTAATGTGTGGCAGGTGACGTGGCAAGTGACAATCCTTAATGTGTGGCAGGTGACGTGGCAAGTGACAATCCGTAATGTGTAGCAGGTGACATGGCAAGTGACAACCTGGGACATGTCAAGTGACAATCCATAATGTGTGGCAAGTGACAATCTAGGACGTGGCAAGTGACAATCCATAATGTGTGGCAAGTGGCAATCTAGGACGTGCCAAGTGACAATCTGTAATGTGTGGCAAGTGGCAATCTAGGACGTGGCAAGGGACAATCCGTAATGTGTGTCAGGTAACGTGGCAAGTGACAATCTGGGATGTGGCAAGTGGACAATCCGCAACATGCGGCAGGTGACATTCTGCAACGTGTGACAAGTGACAATCTGCATCTGGTGGCAGGCGATGTGGCAAGTGGACAATCCGCAATGTGTGGCAGGTGATGTGACAAGTGACAATCCTTAATGTGTGTCAAGTGACAATCCAGGACGTGGCAAGTGACAATCCATAATGTGTGGCAAGTGACATGGCAAGTGACAATCTGGCATGTGGCAAGTGGACAATCCGCAACATGTGGCAGGTGGCATTTCGCAATGTGTGACCATTGACAATCTGCATCTGGTGGCAGGCGATGATGGCAAGTGACACGCTCAGGGATCCCACTGATTTTGCATTATGGTGAGTTGAACTATTTAGTTTTATATAACAGAACAGAAATTGGTTAGAAGGCATAGAGGTCTGCAATGTGTTCCCTTCAGTATACTGTATAGTTTTTTGTTCAAAATTAATATAAGCTGTTGCCTGGGTACTGTGCCACATGGGTGTGGTAGTCTGTTGTTCAATGGCATTAATCATTTTTTTTTGCGGGGGGCGGGCCCATACAACATTTTGCTATGGGGCCCTGTGATTTCTAGTTACGCCCCTAACAGCACTCCTATTGAAAACTAACACAGTGAATATTTGAACAGTATAAACATGATATGGAAACATTGACAATACCTATAACAAAGTAATTTGCTTGGTTTAAACCTAAAAAGTCAATACAGCATGAAATTATCAGCCCCTGATATTTAGTCAGTTGTCAAAAAATCACTTATTTTTACATACTGTCAGTGAATTTACTGGAGGTTGGCAACCCTGCACCTCTTGCTCTGTGGAGCAGCAGAGCTGTTCATGCCTATGATTTAGTTATCCCTTCGCTGCATGGAAAATAGGATGTGTCCAGGAAGGTAATGGAGTAGAGGGTTCATGGTATGCGCACTCCCATGGGCTTGAGATACAATTTTCTTAGTGACTTTATCCAGATTTGGAGGACAATGGAATAGGGTGATCTAGGGGCTGCCATTGCCTTTATAAATACTGCTGCTTGCGTGCCATAAGTGTGGACAGAGGTGTATGAGAGTGCATGCTGTTGTGCTATTGTGCACATATTGTAATTATTACAGCAAAGTAGATTTCAAGGTGGGTTAAAAAACATTGAAGTGTCCAAAGAGAAAAAAGTGGGGAGTTTGGAGGGGAAAAAGTGAGAGCATTTTAGTAAACAATCCTTCTACAATATACAAGGAAAAGAGAGCGCACGGCTGCCCTAGTATGGTTCAGGAGGGGGGGGGCGCTCGCTCGTCCCCACCCCCTTTCCTGTCTGGCCGGACTGTGTGCTCGGATAAGGGTCTGGTATGGATTTTTGGGGGACCCCATGCCATTTTTCGGCGTAGGGGTCACCCTTAAAACCCATATCAGGCGACGGGGCTCGCAAGGTGTCACTCTCGCGGAAAGCGGAGACATTGACTTCCTTCTCTAGTCCCGTTGTACCTGAAGTCACGTTGAAAATGATTTTATTTGGAAAGTCCGGTGGACCTCCGCCAAAAGTCTGGCGTATTGTCCGCCGGACCTAGTCCGCCGGAAAAGTCAGTTTGTGTGTGGGCAAGTCCGCTTGTTTGGAAAGTCTGGCGGACCTCCGCCGGATAGTCCAATCGTGTGTACAGGGCATAAAAGTCTGATGGAGCATACACATGATCGTATTTTCAACCAAAAGCTCTCATCGGACTGTGTACGGGGCATTAGAAAACATAACAAGAAAGCATTTCTGGACTTTTATTTTAATTGGCAAAACTATTAACCACACATAATGCGAGAATCCTTTATTTTACAATCATCCATAAAAAGGGCTTTTGTTATGCATGTGCAAAATCATAAATTCTGTTCCTTTACCCAGAGACATAGAAAATTACTGTTATAGGTTTATCCTTTTTTTTTATTTTTATTTTTTATAAAAATCAATTTCTATACAGAAAACTGAGTTTTGCTATTCAGTTGGGTGTCCCCACAGATGTAATGAACTTATCAAACCTTCTTGTTTATGTGAGATGCTGCTGTGATGGTGAGTCAGGAAATTTTATTTCTTGAATTTTTAGAAGGAGGAACAACCTGTGAAGATATTTTATAAAGCCGAGGTTTAGTAAAAATAGTTTTTGCAATACAGCACCATAACCAGTAGGTATACAGTATATAATGGTGTGAATCACATTACCTGAATATGGCTACTTCTGCTCAAAATCCTTATGCCTCATACACACGATCAGACTTTCCGACAACAAAAGTGTGACATTTTGTCCTATGGGCGTTGGCCCAAATTTGCCTTGCATACACAGGGCCACACAATTGTGGCCAACAATTACAAATGTAGTGACGTACTATGTTGTTTTTCAGCTTTTTAGCACCACCCTTTGGGCTCCTCCTGCTAATTTCGTGTTATTCCGCGTACACACAACTGGACTTTCCGTCAGAATGAACTCTGATGGATTTCCGGCAGAGTTCCGCTGAAATTGACTTGCCTAAACACTATCACCAAAGTCTGATCGTTTATCGCGATGACGTACAACGGGACTAGGAAAAGAAAGTTCAATAGCCAGTAGCCAATAACTGCCCTTGCGTCGTTGTTGGTCTGTCAGACCTATGGTTATGTGTTTTACTTCAAATGACAGTTCGGGAAGAGGCAGTTATGTTTTAAAAAATACAATGTAAAATTGACAAGGGGCACCAACATAGTTGATCTTTGATCTTAAAAACTACAGGATAATGGTGTTGTGGTAACTTGCCCAAATAAAAAAAAAAGCATAATAATATTATTTTTGATATCACTAGAAAAATAAAGCCTTTGAAAATGTGTTTGCAATAACTCCATCAGTATCACCAGCAAAGCAGCTTCATTATTATCCCATTAAAGATGAAGAGAATATGCGCTGAATTTTGAGATTTCATAATCAAATGTTAATTCTCCATTACGAAAGCTAGTTTACAAGAGCGACGGCTTCAGGCTCGTCCTTGCTTGTCCTTGAGCATGCGTGTTTGTACTTTGGATTTTTGTCCGATAGACTTGTGTACATACGCTTGTCAGTTAAAGAGATGCAGTGTCGAAACACAAAAAGTGCTCTGGTCAGGAAGGGGGTAAAATCTTCTGGGGCTGAAGTGGTTAATATTGAAGTTGAATGACAAAATCTCCTCTGCCCATTCACAGAATGTGATACATCGTGGGAGTGCAGTAAGATGAGTTTTATGAATGGCGGACGGGGAAGGCAGGCCATGTAATTTTTCTGATTAGGAGCTGTTGCTGTTAACCTTCACAGTGCTGGTAGACAGCTGCTCAGGGCAGTATCTGGCGGCTGCGAAAGGCACACAACACTGAGGATTTTGAGCAGCCATCTACAGATAATAGTATACACACCATTATACATAACACAAGTGTATCCTAAAAAACAATTTTGCTGAACTTTCGTTCTACACATTTTAATACTTCTCAGTAAACAACATTTTCTGGACCAATTGTGTTGGCATTTGTACTAATTTTTTGCTTCACTAACTAGTTCCAAAAGGTCTTCACAGCATGAATAAAATCCTTGTGTCATTTTTACAGACAATACAATGCACAGAAAATGCTAAAAGTGAAAAAATATCAAGATCTTCACAAAGTACTTTAAGATGCCATTTTAAATTTTGTGAGAGTAACAGCATTCAACAGCAGATTTTTTTTCTCTATTGTAATGGAATATGCTCTCTCAACAATAGCTTTCAATTCTGCACAGATTTTAGATGGTTCTTACATGACAAGAGTCTACACTGCCAAAGCTTAGCTTCACATTTTCCTCCTGGAGCAAATTCCAGTTTTTCTAACATTTCATAAATGTACAATCGATATTAATATTTTTAATAGAAAAATAAGGAATAATAATTGTAAACGTGGAAGTCCATGCAAAAACTAAAATCCCTGCAAAGACGTTCGATTCCGTACAATGGAGCTACCTTTGGGAATGCCTGTACAGATTCGGCTTCGGCCCTAAATTTATAAAATGGCTGCAACTTCTTTAGCAGGCCCCCACTGCCCGGATCCAGGTCAACGGTAGGATCTCCGACCCTTTCCCACTATCCAGAGGCACCCGACAGGGGTGCCCTATATCCCCCCTGCTGTATGCCCTGGCAGTGGAACCGCTCGCTATCGCCATCAGGGCTCACCCACACATCAAAGGTCTCCGCGCGGGCCACCTGACGAGACTCTAAGTCTCTTTGTGGATGACATGTGTAGCGCCACCCCCGCAAGGGCCACTGTAATATACGGGTCTTCTGTCCCACACCAGTGATGGCTCACCCTCCCCAGGATCTCAGTAACACCAAAACACAGTTTAAACTTTTAGCTGGGCTTTATTAGAACTAGCAAAAAGCCCGGAAAAGAGATAAAATGATTAACAGAATACAAATATTAAGTGCAATAATATACTATAACTTCTCAGTAAAGGAACACAGGATTTGTGTTCATTCACTTTAACCGCCAGTGGGAGGCCTTGCCTGAAATGCACTGAACAAGTGGCGAGCAAAACTGTACAATACAATACAAAGAATAATGTTCAACAATTTCCCAAAAGTGATATTACTGACTATAAGATCCTACCTAGGTTTTGTAGGTTCTAGCTAACCACTGGCCAGTGGGAATTCTATTCACACAAACACACACAGAGTCTGCCAGCGTTGGGGCCCTTTAAATCCTGTGCTTGAGTACTCAGACTTTTTTGAAGTAATATTTGTAATCCACAGAATGGAAAGGGTTATCTTCGCAAAGTGTCACAAATATTAACAGATGTGGAGATCCACCTTCAGATAAAGCTGCATTAACAGTAAATAGGACCTAGCAGCTAGATCCACATACACAAGAATGGCAGAAGATCTCTCACCATTAGATGCACTTGATATTAGAGGCCGACCGATATATCGGCCGATATTTGGCGTTTTTTAATTAATCGGCATCGGCCGATTGTGCTGTTAAAAAAGGCCGATGATATATTCAGCGCGACTTGCAAATGACTTCAGTAATAGAAGTCAGTGCAAGTTGCCTGGAGACTTGAGTGAAGGGACATGTCTCCTCTCTGGGCAGTCTGCCAAGAAAAGATCAAAAAGATTCAATGTTTACACTTCAATGAATGAACTCAACTCTGTGTGTAGAAGTTCTCAGTTTAACCATTTAAAGAGGGATTCCACCAAAAAAAAAAAATATTAAAAGCCAGCAGCTATAAATACTACAGCTGCTGACTTTTAATAAATGGACACTCACCTGTCCGGGTTCCAGCGATGCCGAGGCCGATCGATCGCTCGGCTCTCGGCTGCTGTCGCCACCATTCTAGGTGAGGGAATCAGGAAGTGAAGCGAATCGGCTTCACTTCCCGGTTCCCTACTGCGCATGCACGAGCCGCGCCATGCAATAAGAAATCTCCGCGCTGTCACTGGGACCCGTGTGTGTCCCAGCAGACAGCGCGGCAGGGCAGGAAATGGCGTAGACTCCCACGGGAGTCTATGCCCAGATGTGGGTGAAAATACCTGTCTTTGACAGGTATCTCCACCCCCCTCCCCCCTGAAAGGTGTCAATTGTGACACCGGAGGGGGGGAGGGATCCGATCAGCGGAGGTTCCACTTTAGGGTGGAATCCCGCTTTAAAGACTAAATCTTTTTTGACACTTGATGCTTACAAATAAAAATCCTGTATTTTCTGCTAGAAATTCACTTAGAACCCCCAAAACTTATATATATTTTTTTAGCAGAGATCCTAGGGAATAAAATAGCGGTTGTTTCAATATTTTATGTCACACGGTATTTGCGCAGCGGTCTTTAAAACTAAATTTTTTTTATACATATATATATATATATATATATATATATATATATATTTTTTTTTTTTTTCTAAATTATACATACAAGTGAACTGTTTGGATGTTTGTTTTGTTTAATAAATGTAAGAAATTTTCTGTATCACTTAAGGCTGCTTTCACACTGGAGCGAGCAGGCGTTGACGGTAAAACGTTGCCAGTTTTAGCGGCGCTTTACCGTCATTTTAGCGGGACACTTATAATCCAGCTAGTGGCCCAGGAAGGGGTTAAATGTGCCCGTGAAGCGCTGCTGCCAAATCGCATTGCAGGTGCTTTGGCAGCGGTGCCCATTCATTTCAATGGCCAGGAGTGGTGGAGGAGCGGTATACACCACTCGAAAGATGCTGCTTGCAGGACTTTTTTTTAACGTCCTGCCAACGCATCTCCTCAGTGTGAAAGCACTCGGGGCTTCCACACAGACTGCAGGGGAGCCGTTTTGCAGGCACTTTACAGGCGCTATTTTAAAGTGCCTGAAAAACGCCCCAGTGGGAAAGGTGTCTAACTGTTAGATTTTATGAGATGAAGGGGAAAAAATAAATAAATAATCGGCCTAACATATCGGCCCAAAAAAATCGGCATCATATATCGGCCATCGGCCGTGGCGATTTCTAAATATCGGTATCGGCATCGGCCAGAGAAAAACCCATATCGGTCGACCTCTACTTGATATATCTTCCTTCCAGCAGTTGGTAGATTGATCACTGTCTCAGTTGACTGGATGGTGATGGGAGCAACACATGCCTCAGAAACCTCCAAACAGGATAATGATGATGATTGCTACAGCACTGAAATTGGTCTCTAGATTTCTCTGCACTGTTAGCACATCTTCAGTAATCAGGCAGAATAACACACTGCAAACCCCCCTCTCAAGTGTGCACCTTCCTTTAGGAGAGTCACAGGCTCTGTGGCTGCCTGCCACAATGCCAGTCTGTCTCCCTCCTGTGTCTTCCTGTCTCTCCCCTCAATCACAGCTCTCCTGGGCAGCTATCTAATCCTGTCCTTCATTGTTTTTGCTGTTAGGGGTGGGCTTCTTTCTTAGCTACAGCAGGACCCAATCTGCCTTCAATTCTGCAGCTGTACGCAATAGTCTCTCCTCCTGCTATCAGTTTAGCCAGAAAATGCAATGCAATGTTTCAGAGAGAAATATTCTGCATATATTACAGAGGCAATACTAAGCCTGTGCTACATCCACCCCCTTCTAATAAATCTTTGTTCCCCCAAAGAGAGAAATGAGTGCAGTTAATAATAACATAGCATTTGTACAGTAACCTTACACATGGATCAACAAATGAGGCCTATGATCTTAGGCTGATTTTATGACATTTCCTAACAAATGCATTAGGTAATGGGACCTGCCACCAAAGTGTGTTAGACGGTGGGTTGGGGACATCAGTCACTGGTACCACCATAGAATGTGCCTGAGATTCGGGAAGTCTGCGAACAGTGGGAATAGCTTCTTCTGAGCTTGTTCCAGGGGTTCTCTGTTCTCTTAGCTCTCTGTTCTTTGGGCTGAAGACTAGCCTCTTCACAGGATTCTCCATCAGGTTCAAGATGGCTTTCCTCAAACAGTTCTTCTTCAAGTTCAGAGGAACTCCCATCCGGAAACCCTTCATCAGGTTCATGGACTAACTGGTAAGCTTGCTCTACTAGCTCTGAATTTCCTTGCACCTGGGGCACAAATTCTGATGTGTCAGGCCGGGACACACTTGAGGACTGATTAGCAGTTGATGTGGAGGGAGTGGCATCCATGGGCTCAGATAGCCACAACCATCCTACCTCAAGATCATCATCACTGTCATCTTCTATTGTTGTGGCCTCATCTGGCAGTAGAGGTTGAGACCTAGTGACCGGAACTTGCCTGGAAGAAGATGGTTTGGGTAATGAAGCCTCAGTTCTCACAGGTACCCTGACGGTTTCACTCAGAGGCAGTAAATGATTTTGATGCCAGGTCTTCAGGGGACCCGTTTTTCCATCAGGCCGAATTTGGTATAAAGGAAGACCAGGCAGTTGCTAACAAACAACATATTGTTGAGAACTCCAATGGTCCGCTAACTTATGCTTTCCAGAAAGACCCAGATTTCTCAAAAACACCTTGTCACCCTGCTGTAAATCATCGATCCTAACTTTCAAATCATAATTCTTCCTGTTCCGCTGACCTCTAACACCAGAAGCTTCTTGTGCCTTCTCATAGGCTGTCTTTAAGTTCTTTCTGAGCCTATCCACATAGCCCCTGTAGGATGTAGTGGAAGTTCTGTCTATTGAGACACCGAAGGCCAAGTCCACTGGCAGACGAGCTTCTCTTCCAAACATCAGTCTATATGGTGAGTAACCCGTTTTCAGTACTATTATAGGCATGAACCACAGCAAAAATGTGCCTGCTCCAATGCCGTTTTCTGTCAGATGGAAGGGTTCCAAGCATGTCAAGGAGGGTACGATTAAACCTCTCTGGTTGAGGATCCCCTTGAGGGTGGTAAGGTGTCGTTCTCGATTTTTTAAAGCTCAGAAGATCCAATAGCTGTTTAATGAGCCTGCTTTCAAAGTCTCTTCCTTGGTCAGAGTGAATTCTCTGAGGTAATCCATAATGAACAAAGAATTTCTCCACTAACACTTTGGCAACTGTGACAGCTCGTTGATCTCTTGTTGGATAAGCCTGGGCATAACGGGTGAAATGATCAGTCACTACCAACACATTCCCTTGACCACTCGTGTCGGGTTCCAGACACAAGAAATCGATGCACACCAGATCCATAGGACTTTGACTCTGTAGATGACCCATTGGGGCAGCTCTGGAAGGCAAAGTCTTTCTCTGGAGGCAGCGAAGGCAGGAGTGACAGTAACTTTCGATTTCAGTTCGCATACACGGCCAGTAGAAACGATCCCTAACTAACTTGAATGCTCTATCAGGTCCCAAGTGTCCATGTTGATCATGTAATGCATTCAGCACTGTCCCCCTATGCTTCTCCGGGAGGAACAGCTGCTATCTCTCCCCTGGATCATCCGAGGGGCCCCTTCGGTAGACCACCCCATCTGAGAGCTGCAGTCGATTCTACTCCTTGTGAACCAATCGAGTCTCCTTTGGGGAGTCTGCTGTGAGTAGAAGTTCTGGGCGACCACTATCCAAGGCTTTCAAAGTCAGAGAACAAAGGGGATCTTCTGTTTGATCCTTCCTCAAGTCTTTCTTGGAAAGGGTAGGCAGTCCCTCATCCCTCACTTGGGTCAAGTCACAATAGAGCTTTGGGACCCCAACAGTGGTGACTCCAATGGCTTCGGCCCCTGTC
Organism: Lithobates pipiens; assembly: GCF_037356315.1. Taxonomy (NCBI): domain Eukaryota; kingdom Metazoa; phylum Chordata; class Amphibia; order Anura; family Ranidae; genus Lithobates; species Lithobates pipiens. The sequence goes on from NW_027507784.1 coordinate 208,046,919, forward strand.
GCTCCTCTGGCTCGGTACTCAATCCCATATTGACATAAAGCCTGAATGCCTTCTGTCGTCAGTTGAGTCCACCCTTCTGTATGAGTTAGCGGGTCATAGGGTCTCCTTGACAGAGCATCGGCATCCCTATTAACAACTGCAGGTCGGTACTTCAAGCTAAAACGAAAACTAGAAAGTGCTGCCAACCATTGATGTCCCTTGGAATCCAGCTTGGCCGTTGTAAGGACATATGTGAGTGGGTTGTTATCTGTTTTGACTTGAAATTCTGCACCATACAGGTATTCTTTAAGCTTGTCCACGACAGCCCATTTTAACACCAAAAATTCCAACTTGTGGGTAGGGTAATTTCTCTCAGATAGAGTAAGGCTTCGACTCACATAAGAAACAGGTCTCAGACGTCCATCATGTTCTTGGTACAACACACCACCTAGTCCTTCTCTGCTGGCATCAACATGGAGCTCATAGGGCTTGCGGTTGTCAGCATAGGCTAAAACTGGTGCATTGGTCAAGCTCCGTTTCAACTGAAGGAAAGCTTGTTCGCACTGATCAGACCACTCTCCCTCTATGAACTCCCGATACTTTCTCGATCCACTAATTTGCCGGACTACTTCTGGGACCTCTTGCTCTCCATCATCTCCAGCCCGCAAAAGCTCAGTGAGAGGTCTGGCTATTTTGGCAAATCCCTCCACAAACCTCCTGTAGTAGGAGCAGAACCCAAGAAAAGATCTCAGCTCTTGCACATTTCTGGGCCTGGGCCAAGTGGTAACGGCTTCCAACTTCTTGGGGTCAGTGGCCTCCGCTGAGACAACATGCCCAAGGTAGGTTACTGTTGACTGGTAGAACTGGCACTTCTCAAGGGACAGCTTCAACCCCTCTTCATAGACGCTCCTCATGTTCTTCCAAAGTCCGCCCAAAGACAATAATGTCGTCTAGGTACACTAACACTTCAATTAAGTTCATATCACCAACAGTACGTTCCATCAAGCATTGGAATGTAGCAGGGGCTCCAGAGAGACCCTGTGGCATCCTTTCAAACTCAAAGAACCCCACTGGGCAGATGAAAGCGGTTTTCTCCCGGATGCATCGGGATCTGATGGTACCCACTTCTCAGGTCTAACACGCTGAACCATTTGGCTCCTGAAAGGCATTGCAGGGCATCTTCTATTCGTCGAGTGGTGTACTGGTCTGGAATGGTTCTTTTGTTGAGAGTGCGTAATCGATACAGAGCCATAATGACCCATTTTTCTTCCTCACCACCACAATGGGAGAAGCATAGGGACTCCGCAATATGTTCTCTAAGGTCATCTAAATCAGCTATTGGGATTCGTCAAGACCTTTCCCGAAATGGCCTATCCTCTTGTAGATGAATATGATGCTGTGCACTCTCTGCGCATCCCACGTCAAACTCATTTTTAGAGAAAATTTCCCTCCACTTTAAGAGATGTGTTTTTGCCCGTTCTTTCCATTCAGATGTCATAGGAGAGCCTTTTGGATAGAAATACTCCTCTGGTAACTCTTCCTTGGCTTCCCCCACTACACTGTGTTGTGTGATGGGTGTGGCTGGATTTACCTGCCCTATCATCATTCGGGTCCGAAGCTTCACTGGAGAATCAGTAACATTACGAACACTGACAGGAACTTTTCCATGGGTTCTCTGAAAGGCTTTCATAGAGATTACTTCCGGAATCAGTTCCAAACCTGAATTTGTCTTCTGTGGGTCACCTTCAAGGATAACATAAGGACCAGGTTGGTCCCAATTCAGTTTGACTGAAGCCTGCAAACATGTTACTTCACCTGGCTGCAAGACCTTTTCCATCTTGTCCAACTTCCACAATTTTCCTACTCCTTCTGTTGGAGCCTTTTGTTCATGGACCAATCGCTGGTACACTGAGCACAACATCGGATGTACACTTTTAGCTGCATCTTCACCCTCTGAGACCTGGGGAGTAAGTAACCGAACCAAGTCAGTGTTCGTCCCCACAATCAAGGAACTCCGATTAGCCCCCGGGGGGCGGGGACATACAATGGCCAATGTGTTGGAAGTCTCTTTCTGCCCTACAACAGATGGGCCAAATTCAAGCTTGACTGGAAGATATCCGTCATAGGGGAGCTTCTTAGTTCCTATACCCCAGATCTCTAGACTTTCTAACTTCTGCAAGGGCGGGTGTTTCAGGTGTTTATCATAGAAATCACAGTAAATTAGAGTCACTTGGGCACCAGAGTCTAGAAGGGCTTTTGTGTATACACCTTCCACCTGAACTGGCACTATAGGAGAAGGACCCACCAGCTTGTCAGGCAACTTGCTTGGTTGTTTTGATGCAGCTTGCTTGGCTGTTTGGGCTTGAATCCGTTGTCGTCTGGACAGTTTTGGTTGTGGTGTGCACCGATCAACTGTGATCCGGGACCCGACTCTGAGAGTAGCCTGGGCAGTCTAACTGAGGCTTTGGGTGAGGCTTGGTACAAAGGTTTAGGCCTTACCCGCCCTTCATTTAAGACTTGTGAACTGGAGCAAGTTGACTTAGATGGGCACCCAGCTGGCTCCCTCACCAGGGCCCTCTGGAGTTTCCCACCGGCTTATGATGTACTCTTCTTGGCTTTGGTGGGCTGGGACAGTCACGGTGATAGTGACCAATACCCCCACAATTATAGCAGACCACTGAACTAAAGGGCTCTCCAGCAGGAACATTCTTTATTGCCTCTGCCCTGGTTGGTTTCAGTGTCTTTCCCCACTCTGGTATGGCAATTCTGGCAGACAGCGATGTCATCAACTCCATCATCTGTGACATCTGAGTTTTCAAAGCCATTACTTCGAACTGGACTTCTATTATGCCCATGGTTCCTACTTCTACGGTGAAAGCCGCATGTGAAGTGCTAGCAGGTTTTTTAGCCTTAGTTAAAGCCTCTTCTTCTAGGATAGTTTTGACCAATTTGGAATAAGTCAATGGCTTGTGCTGGTCTCTAGCCCGAACTTTCAACATTATGGGATCCAGTGGGAGTGCTCCTTTAAGAATTTGATCCAACAAAGCTTTGCTTGCATGACTCGGCTCCATTCCTCCTTTTAGAATGACCTGATGAAGGATTTTATCCAGTCACTGGACAGCGGATAACTCTTCTCCTTCATTTTGATAGGTGTGTGAGAACATATAAATTAGCTCAGCACAATCCTCCACCCCTCCAAAAACATCTCGTAAAGCTTCTAGACACTCAGTGGCTGTGCAGCCTGGTTTGTCCCTTTTAGATTTCTGATTACATCTGAAGCAGGAGATCTTAGGCTCTCGATTAACCTTTGTCTTTTTACTGTGTCAGCGACTTCCCATTCTTCTACAGCCTGCACTGCCTGATCTATCCAGGTTTCGAAGTCCTCTTCCCCAGATGGCACAGGGACCTTCCCAGAATAAAACCACAACTTTTGATATCCATAATTGGCAGATGTGGCTGAGTTTTGTGCCAATGTTTCCACCAGCTTTCCCATATCAGTAAAGAATGTAGCAGGAGGGAACCCTGTAGTTGGGGTGGAAGTAGTAGCTGATACTCCTGGTCCTGATGTTGTTGAGCTAGCATTTTCAGGGTGAGCATCCAGCATACTTGGCCTTATAAGCTGAGCTTTGAGATTCCCTGGTGACTGTATACTATCTCCCTGGAAACAGGTTGGGATTCCTCTTTTCCATTCTAGCAAAGCATAGGTGCAAGAGGCTGTCCGATCAACTTTCAGGTCCAATATGAATGTTTTCTGATCAGGCATCAAAGCCGACACTACTTGCTGGACCTGCTTCTCAGTCCAGGTGGCACCAGTGAGACTCATAATTACACAGAGCCCCAACCTGCCATTTTGCTCTTCACACCACTTGGCAGCAATGACCGGGTCCATCATGGTGATTTGGCTGGTAGAGGTAGTCATCACTCTGTGACAGGGACCAGAAGGTATCCCGGACGAGAACCCCCACATGCAAAGCCACCCCCGCAAGGGCCACTGTAATATATGGGTCTTCTGTCCCACACCAGTGATGGCTCACCCTCCCCAGGATCTCAGTAACCCCAAAACACAGTTTAAACTTTTAGCTGGGCTTTATTAGAACTAGCAAAAAGCCCTGAAAAGAGATAAAATGATTAACAGAATACAAATATTAAGTGCAATAATATACTATAACTTCTCAGTAAAGGAAAACAGGATTTGTGTTCATTCACTTTAACCGCCAGTGGGAGGCCTTGCCTGAAATGCACTGAACAAGTGGCGAACAAAACTGTACAATACAATACAAAGAATAATGTTCAACAATTTCCCAAAAGTGATATTACTGACTATAAGATCCTACCTAGGTTTTGTAGGTTCTAGCTAACCACTGGCCAGTGGGAATTCTATTCACACAAACACACACAGAGTCTGCCAGCGTTGGGGCCCTTTAAATCTTGTGTTTGAGTACTCAGACTTTTGTGAAGTAATATTTGTAAACCACAGAATGGAAAGAGGTATCTTCGCAAAGTGTCACAAAGATTAACAGATGTGGAGATCCACCTTCAGATAAAGCTGCATTAACAGTAAATAGGACCTAGCAGATAGATCCACATACACAAGGATGGCAGAAGATCTCTCACCATTAGATACACTTGATATATCTTCCTTCCAGCAATTGGTAGATTGATTGCTGTCTCAGTTGACTGGATGGTGATGGGAGCAACACATGCCTCAGAAACCTCCAAACAGGATAATGATGATGATTGCTGCAGCACTGAAATTGGTCTCTAGATTTCTCTGCACTGTTAGCACAACTTCAGTAATCAGGCAGAATAATACACTGCAAACTCCCCTCTCAAGTGTGCACCTTCCTTTAGGAGAGTCACAGGCTCTGGAAGTGCTCAAGAGATAAACACATGGGATACTTTTTTCTGTCTGCCTGCCACAATGCCAGTCTGTCTCCCTCCTGTGTCTTCCTCTCTCTTCCCTCAATCACAGCTCTCCTTGGGCAGCTATCCAATCCTATCCTTCATTGTTTTTATTGTTAGGGTGGGCTTCTTTCTTAGCTACAGCAGGACCCAATCTGCCTTCAATCCTGCAGCTGTACCCAATAGTCTCTCCTCCTGCTATCAGTTTAGCCAGAAAATGCAATGCAATGTTGGAGAGCAATATTCTGCATATATTACAGAGGCAATACTAAGCCTGTGCTACACATGCTTCTATATCTAGAAGACCCAGGCCCCCTTAATCCCAAATCCTCCCGCTTGACCTGGATGCCCTGTCTGCAGCCCAAGCAGCACTTGAACTCGTCAGAACGAGTCAGATCAAGTACCTGGGTGTGCAATGCTCAAGAACACTAATAGATTATATCAATCTCAATATAGAGCCTCTATTTGCTCTTCTCAAAGTCAAAACCCAAATATGGTCCAGACTCCCCCTTGGGGTTATGGGACATGTAAATTTGGTTAATATGATCCTTCTCCCCAAACTGCTCTATCTGTTCGGGCATGCCCCCCTCTACATCCCTCCCAGAACCTTCAAGTCCATGGAAGCCATCCTGAACACATTTGTTTGGGGCACATCTCACCATAAACTTTCATGGCGTACTTTGAAATGCCCGCCCACCTGGGGGGCACTGCCCTGCCAGACCTTGCCCTTTACTACATTGCCTCTAACTGTCACATCTCTATTACTATAACCAAACAGACAGGGATCGCTACACGACCCTAGTATGCTCTCCCTGCGTCAACCAGGTTATTCACCCATTTCAAGTCCTTTTACGTGGCACTCACGGACTCTCGGGTACCAAGAACACCTTGCTGACTCATCACTACAAAATCTGGCAACAAGCCATGATCACTACCAAGGCCCCCGCATTCCACACCCACACGCCCCTATGGGACAACTCCCAACTCCCTGAACTACGCACAATCCCAGACCAAACCTTGTGGATAGCCAAAGGAATCCTTTTCCTTTCCCAGGTTCTTGAAAATTGAACAATTAGACCGTTCCAAGCTCTCAAAGATGAATTCAGTCTCCCCAACCGAATGCTCTTTCGCTATCTCCAGCTCCGCCACGTCCTCAACTACCAATTTGAAGAATCCATCCCTAAACTCGAGTTGCTACCTCTTGTGAGTGTGATCCGCGGCCAAGACCCCAAAGGGATGATCTCATTTTTTCACAATCATCTAATAACGCCAACGGCCACCTTGCAGGCATACCGGCTTAAGTCTAAATGGGAGACGGACCTTGGGGCTGTGGAGGATGGGGACTGGGAAGAAGCACTGGCTACCTCCAAGACAGTCTCTCCTAAACTGTCAGATAGACTCACTCACTTATATATGCTACACAGATCTTACCTCACCCCCACCCGTCTGTCCAAGTTCAAACCAGATTACAGCCCGGCATGCCCCAAATGTGGTGCCCGCAGGGCACATTCTATCACCTGCTATGGTTGTGCCCAAGACTTCAGGAATACTGGTCCCAAGTGGTGAAATTCCTTCATGACCGCATGGGTTCTCCCTTGACTTTATGCCCCCACCAATGCCTACTCGGTATCCTCCCTCTACCAGAAGAAGAAAAGTACCTTATTATATTTCTACAAGAATTACTGTTCCTCGCCAGGATGCAGATTACCCGCACCTGGATTAGGGCAACCCCCCCCCCACCATACAGCAGTGGAGGGGGGTGATCAATGCTACCCTTCCCTACAAAAAGGTACTGTACAAGCACAGAGGCTGCTCGACCAAGTTTAATCAAATCTGGGACAGGTGGGTGGAGGACTCGACCACATGCACAGAACAAGACTAACCCTCAGCCATGCTGTTGCCTGAATTTGGTGCATGTTGCACCCAGCACTTGACTATGTATTCTTTTCTTATGCTCAATAAACTTTTTTTTTTTTATCAGAAAAACAATTAAAATCCCTGCATCTATAGACACCAGGGATCTAACACTAACCTCTAAATCCCTGTAAAGAATTAATTAGTATACATACCTTTTTGGAAGCAGATCTGACCCGCTCCTACCCAATCTCCAGCGGCAGAAGCTCTGCAGAGTACACGGCCGGCAACGGCTGTGAAATTAATGGGAAGTAACATAACCCATAGAGTTACTATGAGGATTCTGTTGTTGTCTGCCTCCTCTGCACCCGCCTCTACAGTGAAGCTGCCGCTGACAGCTCAGCTTGACATCTGGTTGGATTGGGTCAGATCGGCTTCCAAAAAGGTATGTATACTCATTTTTTCTTTACAAGTGTAGCAACCTGTTCCTAAAATTGGGGCTATAATGTAAATTTAGTTTTTGGCTGAGCTGTAGACAGCTCAGACTGATTGTATAGTTTATTTGGTTCTGCTCTAAACTTAACTGATTTGTGCATTTCTCACTGTTGCCAGTAGGTGTCACTGGTGTCACAGGCCAGTAGGAGAATTACAGCAAGTTTGAGCTATGTAATGATTATTCTTTTTCCAGAACAGCCCAGTAGGAGGTTCCTGGCCGCTGTGCATTCTGGGAAAGGGGTATTTATGGGACAGAGTCATGTACTCTCGCTCTCTTAGCTCAGGCCCTCCTGGCCTGAGGATGTACTGCTGTGAGCTCTGAAAGTAGGCCCAGAAGCCTGTCTGGGGCCTACTAATCCTGCAGTGGTCTTTAGGCTGTCTTGCCTGTGTCGAGCCAAGCCGAGGAGATCCAGGGGAGGACCTTTGCTGTAGAGCGTCAGGAAGAAGGCTGGTCTCTCAGGAGGGCCTGGTGACTTCTTTGAAGGACACACCTATACCTAAACTGCTCTTACAATGTTGCCAGATGGCTTAAAGGTTCTGACACTGTGAAGCTGAATCCTATTCTACAATCTAAACCATGGTAACTAGCTCTCGGCTGCTAAGTCTGTGAGAGAGGCTTGTCCAGGAGTTCTATAGCCTCTTAAGTCTGTGAGAGAGGCTTGTCCAGGAGTTCTACAGGCTGCTAAGTCTGTGAGAGAGGTTTGTCCAGGAGTTCTACAGGCTGCTAAGTCTGTGAGAGAGGCTAATCCAGAAATTCTACTGGCTGCTAAGTCTGTGAGAGAGGCTTGTCCAGGACTTCTACAGGCTGCTAAGTCTGTGAGAGAAGCTTGTCCAGGAGTTCTACGGGCTGCTAAGTCTGTGAGAGAGGCTTGTCCAGGAGTTCTACTGGCTGCTAAGTCTGTGAGAGAGGCTTGTCCAGGAGTTCTACAGGCTGCTAGGGCCGCGTACACACGCGGGGACTGTTCGCCCAACTTTGTCCGTCAAACAGTTTCGGCAAACAGTCCGCTCAAAATTAGCATGGACGGACATGGCCACACACGACGGACGAACATTTTGCTGAAACCGTGCGCGATGACGTGAACGGCACGTACGACGGGACGAAAAATACGACGTCCTATACACTGCATTATAACTTTCGGCGTGTAAATCCTTTCTGAGCATGCGCGGAACTTAGTTTGACGAACAAGCGTACACACGAGGGGACTGTTCGCTGAAACAAAGTTTCAGCGGACAGTTTTTCGGAATTTCCGAAAAACCTTGTTCAGCGGACTGTTCGCTGAAACTGTCCGCTGAAAGCCCACACACGAGCGGACTGTTTGCCGAAACACTGTTCAGCGGACAAAGTTGGGCGAACAGTCCCCGCGTGTGTACGCGGCCTAAGTCTGTGAGAGAGGCTTGTCCAGGAGTTCTACGGGCTGCTAAGTCTGTGAGAGAGGCTTGTCCAGGAGTTCTACTGGCTGCTAAGTCTGTGAGAGAGGCTTGTCCAGGAGTTCCACAGGCTGCTAAGTCTGTGAGAGAGGCTTGTCCAGGAGTTCTATGGGCTGCTAAGTCTGTGTGAAAGGCTTGTACAGGAGTTCTACAGGCTGCTAAGTCTATGAGAGAGGCTCGTCCAGAAATTCTACTGGCTGCTAAGTCTGTGTTAGAGGCCTATCCAGGTATTCAAGATCTGCTAAAAGACAAAGCTGTTTTATCTTTGGATTCAAGGAAAAGAAAGGGGAAGAAGCTGACAGGGGACTGGAGGGTAACCAACCCCCGGGATTTTTATAACGGTACCAAGTGTATAAAGACAGTAGATAAAAATCAATAAAGTTTTATTAAATGTACAAAAGACATTTCCCAAATAAGGAAAACAATTTTTTCCATATACATACAATATGACAAATATAAATATACAAAGGCTAGTGCAGAATTCTATAAAACTCCACAGATTACCACATTTGTATATTGTTTAGCCTGCATTGTTTCTTTCCTACATGTTTCGCTCTTCTGAGCTTCCTCAGGACATTGCAGCATACAGTGATATACAGAAAAAACTGAAAATACACAAAAAATAAACAATTATATAAATGTAAAGAACCTTAGGGGACAGACAGTATGTCCCCAAAAAATTCAAAACATATAATCAAATGATTGTAATGATACTTCCACTCTGATCTAAGCTTGACCAGAATAGCTTTATATTAAAAATGATTAAATTCATCTAAAACAAGGACATAGTTGTTGATAGACAAAAAAGTGATTACAAAAAAAGACATTCAATTCTATGGATGAAATCCAGATTTATAAACATATTTATATAATACCATAGTTCTCCGATTTGGAGATTATAAATTAGGTTGTATGAACTAAAACACCTTACCCCTTAAAATTTGTGAATTTGTATATTGTTTGTCACTATTGTAGATATTGGTTGTTGGTAAGTGAAGAAACTCACACCATACATATGGAGTGTGATGAGGACACCATTGGAGATCCTTGATATTTCCCTAGAGTCTGCAGAGGCACGAGAAAGAGAGTACAATGTATCTAAGTTGCTTAGTTTGGAAATTAGGTAGCAAGTAATAATCAACTTGAAAGCATACCTGGGAAAATCCAGGAAATAGCTGAGTTTGAACCAGTTGAAAATGCCAAATAGCAAGGTGATCCGTGTACTGTCAGATAAAAGTTGTAAACAGTGCGTTTTAAAGCAAAAAGTATTTGTCTATGCAGATCTAAAAAAGAAAAAGAGAGAGAGGACCAAGTCCTAGCATCAATAGGTGTCCTCATTGAGTTTAAAATAAGGGTAAGAATTCCCCAGTTGGACTCAGAGGAACATCCTCTAAGTCCCACAAAAATTTCAGGTTCCTACCTGTTTTATAAGATGACATTTGAATCAGTGTAGTTCGAATGTTCATCCGCTAGCGAGCGTCCCCAAGGTCTCTTCCCGTCACTTGCCTGACCGGCACTGACGGGACTTATGTTTTATCTCCTGGCTCCAGCCCAGCGGCGTCTGACGTCACCACCAGGCTGCGGGCACGTCTTTGAGGAGGACTTCCTTGTTGCGCGTACGTGTCGTATTGCGCATGCGCGAAGGACGTAATCTACATCGTTACAGCGCATCAGCCATTTTGGAACATGACTAAAGTCAAGGATTTGCCCACAATTGTCTGTCCGTGCCTGCGCTGAAAGCGACCAGAAGCTTATCAGAAGCAGGCGACCATGATGGAAATGGGCACTGTACCCTGATCATATTACCGGACAGAGAGAGAGCTTGCAAATACACGGGGAAGGGGATGGCGGAATAGAATTGCCTACCTCTATGTAGTCCCCGGTTTCAAACGATGACAAAAGGGAAACTTTTTGCAAACAGTGGGCAAATAAGAACCTCCCACTTAGGATAGGGGCAAGTGGACCAAACCTATAACTGGTTAAATAGGCTGTGGGTCAATCTTACCCTGGGGTGCCCGTACAGACTCATTAAAATGGGAAATATAGAAATCCCTCATGGAGATTTGAAGTCACCGACACAGTCCATTAGGTATTCTACACAAAGGTCATATGATCAAGTTAATCAATATACATTACAATATTGAAATATATTTTCACATCCCAGGGGAGGAAGGGAAAAAAAAAAAAAGTCACATAATATAGATCATAACTAATTTTAAAGAAAAGGCTTAAAGCTGATCGCGTCATTGAGTCCAGGGGACTCCTTGGATTCAAGGAGTTTGTAAGTGATCTGCAAATGATATCTGAAATCTCCCCTAACCCTCTCTCCTATTACTACTTTCAAGTTCCTCATTAAAGCATTGAAAAATATCTAAAGTGACTGGCGCCTAAACTCTGTTCTAACTTCTCATTATAGCCATGGACTCAGCCCTGGGGTGAATGTTAGCTTGCTCCCTGCCTCTGAAGGTACCTCCTTGCTCTCAGTAGACCCAGGGGGTGCTACACAGGGATAGAGAGGTTAGTGTTAGATCCCTGGTGTCGGTAAATTTTAGTTTTTGCATGAACTTCCACTGTAATTAGTGAAAGTGACTAGCAGGAAATACATGGACTGAAAATCATCTTGTCCAGTGGGAACTGGCCAATTTTCAGTCCTTGTGAACTGCTGTCTGTTTAACAAGAGCTGGTCTAATGACTGGCTTCTTTTTAATGATCATGCTGGAAAAGCAGCATTAGATCAGATCAGAGCTTTCAGCTAATGGATGCAGTGCTGAACAGTATATTCTGATGGGGAAGGAATACCCCCTGTCCAATACAATAGTCAGCGATAGAGATCCCCACATTACACATCTTTTGTTGTGGATGAATAAACCAAAAAAATGTAATGGGTATACCTGGCTTTAAAGTGTCAGCATTCACGCGTGGCATCTTCGTCGTTGATGATGCCGCGCTCAGTGCGCCTGCGCGCCGCTGTCTGCGGCGCATGCGCCGTAGACAGCGGTGCCTGTCTTTCGGCAAAAGTCTCCAAAACTGTGTAGGTTTAGGAGATATTTCTTGGACCTACAGGTAAGCCTTAATCTAGGCTTACCTGTAGGTCAAAGTGTGTTGTAAGGGTTTACAACCACTTTAACCACTTTCAGACCGGACCAATTTGCTGGTCAAAGACCAGACCACTTTTTGCGATTCGGCACTGCGTCGCTTTAACTGACAATTGCGCGGTTGTGCGACGTGGCTCCCAAACAAAATTGACGTCCTTTTTTTCCCACAAATAGAGCTTTCTTTTGGTGGTATTTGATCACCCCTGCGGTTTTTATTTTTTGCGCTATAAACAAAAATAGAGCGACAATTTTGAAAAAAACGCATTATTTTTTACTTTTTGTTATAATAAATATCCCCCAAAAATATATAAAAAAACATTTTTTTCCCTCAGTTTAGGCCGATACGTATTCTTCTACATATTTTTGGTAAAAAAAATCGCAATAAGCGATTATTGATTGGTTTGTGCAAAAGTTATAGCGTTTACAAAATAGGGATAGTTTTATAGCATTTTTATTAATAATTTTTTATTATTTTTTTTTTTTTTACTAGTAATGACGGCGATCTGCGATTTTTATTGTGACTGCGACATTGTCGGGGACCCATCGGACATTTTTGACACATTTTTGGGACCATTGTCATTTATACAGTAATCACTGCTATATAAATGCAGTGATTCCTGTGTAAATGACACTGGCAGTGAAAGGGTTAACCAGTGGGTGGCAGTGTAGGGGTTAAGTGTTCCTAGGGGTGTGTTACTAACTGTGGGGGGGTTGGGCTTTCATTTAGTGTACACTGATCTCTGCTCCAATCACATGGAGCAGAGATCAGCGTCACTAGTTGCTAGGCAGAATGGAAAAATGTTGTTTACACAGCATTTCCTCCATTCGGCCGCTCCGTGAGACGGCGATCGAGTCCGCGGGTCCCGCGACCGGACTCACGGGGGTCCCGACCAGCGCGGGAGCGCGCCGCCGGCGGCGCGCTCCCGATGGCAGGGCGGCATCGAATATTGGACGTACCTGTACGCCAATATGCCTGCCCATGCCATTCTGTCGACGTACATCGTCGTGCGCTGGTCGGGAAGTGGTTAATGCTGCTGACATTTTCTACTGGGCCAACATCTTCTGATTCTAACATTGGGCAGCCACTTATGATGTAACTCTTTTTACATTCCATTTTCAGCATCATACAGATAGGCTGGGTCTGACACTGCACTTGTGCATGTGAGGCAGTCAGTGTACAAATAACAAAATGTACCAGCAGACAGGTAAATGTTTTTTGGGAAAAAGAGACCTCTAAAGTCTCTTCTACCAAAACAAAAACATTCTAACTACTAGCAAATGTTTGTGCTAGCACACATTTGTTCTCCTTTATTGCAATTAAACTGAAGGTGAAAACTCATCTGAGAAATACGGAACCTCCTTTGTTGCAAAAGGTTATGTCTACCTGAAAGTGTCTACCAGTGAAATTGTGTCAGGCCAGTTTTAAAACCCTTGCATTCATACCTAAGGCCCCTTTCACACGGGACGGATCAGTAATGATCCGCCCGTGATGATCTGCTTGCTCAGCGGGGATCGCTCCGTTGTCCCCGTTGAGCCAGCAGCGGACAGGGCGGTCTCTGCACACTGTGCAGGGACCGCCCTGTCAGCTCTCCACTCTCCTCTATGGGAATCGGATGAGCACGGACCGTCTGTCCGTGTTCATCCGATCCACTCTGCAGACGGATATAAAAATAGGATTTTCCTCCGTCTGCAGAATCGGACAATAGCAGAGGCGGACGATAGCGGGTGTCTGCGGATGTTCATCCGCAGACACCCGCTATCCCATAGGGATGCATGTATGTCCGTATTTCATCCGCAAACGGATGGATGAAATACGGACATACTGTCCGCATGTGTGAAAGGGGCCTAATGCCCCGTACACACGAGAGGACTTATGTCCGACAGACTTCCAAAGGAGTTCCGACGGAGTTCCGACGGAGTTCCGACGGAGTTCTGACAGACTTTTCGGCCGAACGGACTTGGCCACACACGATCACACTAAACTCCGACGGATTCGAACGTGATGACGTACGACCCGACTCGAATAAGGAAGTTCATAGCCAATAGCTGCCCTAGCGTCGGTTTTAGTCCGTCGGAGTAGCATACACACGAGCGGAGTTTTCGAAGGGGACCGGGTCCGGCGGAGTTCCTTCGGGAAAATTTGAAGCATGCTTCATTTCTAAAGTCCGTCAGACTTTGGCGAATCAAAAGTCCGTTGCAGCCCACACACGATCGGATAGTCTGACGGACTCGGTCCTTCGGACTTTGGATGTTGAAAAGTCCGCTCGTGTGTACGGGGCATAAGTGTTCCTGGTGATTTTGAAGTATTACTTTCAGGTGTTTCACAAGAATTTTACAAGTTTGTGCAAGGTGTTTGCTTCCTAGGGAGGAAGGGTGTAGTATGACCTCCTTACACAGGTGGCATTGTCACAGCCACCAAATTTTAGGAATGGGTAGTCGCCGGCATCCTTAACAAAAAAAGCTGGTTGTCAAGGAGTGAGCTGGGAAGCCAAATGTAAACCAAACAATTGTTGGGAATAAGATTTGAGAAAAAAAATTGTGTGGGGTCCCCCCGATCCACACCCTGGGTCTGGTATGGATTTTGAGTGGAACCCCATGCTAAGATTTTTTTTAAATGACATACCAGACCCATAGCTGAACATGCAGCCTGGCAGGCCAGGAAAGGGGGGGGGGGTGAGTTAGTGGCTCCTTTCTCCTGAACCACACCAGGCCACATGCCCTCAACATGGGGGGGGCTTTGGGGTAGGGGGCTCTCCTCCAAAACACCTTGTTGATGGGGACAAGGGCCTCTTCCTCACAGCCCTGGCCAGTGGGGGACTTACTGGAATGTGGAAGCCCCCCTAACACAGGCCCCTCCAGATTCTGGCCTCCCCTATGTGAATGAGTATAAGGTACATTGTACCTCTACCCATTGGCCAAAAAAGTATCAAAAATAAATGAAAACATAGAGACAGTTTTTGACAAGTCGTTTATTTAAAAAAAAAAAACAACATAAAAAACACTGGGTTCCCCCGCCCCTCATAACGTCATGAACCCTGCATGCCCCAGTCGATGATGTCACAAGGGGTGGGGCCATCTGGTGCCCTTACCCGGTGCCCCTTAGTTCATTTAGCGCCGGGAGGCTGCGGAGCTGTCAGATGGCAGAAGCCAGCGTTGGGGCGATTTATCCCATACTCATTCACATGGACCCCCTTGTTAAATGGGGCTTCCATATTCCATTAAGCCCCCTGCAGACCCCACAACCAGCCAGGGTTTTGGGGCAGATGCCCTTGTCTCCCACAACATGGGGATAAGGAGCTTTGGGGGGAGCCCCCCTACCCCAAAGCAACCCCCCATGTTGAGGGCATCTGACTGGTATGGTTCAGGAGGGGGGGCGCTCAGCACCACTCCCCTTTCCTGACCTGCTGGGTTAAGGGTCTGGTATGGATTTTGGGAAAGGGGCCATGCAGTTTTTCTTTCTTGGCATGGGGTTCCCCTTAAAATTCATACCAGGGCCTTTGGGGGGACCCCTATGCTGTTTTTTTCTCAATGTTTTTTTTTTTCTGATAACATGTGCGATTCAGAAGCGTTCCCATAGAAGGCAATGAGCCTGGAATTGGCATCCGAATTGCACTGCAGTGCTCAGAAAGCTCACAGGACTCTTTTTAAATTTGCACTGCGGATGCACCATAGATATATAAACAGCTTCAATGGAAAACTATGTTTTTATACATTTCAGGCGAATCGGATGCGGTTCAAAACGCAACCAATTTGCATATATGTGAACCACGCCTTACAAATGTTTCCATTGAAGTCCATGATGCCAAAAATGCCTGAGTATGCTCAAAAATGTTACTTTTCTGAGTGTAAGGTATAGGGCAACTGAGTGTATAAGTGTGATCAGGGTCATTTAGAAAGAATGGGATTCTGTATGTTAAACTGTGAACAGGAGCTAAAGGTAGAGGAGCTGTGATTTTAGGGCCTCGGTTGTAAATTTGAAGATTAAAATCTTCAGAGATTGCTGAGTTCATTTACTACATGTTAAAGCAGCATTCCAGCTAAAAATACAACTAGGTGTTAAGCAAAAGACCACCCCATCCCCCCTCATGTTTGGATTCATGCGCCGTAGGAAACGTTGCCGGTTTTCCCTTAGTTGCAATGGCGGCGCCTGCACCGAGCCAATTTATTGAAAGTCACTGTATGTTGCATAAATCAGCCAAATGCATGAAATACCCATGACATCTCCACATGTGGAACCCGGTTATAATATGGGGAAGCATGCTGAATTCCACCTACCTGGCTTTTAAATTACGTAAACAGGGACCCCTTGGCGAGAAACGTCAGAAACCGCCCCTACCATGAAAAGATGGCCAGAATAAGTTTGGGGACCTACCTAGGTTTGACAGCAGGGTGCGGCAATGATTCATGAACTATGCCGTGGAGAGGGGAGTACTAGGGAAAGGCAAAATTGGACTATTCCTGGGTTTATTCGCAGTGATCACCATGAGCTGATCTAACTGTGACTGTATCACTGGTCTCAAAAAAACTCTAACGTCAGTACTGGCTCCTGTCTGCTGCGTCTTGCAAGGGTCCAGATGCAACAGGAAATGATCAGTATACCTAACTCGTAGATCAAGAGTATGCAGGATCTCGTCTGGTACAAATGAACTTACCTGGCCTGAGGAAACCATAGAAAATCAGATACATGGCCACCTTGAGCACCAAGCTGGGTAGCAGCCCGAAAAGGAGCTTTGGAGAGTAAAACGGACATGTCCCGGAAAAAATGCCCTGTAAGGGGGAGTTTGCTAACCGTGGAAGGAGGGCTACTCTTCTGAATCTCCCTAAAAATGGCCTAGATGGGATGTGCTGCAAAAAATGGAAGGCCTATTAGGGTCCTACAAGGGCAACCATGCTGGACACCTACCAGATATGTCTTTATAGTACAGTAGGATAGCCTGAGCTATGATTGGCAGAAAGTAACAAACACAAGTAGATATAGGATGTTGTGGCAATCACACCTAGGATACCTAGACTAGAAAGCCTGGAAGGTATTCCAGGCCGTGTCAAAAGCCTACCTAACATTAACTGACAGTGACTGGTTGATCAAAACTGCTGCATTGGCCCAGTTGCAATCTAGTCCATTGTTAGCAGTGAGAAAAGCGGGGATAGTGTGACACAGGTGTCTGAGTACTGTCGGAAAATAGAGGGTAGTTCAAATGAGACAGAGCATCAGCTGCTGTATGCCCTACACCACAGATGGACCTACAGTGAATGTGGAAATGAACTGAAGGGACAGCCAAATCAGCCTATGTACAAAAAACATAATGAGTAAATACCTGGATCTGTTTTGTTAAACAATTCTTAGGCAGCCTATTTATCTGTGGAGAAAATCACTGTATCATCTATCCAAAAGCGACCCCAAGCCTGCACTGCCGACACTATGGGGTAAATCTCAAATAAAGCTGATATCTCTGCAAAACCCTGTAACATCCAAAAACTCATCTGGCCATGGCCCAGCTGCCAGTGAGTGGCAAAAAAAATAGCCGCATAGCCTTTAGTGGCTGCTGCATCACTCAAAACCTTAAAGAGGGATTCCACCAAAAAAAAAAATATTAAAAGCCAGCAGTTATAAATACTACAGCTGCTGACTTTTAATAAATGGACACTCACCTGTACCGGGTTCCAGCGATGCCGGCAGCCGAGGCCGATCGATCGCTCGGTCCTCGGCTGCTGCCGCCACCATTCTAGGTGAGGGAATCAGGAAGTGAAGCGAATCGGCTTCACTTCCCGGTTCCCTACTGCGCATGCGCGAGTCGCGTCGCGCAATAGGAAATCTCCGTGCTGTCACTGGGACCCGTGTGTGTCCCAGCAGACAGCGCGGCAGGGCAGGAAATGGCATAGACTCCCACGGGAGTCTATGCCCGGAAGTGGGTGTAAATACCTGTCTTTGACAGGTATCTCCACCCCCCCTCCCCCCTGAAAGGTGTCAATTGTGACACCGGAGGGGGGGAGGGATCCGATCAGCGGAGGTTCCACTTTAGGGTGGAATCCCGCTTTAAGGAGAAAAAACCGAGTCTGCAAGGATGAACATGGCAAACCCATTCCAGTGTTAAAGGAACTCGTCCCACATATGCAAGTCAGATAGAATTTAACTTGACCCAAGAGTCTGATCAGGGCTAGAAAAAACTCTGTGACGGAAAGCTTACAGCTGAGCCTGTGGCGCCTGGACTTTATATTCCCAGGAATGAAGTGAGGCGGGGAATGGAGGGAGCACTTGCGCTTTTACCTAAGCTAAAGGCCCAGGGCTTGGTACCAAGGGGGTCTTGGAACTTGCTGATGTGCCTGGAATGGCAGGATCCACCCGGACCAGATTTGGATGGTTCTCCAAAGCCCCAACCCTGGCCCACAACTCCTGACAGAAGATTGCCAGTAAGCTCAGAGTGGTGTAAATCTGTGAAAAGGATGAGGCAACAGTCCATTGGGTAACCTACTCAGCATGAAAGCCTGAAGTACAGGGGATAATAATTGTAATAGTTCCGCTTTGCAAACTGAAACCGGATACCAACTACCCCTGCACCACAGTTCCGCCATGAGTCTCGGGACAGTCCAGGTTCTTTAAGGAGGGCGTGCTACCCTGTTCCAAATCCCTGGCTGGTGAGGAGGGACAGAGGCAAAGTCTTCGATATCCGCTGCCTGTGACATGACCTATGAAACCGAGAACAAGCTGTCATAAGCAAGAGTTATAACCTAATGTACCACAACTTACTCTAAGGAAAGGAAAATCTCTTTACGTTTTTATTTTATTTTTATTTTTTTACAACCTCCCAACAGTGATCTTGGTTAATGACAAAGAATACATTATATATTGTGCAGGACTGAAAACGTGTCAGTCTCAAGAACTACCAAGGCCGAGTTACCTGAGGCGTATCAGGCAAATTAAAAACTTAAACTCAGGCCTATGAAACCTGAAGACATGTCAGGCAAGTGATATGAGTAATGAGATGTCATAAGGTATGAAATGTGAATTGCCACCGCACAAGCCAATTAGAAACGATCATCTCAATCCGTTAGTACCTATAGATGTGATAGGTAAACCTGCAGTGGAGTGTTGCCGTAATACCTATAGTGTGAGGCTATGATCATATACCTTGTATGCGACGACGATGAACCTGGTGTAAGGGGAAAATAAAGTATGCGTTATAGGACTGAAAGTGTTATAGGACTGAAAGTGTTCACCATATGAATTACAGGGGCCGAGTAACCTGAGGTGAAGCAGGCCAATTAAAAAAGTAAACTCGGGGGGGGCGTGGCCGAGCGGAGACCCGAGTGGACGTGCCTGGGGTGAGCTCCGCTACTAGAGCGCACACCCAGAGCCTTCCCGTCCACCAGAGCGGAACGGACCCCACCGGAGGCCCTGGGCATACCAGGAGGAGCTGGGGCATACCTCTAGCGCGGGTGCGCTGTTCGCGGAGCTCCGGCCGCCCGGCAGGACAGTCCGAGGCTTCAGCCTACGGCGGCCATCTTGCTCCACCCAGAGGCCGAGCTCCGGCGCACTACAAAGCCCAGCGGCTGTTTCTACAACCTGCAGGTTGCCGGGGACACCCAGCCTGCCATCTAGAGCCCGAAGTCCTCCCTGAGTGGCCCTGGGATCATCCAAAACGGTCCTGGTAAGTGACGGCGGCCATCTTGGTACACCCGGAGGCCTCTCTGTTCTCTCTGGGCTCAATCCGTCCCCATCCACCATCAGGAACACTCTAGCCAGACCACCAGAGACCCCTAAAGGGGTTATTAAGGGGGCATGTACTTTTCTCTGGCTGCATTTGCTGACAAGGCTCTGGCTTCAGAGAATTAGAGGGGCGGCCATCTTGCTACACCTCCGTGTCTTCTGGGCCCCATTCTAGACTCACTGACCCCTTGGAAATCCTGGCCGGGCACCTTCAGAATTAGCTGGGGATATCCTTGAGGACCAACCCCCCCTATTACATAGGCTGCTGATACAGATCCAGAGACCCAGAAAGGTGGCCATCTTGGTTCACCCAGGCTGCTGTATGCACCCACACTCCTGAGCTCCCTCATTCTTACAAACCTGGATCTCTACATACACAGCCACCAAAGCAGCCCAACCAGGTAGTGCCCACCTGGGGTCTCCATCCGTTCAACTCCGCAGAGACACGGAACGACCATGTTTGGCTAAGGAAATGTCCAGCTGAGTCCCGTGATCGCCCGTAGCGGACAGGCTATACCTCAGACATTGCACATACCTGAACAGCATGTCCACACACAGCTCTCGATCTACTGAGTCTGTGGATCTCCAACAGGGTACAATCCAGCGATACCTGCTCCGTACGTCTCAGTCTGATCCCCGCACTCCCAGAGACAAGATGGCACCAGCGCGTAATCCAGGAAAGAGCAAACCTCCTCCTCCTACTCAGCCGACAACGGACAGCGGCGAGGAATCAGATGACCCCCCGACCCAGCACTCGGTCCTTTCAAGTGTAGCGTCCAGATCCGGCACCACTGTTGTCCCTCTTCCAGGTGCAGTTCCTGGAGCCGTGGCCCCTCCAACCTCAGGAGAATTACCTAGGTCTGAAGCCTCGACTCTTCTGGCGGCCTTCCGAGCGGAGTTTGAATCCTGGGCAGTCAAAATGGAGTCCTCACTCCACAAGGACCTTCAGGCCATCCAACAGCAGGTCTCTACCAATCAGACCGCAATCTCTACCCTAACTGATACTCAATCTGACCATGCTGCCCGCATCACGTCTCTTGAGCGGGCCTCCAAAGAACACTTGCACCGTATTCGTCAACATCAACTGCGCATAGAAGACGGGGAGAATAGGAGCCGCAGGAATAATATACGACTACAAGGCATACCGGAAGCCACGGCGGGTACAGACTTGAAACCATCTATCACTGCCATCCTCAACCTAGTCCTGGGAAGAGAGACTATGTCCCCTATTGAGATAGCCCGGGTGCACAGAGTGGGGGGGCCCAGGAGGGAACATAGTGACCGCCCACGTGACGTCCTATGCAGGGTTCACTACTTCACCCTTAAAGAAGAAATTATGCGCAAAGCGTGGCGTTTGGGCCCTGTGGACTTTGACGGTTCAACTATCCCCCTATACCCAGACCTTTCTCGCAACACTCTCCACATGCGCCGAATGGTCCGCCCACTGCTAGACCTGATACGCCAAGCCGGAGCAACCTACACTTGGGGGCACCCTTTCAGCATCAAGGTGACCAGGGCCGAGCATAAATTTGTACTCTCTGATCCAGATCAACTTCCAGCCTTTTTCCGCTTTTTGGAGCAAGATCCAACTGATGTACCTAATTGGCTGGACCCCCCAGACGACCGCACTAGGATACAAATACGTGATCCCCTCCCGCAACGCCGCAGACATCCGAGGTATGCATTGCACTCTGTTGATCCTGGACCACGTCACTCTACCTCTCCGGAAGATTAAAGTAACTTCAAGAAACCTTTTGGACTTATTTCGATGCACATTGTATGACTAGCACCATCTCAGTATTATACCTATCCCTTGTCTCCTGGACGGGCAGCATTTTTCCTTTTTTGGGGATGTTATTCTTTTTTTTGTGGTTTCTCCCATCCTTTCATCTTACTTGTTTCTCCATATACTCTGTTGGTTATGCCATGATGGGGGAATGGGGTGGTAGACCGCATACTAAATACCTCAGTACAGCTGGTGCACTTAATTCACGGACCTTCTCCCTGCCCTTTGCTAGTGTATTGTGACTGGCTGGGGTTCGGGAGAGGCAATGGAACAGCGGGTTGCTCATGTTTGATCTAGTTATGTAAATGTTGAGTTCCTAATCTACTTTAATATACAGGTCTACTCTCTAGATGTTTAGCGGTAATGGCCCACCTGGATATGGGTGGAGGGGCGACTGATGGACCGGTTGGGTCCACGGTCCCTTGCTGCTATCCACGTGGGCTTCCTTAGTTATATACTCACAGTTTCTTACGCACCAGGTAGTTTCACCCTACTGCGCTCTCTGTCATATTACACGGATGGATCTCTGGCCCCCCGTTGGGGTATGTGGAAACATATGTTGTCAATGTTTGCTCCCTTCCCGTGAGGTGTCTCACGGACTGTTGTCTCCTCTGCGGAGGGGGGAGACGGGACTGGTGTGGAGCTATTTGCCCATGCGGACCGTCTCCCCCTTCGTGGAGGATCTGCTGTGTGTTCTGTATTAATATCTTGTTATACTAATGTGCCTCAGTGAAGTTTTACATGCCTGTCATGCTACCGGGCTCATGGCTCAGGTTCTCCGCTTCGACCCTTCACCCTCAATAGGCCGGGCACGAATAGTGCTCGTATACGTGAACTTTCACGTGGTGTCCCGTTCTCGTGGACCCCTTAGATTTACCTGGCTCCTTACTTGGGAGCCCTCTTTCCCCCTTTTTTTTTTCCCTTTTCTTTTCCCTTTTTAGTTTTTTACTAGTACACTTTCTGCTACCTTATAAGTTCCCCCTTTCCTTCTCCTACTCCCCCCCCCCCCCCCCCCACTGTCTATAACCTGATTTTCTTATCCGCATTCCACTATGGCTCACACAGTACTATCTCGTCCTCGCTTGACGTGTTGCTCGTACAATGTAAATGGCCTCAATATTGCATCCAAGAGAGGACAAATCCTTTACCACATGCATAAACAGCAGGTCAACGTATTACTGTTACAGGAAACACATTTCCACACAAACTCCACCCCTTCCTGCTCCAACAGGTACTTTAACAGATGGTTCCACAGTGCAAACCCCTCTCAGAAAACTAAAGGCGTTTCTATTGCCTTCCACAAAACGCTCCCGATTGATCTGATAGACCAGCTGTCGGATCCTCAGGGAAGGTATGTGTTCGTAAAGTTCTCCCTATGGGGCACCAAATTTACTATAGCCAACCTCTACCTACCAAACACTAACCAAATCTCGACTGCTCTGCGATACATGAAGCTCTTGTCAGAATTTGCGGAAGGTAAACTAATTATAGGCGGGGATTTTAATGCCCCCCTAGACCCGCTTTTAGACTCGTCCACCTCTCGCTCATCCATCTCCTTTACTAAGTTGAGGGCTTTTAAACGGGCTATATACGACCTCCGTCTAATCGACATCTGGCGGGTTCTGTTTCCAACAAATCGGAATTATACCCATTTCTCACAGGTCCATCACTCCTATAGTCGTATCGACTACTTCCTTCTTGACCATAGCTGCTTAGATTGGTCACCTGAATGTGACATAGACTCAATGGTCTGGTCTGACCACTCGCCTATATATCTGACATTATCTATCCCTTCCACACCGGTGAGGGAATGGACATGGAGGCTGAATGATTCCCTCCTCACGAACCCTGAGTGTTCCCACAAGGTCTCGGAAACGATCTCTAATTTCTTGCTAGATCATGCCACAGACACCACCTCGCTACCCTTCCAATGGGAGGCGCTTAAAGCTGTTCTGCGAGGCCTCTTTATTCAGGTGGGAACCCGCTTGAAAAAGACTTGTTCAGCTGCAATAACCTCAGCAACACAAAAGCTTTGGGACCTTGAGACCCAGCATAAACGAGCCCCTACGCTGGTGACTTTGACAGAGGTTTCACTGGCCCGATCCCAACTCAGGGACCTATACGAGGCCTCAGCTCGTACTTATGCGGACAGACTTGATTTACATCAGTACCGATTTCGAGATAAATGTGGTAGGCCGTTGGCCCGCACCCTCCATCCAAGCACGCCTTCCACATTTATACCTCATATTCGGGCCCCTTCTGGAGAAATGCTTAATGAGCCCTCCAAGATATCACAAACATTCAGAGATTTCTATCAAACACTGTACAACCTACTGACCGGTATCCCATCTAGCCCATCCCACACTCCTGCGCCCGATGGTCAGTCCTATATCGAGGAAACTGAGCTCCCTATATTAGATGGCGATACTGCAGAAGAGCTAGAGAGAGTAATCACAGCAGACGAGGTAGTGGGAGCAATAGCGGCCACTCCTTCAGGTAAAAGCCCAGGACCCGACGGTTTTACCCCTAAATTCTACAAAACATTTGCTCCTCTACTGACCCCCTTTATGGCTAAGGTGTTTAACTCTCTATCAGAAGGCTCAGCGTTTCCTCCACAAACGCTTGAAGCCCACATCGCCATTATCCCCAAACCAGACAAAGACCCTACCTTGTGTGCAAATTATAGGCCCATATCGTTAATTGGAGTGGATCTGAAAATATATGCCAAAATATTAGCTACTAGAATGCAACCGCTACTCCCCCGCCTTATACATCTGGACCAGGTGAGTTTTGTAAGTGGCCGCGAGGCAAGGGATAACACCCTGAAAACCCTGCTTCTTACCGACTATGCCCGCACCCACGAAATCCCTCTATGCCTTTTGACGGTCGATGCAGAAAAGGCATTCGACCGGCTTGACTGGCAATTCCTTCGGATGTCTCTGCAACAGATAGGCCTGGGTCCCAAAATGTTATCCCGAATTATGGCCCTTTACTCCTCCCCTTCCGCTAGAATTCGGGTAAATGGTTCACTGTCACCTACATTTGCCATTAAAAATGGGACACGACAGGGCTGTCCTTTATCTCCCCTTCTATATGTCCTTGTCATGGAACACCTAGCAATAGCCTTACGCAATAACCCCAACATCTCAGGTGTATCGATAGGCCCCATTCATTCTAAGCTGGCGCTCTTCGCGGATGACTTGCTATTGTTTGTAACCCAACCCCACCTATCCTTACCACATATAATGCAGGAATTCACGAGGTTTGGCATGCTGAGCAATTTCGAAGTAAACCATACTAAATCAGAAATCCTGAACATCTCACTGTCCCAAGAGGTCCTCCGCCAGATATCCGCTAGGTACCCATTTAAAACAGGCTCTACCTCCATCCGCTACCTCGGAATCCAAATACCCACGGAAAGGTCCCATCTATTCTCTTTGAATTATGCACCCCTGCTGCTTAGAACCAAGAAGGATCTCTCAAACTATGCAAAGAAATGCCTATCGTGGCTAGGCAGAGTAAATGCCCTAAAAATGGACGTAATCCCTCGGTTTCTCTATTTGTTCCAAACAATTCCCATTTCCATACCCTCCTGGTTTTTCAGGAAGCTCCGCCAACTATTCTCCTCCTTTATTTGGGGAGGGGCTCGTCCCCGGATACGCTACAAGACCTTATCACTCCCCAAGATTCGTGGTGGAGCAGGAGCCCTGGATGCCTCCTTATATTATAGAGCAGCTGTGCTCACGCGTATACTTAACTGGTTCCATCATTCCTCCTCCAAATTATGGGTACAGATAGAGAGCCATATTAACCCAATAGATCTCTGTGCATTGCCGTGGACACCTACTGAATTCCTGAAAGGAGAGGTACCACTGAGCGACCTCACCCGACAAACCATACAAATCTGGACCCGAATGAATTCCTCCAAGACCCTATCTCCCATGCAGGGACCCATGGCTCCACTGTTTGGAACTCCGGCTTTTCCACCGGCCCTACAGGGAGCGAGTTTTGGACCTTGGTGTAAGGAGGACCACAGGCGAATTGCACAAGTCCTACGTTCAGACCCCTCTCTGACTCATGACATTCCCTCTGACCCATCTTCTCATGCCTCTACGCACTGGCTGCAGAGACAACAGGTGATTTCCTTCATTCGCACTTTCCCATCGTTACCTAATGTACTCGCTGACTTAACAGACTTGGAGGGCATGCTGCTCCAGGCCACCCGTCCTACACATGTAGTCTCTCAATTATATTCCCTCTTACATGTGGCTTACAATCCTGACCTTCCCCCATACACACAGGCATGGGAGGAAGACCTGGGCCACTCCGTCTCGCTTGTAGACTGGCAAAAGTGCTTCATACTGACCCACAAAATGTCCATAGCCTCCAATTCTCAAGAAAAGGGGTTCAAGCTGTTGACCCGCTGGTACAGATGCCCTTCGACTTTGCACCGAATCAACTCGACACTTCCGGATACTTGCTGGCGTTGCTTGTCATCTAAGGGAACCTTACTTCACATTTGGTGGGCATGCCCCCCTGTGAGGAAGTTCTGGCAAAAGATCCTTGACTTGTACTGCAAACTCATGGCGACCTCCATCGCACCCTCTCCTGAGATGGCTCTGCTATCTCTGCTCCCGGGACCGCTTAAGTCAGTCAAGAAAGACGTTCTGCGTCACTTTTTGGCGGCTGCTAGAACGGTGTTGCCCAGACATTGGAAGTCAACGAGCATGCCTTCCCTGGGGGATTGGGCAATTGAAGTGGACCGAATTAATAGTTTGGAAAGAATGTTGTCGCAGGAAACGGGTAGGGAGGAACAATTCTCTAAGACCTGGACCTCATGGTCGATGTTTCGATATTCCTCAGAGTTTATCTCATGGGCCACAGAGGACTCTACCAATACACCTGTGTGATCAGGGTGGAATGTATATCTTTTGATCCCTAAGCTCTTTACTGTCCTGACCCCTCTTTCCTCACTCTCTTCCCCCTTTCTTCCCTCCCCTATACAAGTTGCAGTAATACCCGATTACTTAAGTTATGACCTCTAGTCTCATTAGACCAGCATGGTGGCACATACAGAGCTTCCCCCCCAGAGTGAACGTTGCCAGAATGAACACAATAGCCCTAGTCTACCTGTAATGAGTGAGCAACACCCGCTGAGAGGATAGTGGTGCACACACACCCACTTTAACTTAGACTAATCATGGTAGGACTACAGGCTCTCTTACCATACTACCTAAATCGAAGCTCAAAACAAACACTTTAACCTCGTGACAGTTCGACACCACTGTAGTAGAGTGGATTTCTCTGTGGTTTCTTTTTTTTATGTTTATGTAACAATGTAACATGAATATGTTGGAATATTCTGTATTTTTTTTTCCCCTCCTATCTTGCTTCTATATCTCAATAAAAATAAGATTGAATTAAAAAAGTAAACTCAGGCCTACAGAACCTGACCGCATGTCAGGTCAAATGTGGTGAGTAGTGCAACGACAACAACATATGAAGGACAGTGTAACGTTTACTGTTTGAGAAGCTAGTGAGAAGACTTGCCAACGCACAACCAATTAGAACGATCATCTCAACCCGCTGTTACCTATAAACTTGATAGGTAAAACTAGTGGTGAAAGCCATGACCTAAAACGTGAAGGCAAAACATGTACCAAGTATGGAAATGGAAACAAGACAAACCAACAGCACCGATATCTGAATAGTACACCAAAAGTAACCAAAACTTACCTTTGACCTAGATTTCCTCTCTTATCCTTTAAGGCCTGCACCTGGTGACCAAGGCCAACCCTGATATACAATGTATGAGTAGGACTGAAAACATGTCAACTCTCTGAAATACAGAGGCCAAGCAACCTGAAGCATGGCAAGCAAATTAAAACGTAGCTCAGGCCTAAAGAAAACCTTAAGACGTGTCAGGCAATTATATGAGTGGTGAAATGATATGATGCATGCAACGGAAATGAACCATATGAGAAACTGATGAGGAGACTTGCCACTGCACAATCCAATTAAGCCAACAAGCCAACAAACATCTCAATCCGTTAGCACCCATAAACATGATGGGTCCCAGCATCCTCTGGGACTGTGACATCATAATGGGCGGGGACATCACCCGGTGATGTCCCTATATAAGTCGCCGCACACCGCGTCCCTGTCATTTCAGCCAGAGAGAGCATCGAGTCAACATCTCAAGGAAGAAGAATAAGAACAAGTAGAGAAGGCTGCGGCAGAAGACTGGGCCACCACTAGTAAAAGAGCTGGAAGAAGGAGCGGAGGCACGGCAAGAAGAACCGAAGAGGGGGACAAGACCCCTGAAGTCGGAAGAAGAGGCGGCGGTGACAGAAGACCGAGCCACCGCTAGTGAAAGAGCTAAAGGAAGAAAGCAGAGGCCCGGAAAGAAGAACCGAAGAGGGGGGCAAGACCCCCAAGAGGGGGACAAGACCCCCGAAGTCGGAAGAAGACCCCCGGGCGGTGACAAAGAATAAAGCCGGGCTCCTCCGCTAGTAAAAGAGCTAGCAGAAGATAGAGGAGGAGTCCGGCGAGAAGACCCCTGGAGCTGTGAAATAAATTATTTTAAACCCTTGTGTGGTGTTTTTTTTTACATTTTTTTTCACCAGGTGAATGGGTAAGGATACATTGTACCCCATACTCATTCACATAGGGTGGGGGGCCGTTATCTGGGGGCCCCCTTATTAAAGGGGGCTCCCGGATTCCGATAAGTCCCCCGCCCGCAGACCCCAACAACCAACAGCCAGGGGTGTCAGGAAGAGGCCCTTGTCCTCATCAACATGGGTACAAGGTGCTTTGGGGTGGGGGGGCTGCATGTCCCCCCCTTCCCCAAAGCACCCCCCATGTTGAAGGCACGCGGCCTGGTATGGCTCAGGAGGGGGGCGCTCGCTCGTCCCCACCCCCTTTCCTGACCAGCTGGGCTGCGGGCTCGGATAAGGGTCTGATATGGACCTTGGGGGGACCCCCACGCCGTTTTTTTTGGGAGTAGGGCTTCCCCTTTAAGTCCATACCGGGTGACGGGGCCAGCGACATGTCAAGCTCCCAGAGATGCTTTGACGTCATCACGTTTGCCTCGTTGGAGGTGTAGCTCTGCAGAGGACAGCGAGCAGGGCGAGTGTTATGGGACACTGATGATTTTATATCATGCTATGTTGCAACTTTCTTCTAGGTATGATCTATTTATTTTTCACTGCATGTAGTCAGTTAGCATCTGGTTTTCAGTATATATTTTTATAGTATGTATTTTATTTCCAGTGCTCTCTTGTCTGCTCGTTTCTGATTTTCAGCTCACTCTTCTCAGGCCTTTCTGATTTTCAGTGCATTCTGTTAGTTCGTTCTGACCAGTTGACCGCTTTGAAGCCATGTTGCGGGTATGTACTCATCATAGAGTTAGTGCTATGCGGGGGCTTGGTGTTGGGGTTCTTACTTTGACCCATGCCTAGTCCAGGAATATAGTGAGGAGTTAATAGATGAAGAATTGGTTGCTCGGGCGTGACCAATTCTCTCATATGCCTTTGTTGCAGGAGATCCGTGAGAATAATCCTGATGTCAGGAATTATCCCGGACTCCGTTTTTTGTTTGTGTCCTTAAATTCATGCACAGTGCCAGAGGCTTTTTTTGGGGTCCCAAAATCATTTGGAACCTTTCCACCCCCCAACTTCTAAGTCGACCGATACCAATCCTCTATCTGCTGACTTTGCCAAAACCATACACACTATGCCTACCTCTTTTGTGGTCATATTTCTGTATGAATTCACCAAAGCATGTAGTGAAAGGACCTGCCTGCACACTTTCAAATGGTACTGTTTAAAATTTTGTTCGTTTTGTTCTCCTATTATCTTGATAGGTAATTGTAGAATGTAAAAATGTGCTTTAATTTGTACAGTGTGTATTTATATTTTTGTATTATGACACTTCTTACCTGTCCATTGGGCTGCCAATAGTGTAAGTAAGGAGGGGCTGGCCAAAGTAACACACATTATTTATGCATTCGGCTCTCAATGAAGTGGAGAGGGTTACCTGTCCAAAACATCTCCCCCCCTAAAATTTTTACAATGGGCCATCAGAGGGGGTGAGGAATCTGATAAGTGGACCTTATGTTTTTGTCTTTAAATACTCCTTCAAATGAATGTTATACTGATGTTAGCCAAGAATGTTTGTGTCTAATCTGCTTGCAATGTTATGTGTAAAAGTACTTTTTTTTTTCTTGTTTCACTCCACAGTTTCCTTCAACTCCACAGGAATGGCAGACTGTGGCTTCCCAATTTGCTCAGTAGGTGGGACTTTCCCAACTGTGCAGGGGCAATTGATGGGTAACATGTCCACATAGTCCCACCCCCCAACTCGGGGTCATATTATTACAACTATAAGGGTTTTAATAGTATTGTGTTGTTGGCGGTGGTGTCGGCAACATATGAGTTTTTGTATGTGGACGTGGGGAAGAATGGCTGCATGTCAGATGGTGGAGTCATCGCCCAGACCAAGTTCAGACCGAGTTCACCAGAGTGGTGGCTTGGTATTGCCACCTCAGGAAGACAACGTGGCTGGTCTGCTGTTCATCTTTGTCACTGATGAAGCATTTGGGCTGGGGGATCACCTGATGTGGCTGTTCACGATAAGAACCCTCACCCCGGACCACAGGGTTTTTAACTACTGGCTGGCCATAGCCAGCAGAGTGGTGGAGAATGCTTTCAGGATAATGGCCAGCCGGTTCCGCCTATTCCTTACACCAAGCAACATGGCGGAATATAAACTTAACCATATAATACTTGCATGCTGCATTCTATACAACTTTTTAAGGATAAATGCTATGAACTATGTGGCCTCAGTTGGGCCTTAGGCTGGATTTTAAGAACAAACCCTGACGGCGCTTGAAGATGGCCATCCTGGCTTGCCCCCCCAAATTGCCGCGAGGTCCATCTTAAATATATGGAGTACTTTGCCGGTAGTGGGGCCATTGATATGCCAGAAAATGTTTAAGAAACATTTTTAAAATCATTTTTTAATTTAAACTGAAATAAGATTTCTTTTGATTTACTGCTTGCGTTTCTTTTTGCTGTCTCCTATGTTATCCAATGGGTTTTTCTTTTTGGCCATTTTCTTCAATAGTGCAAATGTAATTTCTTTGATACATGAGGTGACAATCTCTTTTTCAGCTAACTATTATTATGTTGTGGATCTGCTACACACACACCTTGTTTTTGGTGTTAATGTATGTGTCATTTTCAGCCCCATGAATTACATTTTTTGGGTCGTGAAAATGGCCTGATTGCGGCTAATTTTAAAGAACTGTGGGTGTTATTTACTAAAGGAAAATCCACTTTGCACTACAAGTACACTGCAAAAGTGCACTTAAAACTGCACTAAAAGTGGATTTGCCTTTACTAAATAACCCCCATTGTCACTGTAAACACCAAAATACTCCAAAAAATGCTATTGAGCATTGAAAGAAGAAGCCACACATTGTTGAAAATGGGGATTTCACTCCTGATCCCATGGTTAATGTCAACATGTGCTAGTTCCCATCATGGGGGATCAATGGGCATGTTTTGGGGGTGCAAACCCTTCCTCTTAGCTACTTTAGTTGCAAGGAAGGGGTTACACTCACAAAACGCGTACATTGATATCCCGTGATGGCAGATAGCACACGTTGACACACTGTATGCATCTTCAAAATTTGGCTTTCAATATACTTTAAAAAAGTTAGAAAAATAATAAAAATATAAGCTATTTGAATAATTTTGGTGTGTTTTAGATTCTGCCTAAAACATCAATAATGTTTTTTGAGTCTTTTTTCAACATCATTGATGTCTTCTTTGATCTTCTGTAAATCCCTCTTGCACACCATGATCTCCCAGATGAGGACATGTGCACTTGCACTTGTGAAATTTTCTTCTTCCACAACATCCACATCACCTAAAATTAAAAAACACACCATGTATTATAAATATGCAGGCATACATCTATTACCTGAAGCTGTGGTCTCAGACACTCACCTGTTGTGGTCCCAATTTCACCCAATTCATAAACTTCTCCCTCCTCCACATCCTCTGGTTGTGATGTGGGGATTTTCCCTTCTTTAGGAGGTTGTGGGTCTCTGGTGTCCTCTGATGTCCCGAGTCTTTTCTCCCCTGTGTAAATAAAAAAAAGGTTTACTTAGCACAAAGATATTTGAGGGCAGAAATAGTAATATGATACATTGCTTGGAAGTGTCGTCCAATTGCCTGTTTTGAGTTCCAAGCTGAAGACATGATTTTTTCCCTTTCTTAAAGCTGGAATACTTACCTTTTTGGTAAAATATCACACATATAGAGACCCCTGGTATCCACTGGAGCACCTGTGTGGGACACTCTATTAAGTTTATTCTGGTGTCCCACACTAGTACTCCTGCGTCCAGATGTGTAAACAGCTGCTGAGTGTCCTCTCCTTACACTGAATCAAGTTTGCATTTCATTCTATTTACAAACCCATCTAGCCAACAATGTAGTAAACTCATTTTAATACAAATAGGCATGAACAAATGTAGTTAACCTGCATCTGCCAAAAACATTGCATTAATGGGTGAACGAATTGTTTACCACAAACGATTACTGTGCCCACGAACCTGAAACTTGCCATTTTAAACAGTACAACAGTAAAGAAAAGCACATGGAGCAGCACGAACATAATAATAATAGGAACACATGACAAAATACTTCCTTTTTGCAGCACCCATGATTCTTCTGTACTGATCCTGCTCCCTTAATTTGAGGTCTCACCATTGTTTCCTCAGTTGATCCTTGGATCGCCATACCCCAAAATTCTTCTGCAGATTTCTCACAACTTTAGCAATGATCTTGGCCTTTCTCACATTTAGGTTTGGGAAAGGTCCATACTTCCCGTCATAGTCGGCCCTCTTCAAGATGTCCACCATCTCCACCATCTCTACTAAGGACATATTTGAGGCCTTAAATCTGCTCCGGGATCGGGACGTTTGTGGCTCCGGGCTTTCGTCATCCTCCTTATTGCTGCTCTCCTCTGCATGCACTTGCACTTTCTTCGCCATGTGCTCTCCCACTGCGCCGAAAGAGAAGGGGCGGGAATAGACTATAAAGAAGGTCATGGGCAGGCGGAGTTTCAGGCATGTGCATTGTATATAAAGCATAACGTGTGTGCGTTGTACTTACGATCTGTGAGCGGAGGACAGAGTAGCGTAAGTGCCGATCGTGATAACGAAGATCCATTTTGAACTTGGGGCATCAGTGGTCTATACTGCTTCTAGATTGAGGCCTATATTTGGACAAGATTAGGAGAGTTTAGCCTGACATTAGGGTTTGTCTTGTGTTGTGTCTTGCAGAAAAAATTGATTGATTCAATGATCACAACTTCCTCCCCAATTCACTGATGTGTACAGAGAGCTGCCCTGTCTGTGGCAGGTGAAATGCCCCTTTTATACTAATAAAATAAATAGGCAGGTAGCGCTGGATCAATTGCTGGAATTGGTGAAGCCGCAGATCCCCACGGCAAACATCAACTATTTGAAGGCCAAAATTGATGGCCTGAGGAGCACATATAATAGGGAGCGCAAGATGGTCCAGGATTCCATGAGATCAGGAGCAGCAGCAGATGATGTTTATGTCCCCAAAATGTGGTACTATGACAGACGGCGGTTTTTGTCAGACCAGACTGAAATCAGGCCATCACTCTCAACCCTTCCTTCCACACTTCCTTCCACACTTCCTTCCACCTCAGATAAAGCTTCCAAAGTCCAACCTGTGCCTTCCACCCTGGAAGAAGATGTGGAGGAGCCCAGCTTGAGTCAGGTATAGCATTGTTTAACATATTTCTCAAAATTATGTATGATTGATGAATAAATTAAAACAATGTCCTATTTTCATACACAGGAAAGCCTCAGCCAGAAGGAGGATGTGGTAAGTGGCAGCCAGGAGGTGGCAGGGGAAAATGGTAGCCAGGAGGTGGTGGGGGAAAGTGGCAGCCAGGAGGCGGTGGGGGAAAGTGGCAGCCAGGAGGTGGCAGGGTAAGTGCCAGCCAGGAGGTGGCCGGGCTCAGTAACCTGACCGAAATCCCAGGTTCCTCCCCTCTGCCTTCCAACAAAAAGTACCAGGAAGTGGAGGAGTCAGTGCTTTCTTTGATTCAGGCGGCTACTGCGGCCATCAGAACCACCTCAATCTTCAAGAGGCCTATGCCTGCATGGTAGCCAGAAAAATGCAGGAAATGGAGGTGGGCTAACACCTATTTTGTGAGGAAGTGATCTATGTGCCCTAAATAGGGGGTTGAGGGGCAAAATCACAAGCAAAACCCACCTGTGTGAGTTGGACCATCTTCCCCCACCTCCTCCTCCTCCTGCTACAACTCCAACACCAGAGCCACAGCCTGAAACAAGCCTTTCAAAGAAGCGTGTAAGCAAGACAAGAGAGTGATGGCCTGGGTTCAGTCTGGTCTGACAAAAGACGCAGGCTGTTGTATGACCACAGCCTGGGGACATACAGTATATGTCATCTGCTGCTGTTCCTGATCTCTCAGAGTCCTGGACCAGATTGTACTCCCTATTAAATGGACTCCTCAGGCTACCAATTTTGTCTGTCAAATAATTTATGTGTGCCCTGGGGTACCAAGGCTTCGCCAATTTCACCAGTTTATCCAGCATCGCCTTCCTCTTTATTTCGTTATGACCCCTAATAAATGCCTAGTTTATTTTCACAAATACTTGGCTATGTGTTTTAGTTCAAAAAGAACAGTTTGTTTGTGAGTAGGCAGGTACATTTCAAAAATACAATGTCAAATAAACAAGAGACCCCAACACCAAACACGCTCCTTGAGGTTATAAAATACAAGATAATAATGGTGTTGTGATAACTTGGCACACAAAATGACCAAAAATATTATGGAGATCACTAGAAAAAAATAAATAAATAAATAAACAGGAGATCTTGAGAAAAAAAATAATTAAAAAAGATCACTGGAAAAATAATTTCTAAACATTATAATGGAGATCAGATGAAAAAAATAAAAAATATTATTCAGGAGATCACGAAAAATAATAAAGAAATCAGTTAGTCAGAATTCTTTGTGAATATCAGCAGCAAAACAACTTAATTATTCTAGCATTCTAAAGAGGAAGAGAATGCGCTGCATTAAAAGATTAAAAACTTTGCAGCGTGACGAATGTGCTATGTCCATTACGAAAGATAGATTTACCAGACTGAGCAGTTCTGTCTCATACTTGATTCAGAGCATGCGTGGAATTTTGTGCGTTGGAATTGTGTACACACGCTTGGAATTTACGACAGCGGATTTGGTTTTCAGAAAATTTGAGAACCAGCTCTCAAATTTTGTTGGTCAGAAATTTCGACAAAAAATGTCCGATGGAGCCTACACATGGCCAGAATTTCCGACAAGCTCACACCAAACATTTGTTATCCGAAATTCCGATCATCTGTACGCGGCATTAGTGTAACTTGGCCTGCGCTTTATTCCTTCTGAAAATTTTGGTCATTGCTGTTACCAAAAATATATCAACCCTGGGTGCCGAATATCCTATGTTTGCCACAGCATCTGTTTATGTCTACAAACATGGAACCTTTACTAGTTTTTTTTTTTCTTCTGCAGACACAAATAATCTTGCATGCTTTGCAGCTTCTCCACTGCTTTTTACTTTCAAAGTGAGTCCCGCAGCTAGCATCCACAAAGGGGAGGTAGGCGCAGGGACGGCATGACATGTGCTGGACTGCAGGGGTGTGTATGGCCGCTTTAAGGGTTGGGGTGGGCGGAGCCACGGCGTCCATTACATGCTAGCAGGGACCATGCTAGCAGTTGGAGAGCAGAGGAGGAAGCAATCAGACGTACCCTCCCACTCTGTGCATTTGTAAACCAAGATGGCGGCGGCGGCGGATTTTCTGGCGCAGTTGCGCTCGGCAATGGAGACATGAGAGGTGCGGCGGCCGGCGGGGGAGCAGTGATGACACCTCGGGTGCGGCGTTCTCGGCCGCCCGAGCGGTACAGCCCGGATGTCGGTCCGGGGGGCCCCCATGGAGCTGCTACAGGGACGGATCGGAGGGGGAGCGGAGCGGTGGCTCACCCCCAGCTGCAGGACACCCCAGCCTCCACCCCATTGGGGGTCAGGAGCGGCAGGTATGCCACAAGAGGGGCGAGGAGGAGGGGCCCAGACACTGCAGTGGAGGAGGCCAGCTTTTCCCAGGTTCCCCCCCACCAGCCCGGCGCAGATGTTTGGGGCGCAGCACAGACGCCAGAGGGACAGGGGCTGCAGGTCCATCCGGACAGCGGGGGCAGGAGGCTCAGAGGGTGGGGGGCCGGGCGTCAGGCGTGCCCCCCAGTCCCAGCCCAGGCAGCGGACAGCGGAGGGGTGGCCAGGGTGTTGGGCGGCCATCCAGTGCAAGTGGAGGTGCAGCAGGCAGCCGGCCTGGACGGCGTGGTCAGGAGGGTCAGCAGGTGGGGGACCAGGCATCAGGAATGGCCCCCAGTCCTCGACAGACCGACTTTGGGCAGAGGAGCGGTCAGAGGGCCAGCGGGGTGGTCGCGGAGTCGCTGGACAGAGGGAGTCGGTTGGACCGGCGACGTAGGAGCTTGTCGCCAAGGCGGGAGGGCGGGGCTGGCGGGCGGAGGAGCAGGGACTCTCTTCCACAGCGCACCAGACCCCAGGATGAAGGAGCAGGCTCGTCCGGGATTCGCACCCCATGCCAGCAGCAAGTGGTCGCAGACGGGAGGTCCGAAGGTGAACTGTCGGAGTCGGATGGAGAGGGAATTCGTGGTCGGTCGTCTCCGTTGGGTCCGATGTCGGCGGCTGTGAGGCCCAGTCCTGGGCAGCCCGGTGAGTGCGAATCTTCTGTTTCCATTACATCCTTGTTACATGACTTGCTTGCACAGGGTAGTTCGCGGGGGGGGGACAGGGCCGGGGGGGCGGAGGTAGTCCTGCCTGCGTCGGGGGAGAAGGACACGCATGTGGGACAGAGCGACCTGGGGGGTCTTCTCTTGGAGCTCAAGGAGCTGGTTGGGAAGTTCGAACAAGGGGCGGGTGGTCCGGCACAGGCGTGGCGCCCGGCGACTGAACCGGCCACTGGCGCGGTTGTGACCGGGGTGAAGGCACCCGCGGGTGCTTCGGGCACACCTGCCGAGCTGCCGGCCAGCTCGAGTGCGGTCCGGGAGGCTGCTAAGGCGCCGGAGAAGAGCACGGATGCGGTGCGGCTGGCGGATGCGGCAAAAAGCGAGGTCTACGTCTGCTTTGAAGGCCCGTTGGGAGCCCATCTGAAGCCGGAGGTGAAGGAGAAGATTTGGAAAGGTGAGTATATTGAGATCTTCACCCTGCTGCCGCTGAAAAAGTTCAACCTGGACAGGTTGAAGCCCGAGGAGAGGAAGAAGGAGGACGAGGAGAAGCGTAGGTATCGGTTGATCCCTCGTACCTTTGCTAACTGGCTGCAGGCGTTCGCCATTTTGGCCAGCGTGGTGGGGGAAAAGGCTCCGGAACACTGTTCCGCGCTGTTTGTGTACTTGGAAGCCATCAGTGAGGCACATAGGACTTACGGTGGTACAGCATGGCTTCGGTATGACGAGCAATTCAGGCAGAGGATGGCAGTCCGACCGTCGCTTCACTGGGACCATAAGGACATTAGCCTATGGATGATGTTAATGACGGCTGCGCGGGCACCTAACCAGTTTTTTCAGCCAGGTGTCGCAGGTTCAGCGACCTCAGGGCAACCGACCGAAAAACGTTGGGGTTTCTGCTGGCAGTTTAATAAGGCTCCTGCAAGTTTGGGGCCAACTGCCGATTCAAGCACACGTGTTCGGGCTGCGGGGGATCCCACGCTCTGGCGAAATGTTTCAGAAAAGGAAAGGGTCGTCCCGGAGATCTTGCGAACAAGAGGGACGAATCTGGTGCGGGTGGCAAGGATGCTACCTTTTCTGCGTAGATATCCGGACCAGGTTGGGGCACGCCTGCTGGCGGACGGTTTTACGTACGGTTTCAAGATCCCTTGTTCTCTTACGGCCGTCCCGCCATTGGCAAAAAATTTGAAGTCTGCGTTGCTGCACTCGGCGGTGGTTACCGAAAAATTGGGAAAGGAAGTTGCGTTGGGCCGCATGGCCGGCCCTTTTCCGACGGCGCCCCTTCCAGATATGGTGGTCTCACCACTGGGGGTTGTGCCGAAGAAGGAGCCCAATAAGTTTCGGTTAATTCACCACCTGTCCTTCCCAAAAGCGGCGTCCGTCAATGATACCATCGCCCCGGAGGAGTGTGCGGTGTCGTACACTTCTTTTGATGCGGCCATGTCGTGGGTTCGGCGCTATGGCCAAGGGACTATGATGGCAAAATCGGACATCGAATCGGCTTTTCGGCTTCTGCCAGTGCACACGGATAGCTTTCGGCTGTTAGGCTGTCTGTGGGATGGGGGGTTTTACGTCGATCGGTGCCTGCCGATGGGGTGTTCGATTTCGTGCGCCTTTTTCGAACAGTTTAGCTCCTTCTTGGAATGGGCAGTTCGGGAGGTGTCGGGCATCAACTCGGTCATCCACTATTTGGATGACTTCTTATATGTTGGCCCGGCAGGCACCAATGTCTGTGCAGTTCTTTTGGGGACGCTACAACACTTGGCGGAGCGCTTTGGAGTTCCGTTGGCTCCAGAAAAAACGGAGGACCCCACGGATTGCATTGTGTTCTTAGGAATTGTGATCGATTCTGTGAAAATGGAGTGTAGGCTGCCGGTGGACAAGCTTCAGACGGAAATTCGTAGGACCATGGGGATCCGGAAGCTGCAACTGACACAGTTGCAGTCGCTCCTTGGAAAACTAAATTTCGCATGTCGGATTATGCCAATGGGCCGTGTGTTTTGCCGCCGGCTGGCGGCTGCTACCGCTGGTGTCCGGGCTACCACGCATTACGTGACCCTTACGCGGGACCATAGGGAGGACCTGAAGGTTTGTCAGGGGTTCTTGGAGTCATTTAATGGCCGGGCGCTTTGGATGTCAGGTCCAATCAGCAAGGGGGGTCTTGAGTTGTTTACCAATGCGGCGGGGTCCACGGGTTTTGGGGTCATCTTTAAGGGCCAATGGTGCGCCGCTCCCTGGCCAGTAGAATGGTCCGAGGCGGGGTTGCTGAAGAACTTGGTTCTGCTGGAATTGTTCCCCATCGTGGTGGCGGTGGAGTTATGGGGGGAGGCGTTCAGAAATATGAAGGTGAGGTTTAACTGTGATAACATGGGAGTGGTTCAGTGGTTCAGGTGGTCAATCGGCTGACGGCGGCCTCTGGGCCGGTTGTCAGGCTTCTACGACACGAATGTTTTCATTTATGCTGTGCACTTGCCTGGAGTGGAGAACACGATGGCTGACGCTCTGTCTCATTTTCAGTGGGACAGATTTCGGGGACTGGCACCAGAGGCGGAGCGTCAAGGGATCGACTACCCCACGTGGTTGTGGGGCGTTGCGCTGGAGTAACAGCGAGGTGGATTCAGCAGTCTGTGAGCGAGGCGACCTGGAGAGCCTACTCGAAGGTGTGGCAAGAGTGGTCGGCTTGCCTAGAGGTTATCGGCATGGCCCCGGGCGACATGGGCATGGCTCAGGCGGTCTTTTATTTTCTGAGTGGGGCTATGGATAGAGGGGTGTCGGCGGCCACGATCGACCGGAAACTGTCAGCATTGGCCTTCTTATTCAAATGGCAGGGGCAGCGGGATCATACGAAGGAGTTTTGGTTGCGGCAGGCGGTGAAAGGCTACAGGAGGGCACACAGGAGTAGGGATGGGAGGCGGCCGGTTTCTTTTGGTCTCCTTTAGGGCTTGTGCCCGGCGGTAGCCGGTATCTGCAGTTCAGTGTATGAACAGGCACTGTTTCGGGCGGCATTCGCCCTCGCTTTCTTTGGGGCGTTGAGGGTCGGTGAATTGGTTAGCCGGTCAAGACAGGCGGTAGGGGGTTTGGCGCTGGGGGATGTGGAGCTGGGTCGGGACAGGGTTCGCCTCTGGATCCGTTGGTCCAAGACTGACCAAGCCGGAAAAGGGGTTGCTGTGGAGGTGGCTGGGATTGAGGACGACGATATTTGCCCAGTGAAGGCGGTGGACAGATTCCTAGCGGTGCGGCCGAGGGTCGCGGGCCCCTTTATCATTCATTTGGATGGTTCTTCTCTGTCCAAGTTTCAGTTTGTTTCGATTTTTCGTAAGTGCGTAAGGGTATCAGGTTTTGACCCGCTGAATTTTTCTTCCCATTCCTTTAGGATTGGGGCGGCTACGGAGGCTTCCAGGGCTGGTTTGGGTTCTGCGGCGGTCAGGAGGATTGGGAGGTGAGATTCGGATCGTTTTAAATTGTATGTCCGCCCGCAATGGTTAGGTTATTGAGCGGGTTGTGGGGACTGGGTAGGGGTGATGGGGTAGGCTTAAGTTGGTGATGGCTGTTCTAACCCCCCCTTTTTTTTTCCTCTTTATGTTTTGTCATTTACAGGTTATGAAGTTGGTCTGGTATGGATACTGGGCCATTCTTTTGTTTTTTGGGGTGCGAAGAGAGCTGACATTCGGCCAAACGGCAGACAACTCCGCATACCTAGACAGGAGGCGCAGGTTCGGTGGATTGGGGTTCCAGGCATGCATTGGAACAGGGTCTTGGGAGAAGTCCATAGATTTGCTAGACTGGACAGGCCTCCGAATATTTTGCTATTTCATGTTGGGGGCAATGACATGGGTGCTAGGTCTATGAGGCAATTGATCAGGGATATCAAGTGTGATTTCCTGCGGTTGAAGTCAGATTACCCAGGAATGGTCATGGTCTGGTCGGATATGGTGGGTAGGTCATCCTGGCGTTGGGCGTTATCTGATAAAAAGGTTGACAGGGCCAGGGTGAAGGTAAACAAAGAGGTCAGCCTGTTCTTCATCAGGAATGGGGGCCTGGCTATCCGCCATAGGGAGTTGGAAGTTGACACCTGCCGGTATTTGCGGAGTGACGGAGTCCACTTGAATGATGTGGGTACTGATCTATGGTCACTGGGCCTTCAGGACGGCATTCAACGAGGACTGTGTGTGTGGAGGTGCTCGAAAGGGTAAGGGGTTACCCCTTTCGGGCTGTGGCGGTTCTGGGGGCTTTAGATGAGGAAGTGAGGTACAGGTAAAAGGTCTGTTGTACCCATCCATGGGATGGGGGTGGTTATGTACTTCCAGGTTACGAGGGTTTAACCTGGAAGGGTTTAAAACGGGTAGGTCACTGCTACAGTTGGTGATAGCCTCCGAGACAGGGGTTGCCGTCTGGAGGTCAAGAGGTTTCAGTTGAAGTTGTTGGCAGTGACCATTTTATGTTGTGATGCTACGTACCCATGACCCCTTGGAAAGGCTGGGAAAGTTTTTACCGTATTTAAATGTTGGTATTTATTAAATATTATATTTTGGTTAATAAAAAGTTTAGGCCTGATGGCCATTTACTCCAAAATTTGTGCAGTCGTTTGTTAAGAGGGACAAGGTTTGGGAGGGGGCGGGTAAGCCGGGTTATGAAGGTTCCAGGTAATGTAAAACATAACACTGGGTTGAGTCCTACAGATGTCATGTCTAAGGACTACATATCTCATGGTACCTTGCCGCCTGCAAGCAATGATTCCTGTACTGTCTTTGCTTCCTGAAACTGTTCCTCCCCAAGAACCTCTTAGTTTATAAGCCCCTGGTCACACTGGCGCAACTTTAATTACAACATGCAATTTACAAATCATATCTGAAGTAGCATCTAATGTGTTTCTATGGCAGTGTCTTACTAGGTATGATTTCAAGTACGGTAGTGCGATAAAGCCTAGGTTCGCATTAATGCGTTTTGGCATGCAATTTTACATGTCAAATTGCATGCCAAATCGATGGCTATTGCCAGCAATGGCACAGTCCGAATCGGTGCAACGCTCACTTTGCAGTGCAGCACCAATTCCCAAAAGTAGTTTCTTTACTACTTTTGGGAACTTTGGGATGTGATTTGTGTAGACATCTTTGCAGGAACCCACACAGATGTCTGTCAAATTGCCTCCCGAAGTCAGACTGCATTCTCAGGTTGAAATCATGTGAGTTCAGCTGGCACGATTTCAAACCCGCTCCAATGTGAACCTAGGCTTAAGCAGTTCATATATTACTTTTTCAGAACTTCAGTACAATTTCACTGCCATAGATTATAATGTAAGTCCTGCTGCAAATAATACCTGTGTCTATATCATCACTACCTGAGCCTGAAAATATTAAATAGTTCAATATTAAATAGTTAAATATTAAATATTAACCCTTTGCTAAATAAACATTTGTTCATAACATCACTGTTCCTCCCTGGACATGGACAGCTGACATGGACAGCCTCCTTTCACTGAAGTAGCACTGAAGTCGTAATAAACCATTACGATTCTCACAATAGTAGTGCTGAAATAGTATTAACGTGACACCAAAGTAAATTTATTTAATTTTTTTTAAAATAACATAACGTCATACTTACTTCCACTGCGCAGCTCGTTTTGCGCAGAGTGGCCCCGATCCTCGACTTCTGGGGTACCTCGGAGGCTCTCTCGGTTCCTCCTCGCATTCTCCCAGGGGGTTACCTTGCAGGCGCTGAATGCAGGACTCGGCCCGGCATTCATCGGCTGCGTCATTGGATTTAATTGACAGCAGCGGGAGCCAATGGCTGCGCTGCTATCAATCTATCCAATCAACAGCCGAGAACCCCTTAGCCGAGAGAGACAGCGCGTCCCCATGAGACAAGTTTGAGGGTTCAGGTAAGTAAAACGGGGGGGGGGGGGGCTGAGGGCCGGTAACTGCCAGGTGTTTTTTCACCCTAATGCATAGGATTCATTAAAGTGAAAAAACACTTACCTTTACAACCCCCTTAAATCTTGGTTGAAGTCAGGCTTTATATCATACTACTTTAAATAGTACCTGGCGTGACTGCAGGCTAAATGTGTGAGGAGCTTCACAAAGTTGAAATTTTCAGTATAGTTCAGGTTAATAGGAGTAGGCTGGAAATATTTGAGATACAGTGTGGAGATGAATATATGAATATACATCTTGACCACACATAAAGTTTAAAGGGGTAGTAAAATCCTGTAAAGCAGATCCCTCCAGCGGCACGCTGTCACTGCTGATAGGGCTTCCATTTTTACCTGGTCTTGAACCCTCACCTTCTAAAACAGCCCTTTCAGTTTAAAATAGAAATGGAAAGAAAAAACATTTGTGTATATACATAAAACAAATCACGAAAGAATCAAATCCTTGTTATTCAATACGTGATCACATAATCCAAAGCTGTCGTGTGGCACTAGTGCAATGGATAAGGCCCAACACAAAATCATGAACTTACTTAAAAAATATTTTAAACTTTTTTTGTAAAAATGCATTTACACGTAGCAAACACACGCCGCCAAAGAAAAATTGACAGTGTCTCTTTACTGAAATTTATAAAAAAATTGAAAAATATGCCATTCTTCACACTCATGCCCTTGCCCTATTCATATCCTCAGCTCCTATATTTGTGAGCAATTATTTTCAAAGATAAAGTACATGAAGGGCAAAACTAGAACCAAAATATCTGATGAGCACCTTGAGAATTTCTACTACATAGTTACATAGTCTGCTTGAAAAAAGACACAAGTCCATCTAGTTCAACCAGATATTGAGGCGTTAGTTTATCAAAAACAGTGTCAAATATCGCACTCATTTTATATTGCCCTCCTTTACTTTTATAATAAAAAATATTATATAAAAATGAAGTGTCATTACTCAGACAGGTACATTATCTATATCAGTGATTGTCAACTTGTGATCTGCCTTACCTTACCTTTCTTAAGGCTAGTTTCACACGGGGGCGTTGGGGGCATCGGTGGTAAAGCGCTGTTATTTTTAGTGGCTCTTTACCGTTGCTTTTGCAGAGGCTTAAAGGGTTAAAACCATCGACAAATCGCCGTTGCAGCAAGGCTTTGCAGTCGGTTCGGCACCGCTGCCCATTGATTCCAATGGGCAGGGGCGCTTTAGGAATGCTGCAAAGATGCGGCTAGCAGGAATTTTTTTACCATACCCGCCAGTGCACCGCTCCAGTGTGAAAGCCTTCGAGCTTTCACATTGGAGTGAGAGGAGAGGAGAGACAATTCCTCTTCTTCCGATGTGGCCCAGGAACTTTAAGACCCCTTTTACACTTGGGCATTTTTCAGGCGCTTTTGGGCTAAAAATAGCGCCTTTAACCACTTAAGGACCAGGCCTCTTTTTCAGATTCGGTGTTTACACGTTTAAAACAGTTTTTTTGCTAGAAAATTACTTAGAACCCCCAAACATTATATATTGTTTTCTAACACCCTAGAGAATAAAATGGCGGCCATTACAATACTTTTTTTCACACCGTATTTGCGCAGCGGTCTTACAAGCGCACTTTTTTGGAAAAAATGCACATTTTTGAATAAAAAAATAAGATAACAGTAAAATTAGCCCAATATTTTTTATATTGTGAAAGATAATGTTACACTGAGTAAATTGATACCCAACATGTCATGCTTCAAAATTGCACCCGCTTGTGGAATGGCGTCAAACTTTTACCCTCAAAAATCACTCGCTTCTGCACGCGAGCTCATCGGGACAGGGTGTTTTAAAAAAAAAAATGTCTTATTTATTTTACTTGATTTTATTTATTTCTACACTTTAAAAAAAAATGGATCACTTTTATTCCTATTACAAGAAATGTAAACATCCCTTGTAATAGAAAAAAGCATGACAGGTTCTCTTAAATATGAGATCTGGGGTCAAAAAGTCCTCAGATCTCATATTTGCATTTAAGTGCATGGGGGCCATCTTAGCCTCATTCATCTCCATACTCAGCCGAGGAAAGGACCTGACCGCCTCCGCCGCTACCGACGGCTCCGGTAAGCGGCGGAGGGCACGGGAGAGCGGCAGGAGGAGGGTGGCACCTCTCCCGCCACCGATAACAGTGATCTCGCAGCGAACCCGCCACCGAGACCACCATTAGCGTACACAGGACCGCCTCCTGTAAAGAAGGATATCATGGTTGTGGCAGCAGCTGCTGCCGTTACTGAGATATCCCTCTTCAAAGTTCCGAATATGTACATGAGGCCGAAGATAGTGCCTGGCAGGAAATGTCCTGCAAGCAGCATCTTGCAGGACAAGCAACTCCTCCACTGCTCCTGCCCATTGAAATGAATAGGCACCGCTGCCGAAGCGCCTGCAAAACGCCTCGGCAGCGGCACTACATGGGCGCATTTAAGCCGCTAAAATTATGGTAAAGCGACCATTAAAACAAA
This sequence comes from Lithobates pipiens, assembly GCF_037356315.1. Classification (NCBI taxonomy): domain Eukaryota; kingdom Metazoa; phylum Chordata; class Amphibia; order Anura; family Ranidae; genus Lithobates; species Lithobates pipiens. The sequence goes on from NW_027507784.1 coordinate 208,091,423, forward strand.
TGCCGTTTTACCGTCAGCGCTCGTCTGTCCCAGTGTGAAAGGGATCTGGTTGGACACCCATGACATTATCTCTGTTCTTAGCTGCATGAAGAGATGAGCGCTGGGGGTGGAGAAGCAGCAATAGACTGATGTTTACAGTAAATAGCATAAGGGGGAGTGTCAGCAGAAGTCTGTCCATTCGAGAACAGACAGGCTGTTCTCCCTGCACAGCCAGAGAACTGACCATGCTGTGATAGATATGCTCTCATGTGTAGCGTGGTCAGTTTGAAGCTGGAAACCAGGAGTCCTGGCAGAATTCCCAGGTATTTCACATAAAGGAAACAACAAAAAGAGAACTGGGTACTTTTTAAAACCACTTTCTGACTGCCCACAGTACATTTACGTCATTGCTTTGGCAATAAATAGTTACCTGCCATAACCCTGGTATTATTTTGTACTAGGGGTGTAACGGATCGTCACCGATCTGTGATCCAGACGGGTCACCCCGCTTGGATCGGCACACTCCGCGATCCGCGGTCATGGCCTTCGGAAAGGCAGCGGCTTCGGCCTAGCTCCAAAGCGGTGGCCATCTTTCTACACCCAGGCTGTTTACAATGTGATCGCTCCGTCATATGACAGAGCGATCACTTGTAAACAAACCGGCGTCATGTCATGGCGCCGGTTCCTCTCTTCCCTCTCTATACTGATCTGTACAGTGGAGGGGAGAGATCGGAAGGATGCAGCACTGTGGGCTGCATCTGTAGTGCCCACAGCAATGCCCTTTAACAGCCTACTCTGCAATACCCAGCAATACCCTGTCAATACTCTTTCATACCCTGCCCATACTCTGCCATACCCTGCCAATACTCTGCCATACCCAGCAATACCCTGTCAATACTCTGCCATACCCTGTCAATACTCTGCAATACCCTGCCAATACTCTGCCAATACTCTGCCATACCTTCCAATACTCTGCCATACCCAGCCATACTCTGCCATACCCAGCCATGCTTAGCCATACCCAGCCATGCCCAGCCAATATTACAGTGGTGGAGATTGTGGATATTACAGTGGGGATTATATGGTGGTGGAATATTCACAGGTTTTTGCAAATTCAATTATTATTTGCTGATCCGAAAAATGATCCGATCCGTGACTCTGATCCGAGGAACGATCTGATCTGTGAGATTTTTGATTCGTTGCACCCCTATTTTGTAGCGTGGCGGATTCTTCGTCTGATAAAAGTGGTCCCAGTGGATCACTTTTAAAAGTGGTGGGAGAGGTGCCCCCCTCCCCCTCCAGCCGTTTCCTGGTCGTATCCGAGTTTACCAAGGCCATCCGTAAGCCCCGAGCTGATCCGATACCTCAGATGCCTGGGCAAGCTCTATGCCCTTGAAAAGCCAGAGCAATGTCTGCCTCTTGGTCTTGGTCTTTATTTTTTTAAAAATAAAAAATAAATTAAATTTAAAAAATATATATACATTTTTAAAGTGCCCCGTCCTTCTGAGCTCGCTCGCAGAAACAAATGCATAAGTAAGTCTCGTCTGCATATGAAAACGGTGTATGTAAATGGTGTTCAAACCACACATATGAGGTATTGCAGGAGTAATAATTCTAGTGCAGGACCTTCTCTGTAACTCTAAACAGGTAACCGGTAAAAATGTTAAAGTGTTGCTGATTGATTTTTTAGTACCATAGTTTGTCGACATTCCACGAGCTTTTGCAATTTTAAATCATGACATGTTACTCGGCATAGCATCACCCTTTCACATTCTACAAAAAATTTGGGCTCATTTTAGTGTTCTCTTTTTTATTTTTATTTTTTTTTCTGTATTAAAAAATTCTGAAAAAGTGTACGTTTTCCCCAAAAATTGCGTTTGAAATACCGATGTGCAAATACAGTGTGACATAAAATATTGCAATAATCGTCATTTTACGTGACGGTATGCAAGGTGAGATACACAGTAATAGGTACATTTCACCTCACATTTGTTCCATTGTAAGGGACTGAACCAGAATCCGGACCTGTTTTTCCAGCCTCTGTGGGTTCCGGTCCGGATGTTCGGGTCCACTGGAGTCCACGGTCAGCTGGACTTTAACCCTTTCATGACTAAGCCTATTTTCGGCATTTGGTGTTTACAAGTTAAAATCCATATTTTTTGCTAGAAAATTACTTGGAACCCCCAAACATTATATATATATATATATATATATATATATATATTTTTTAGCAGAGACTCTAGAGAATAAAACTGAGATTGTTGCAATATTTTATGTCACACAGTATTTGCGCAGCGGTGTTTTAAACGCAACTTTTTGGGAAAAGGGACACTTTCATGAATTAAAAAAAAACAAAACAGTAAAATTAGCCCAATTTTTTTGCATAATGTGAAAGATAATGTTACACTGAGTAAATAGATACCAAACATGTCACACTTTATAATTGCACGCACTCGTGGATTGACGACAAAGTACGGTACCTAAAAAACCCAATAGGCGACGCTTTAAATTTTTTTTACAGTTACCAGGTTAGCGGTACAGAGGAGGTCTAGTGCTAGAATTATTGCTCTCGCTCTGACGATCACGGCGATACCTCACATGTGTGATTTGAACACCATTTACATATGCGGGCGCGACTTCCGTATGCGTTTTCTTTGCTTCGCGAGCTCGCGGGGACGGCGGGCGCTTTAAAAGATTTTTTTTCTTTTTTTATTTATTTTAAAATGACTAAATTGTTTAAAAAAAAAAAAAAAAAAATGTGATCACTTTTATTGCTGTCACAAGGAATGTAAACATCCCTTGTGACAGTAATAGGTGGTGACAGGTACTCTTTATGGAGGGATCGGGGGTCTAAAAGACCCCCCACCCCTCCATTACACTTCAATGTATTCAGATCGCTGAAAACGGCGATTCTGAATACCGTATATCTTTTTAAAACCGGCGCCATTGGCAGCCGAGTAAGCGGGAAGTGACGTCATGACGTCGCTTCCGTGTTTACTATGAGGAGACTGGAACGAAGCCGATTATGGCTTTGTTCCAGTTCCTCCCCAGCACCCGGAGGCATCAGACGTGGAATCGGTGCTCCCGATCGAGCAGGAGCACCGGTAACAGCGGCGGGAGGCGCAGGAGGGGGGACGTCCCCTCCTGCTCCTCCGGCATAACAGCCGAGCTGCTTTCAGCCGCATCGGTTGTTATGGGTGGATAGCCAATCACCTGCTGAACAAAACGGTACCGGGATGATGCCTGCAGGTGCGGGCATCATCCCGGTATACCCCCGGAAGCCGAGTACGCAGATCTGCGTGCGCTCGGCGGGAAGGGGTTAAATATCCAGGAAGAGAGCCCAGCAGGCTGTTCTGGTTTTGAGACTCAGGAAGGAACCTGAGTGAGAGGAGCGCTGGATGTTGGACTAAGAGGTTTGTTTTTCCGTATGTTTTGTGGGTGATGGGGACCAGCCCCACACTGTATAGAGATGAGGTTATTTGTTAGTTAGTGCCGGACGGCAAGGATTTAATTTATTGTTTGTTTGTTTTTTTGTTTTGTTTTTTAAACCTCCTGCAAATAAACCTGGCATACGCCAGATTTTGAAAAAAGTGTCTCTTTTGCAGACTGTCATTCAGAAAAAGGTGATCCCCACAATCTAATTCCCCACATGTGGTGGATTCAGCGGGCACTTTTCTGAAGATGGAGGAAATGATAAAGAACCTGCTACAGGCACAATGGGTGGCCCAGCAGGAGATGCATTGCCAAGTTGCAGAGGCCACTGCAGCAGAACAGGTGGCCCAGCAGGAGATGAACCGGTAGTTTGCAGAGCCTCTGGTGGAACTGAAAAAAGGGTCCGCACCTCCTGTGTCAGCGGAAGCAAAGATGATACGGGCCTACCATCACCTGCAAAAGATGACACCTGCGGATGATGTTGAGGCATACATTGCGACTTTCGAGAGAGTCGCTGTCCGTGAGAGATGGCCAAAAGAGCAGTGGGCGGTCTGTTTGCCCCATTTCTAACAAGAGAACCCCAAAAGTCCTATTTTGAACTAGAACAAGATAAGGCCCAGGACTATGAGACTCTAAAGACGGAGATACTGGCACGCTTGGGTGTCACCATGGCAGTCCGGGCTCAGCGAGTGCATCAGTGGTCCTACTCCAGCAACAAGCCACCAGGTTCAGAAATGTTTGACCTGGTCCACCTCACCAGGAAGTGGTTGAAGCCAGATACCTTGACAAGCCCTCAGATCGTGGAGCGTGTAGTAATGGACTGGTACCTGCGTGTGCTCTCTGCTGCCATGAGGAAGTGGGTTGGACAGGGGGACCCCAAAACTGCGGCCCAACTGGTGGACCTAGTGGAGAGGTACAGTGCTACTGAGGACTTGGTGAACCCATCTATGCCCCACTGTGTGTCTAGGGGCGCAAGATCTCCCAGCGGTTCTGGTAAGACTGTTCCGGGGTTCACGAGCTGGGGAAAATTGGATAAAACTGTTGTTACAGATGATGAGACTGTGGGTCTTAGACCTCAAGACTGGCCAAAGAAGCCAGGAAGGTCTTTGGGACTGTTAAGAGGACTGGCGGTAGAGCATATACAATGTTTTAGTTGCATCCGCCAGTTTTTGAAGAAAGTGCCTCTTTTGTTGACTGTCATTCAGAAAAATTTGATCCTATGAGATATATAGCGCTTGCCAACCACCTCACTTAGGCTTGGTTCATACTTGTGTGAAGCGAGAGCCAGCACGATTCCAGTACGGATGATTGCATCGCACCTGAATAGCCAGCGGTTCACACTGCCCCCCTGCGAACCGCTGTGGATGTCAATACAAAGTTAATGACACCCCCCAGCTCAGTTTGCAGTGCAAACTGTGAAATGCTGCAGGAATCCGATTCCAGTGTGGACCAAAAAAGGATCCTGCCCCATTTACGTGCGAATACAAACTGTATGGCTGAATTCACATCCCACAGACATTGCATGTTATCTGCACAGAAATGCGTTGTGAATCACATGATGTCTGGCATCGCACAAGTGTGAACCGTGACCCAGCACTTCTGGGTAGGAGGGGTGCGCACCTGTGCCTGCTACCCTAGCTGTGCTGTGATTATTTACAATGACCAACTCCGTCATTCAAGTAATGGAGCTCTGTGTTGTAGATGTTCTCAACATATCCTCCAGCCCTGTAGGAGGTTAGCGTGAACGGCTACCCCAATACCCCCACACCCAAAAAAAAATTCAGATTTCAAAGATTAGTGGATGATGGTACTTGGTATCTGTATATTTACCTGAGTCTATACTCACAACACTCTTAAATATCCTCCACCCCTATGAGCATCTCTAGCAGCTGCGATTTTGCTATCATCGGCAGGCCTGGGACACCTATGCAGATTTTACATTTGGACAGATATGTACTGTGAGTTCTAATGTGTTTATGAAAAAAACAAAAAACAAAACAAAAAAAAAACCTGCCTACTAGTTGACGCTTTTCCCTTACTATACACACACAGAAGCAGTGGGGGAATTTGCATGCAATTCTTTGCAGTAGGATTTGTGGTTTGAGAGCGTTTTGCAAGACAAGTAACATAAAAATTTAGTAAATTAGTAAGTTTTCTTCATAAATTTTGGCCACAATTTATACTGCTATATATCTTTGGTAAAAATAACCCAAAATTGGTGGAAATTATTTGGTCTGTGAAGTATGGTGTTTTTTTTTTTTCATGCTGCCTACACACAATCGCACATTCTGACAACAACATCCATGTGGTTTTGTTTTGTTTTTTTAATTTTGTTTTTCTCTACGGATGTTGGCTCAAACTTGTCTTGCATACACACAGTCACAAAAAGTTGGTCGGAAATTCTGAACGTCAAGAACGCGGTGACGTACGATGGGACTATAAAAAGGAAGTTCAATACCAAGTGCACCACCCTTTGGGCTCCTTCTGCCAGAAGTTTGTTGAGAGACAATTTGTTTTTCAGTGCGTCTTTTATAGTACGTATTTGAATTTGCAGTGCGTTATTGTCCGCTCCTTTCTGATTTTCAGCTCGCTCTTTTCAGGCCTTTCTGTTTTTCAGTGCATTCATTCTGACCAGCCGATGATTGAAGCCATGTTGCAGTTACGTACTCGTCGTAGAGTTCGTGCTATGCAGGGGCTTGGTGTTTGGGGTTTTAGCTTTGACCCAAGCCCAGCCCATGAACAGGGTGGGGAGGATTTCATGGATGAAGAATTTGTTGCTCCCAGCATAACTAATTCTCGCACATGCCTCTGTTGCAGGAGATCCGTGAGGGTAATCCTGATTTCTGGAATTATGTCCGGATGACGGACCCCGTTTTTCACCGTCTGTTGGCTTTGCTGTCCCCTTGCAGCAAGCCATCACTGTTGGCTTTGCTGTTGCATGTGGCAAGCTATCACTCCCAAACAGAGGTTAGTCCCCACCTTGCGTTACTTGGCGACGGGGAGAAGTCTGCAGCATCAGGTTCTCGACAGGCATCTCCCCCCAGACTCTGGGGATGGTTATTCCAGAAACCTGTTCTGCCATTATACAGGTCCTGCAGAAGGACTATACTAAAGTAAGATTTCTCGTATAACATCACATTCTATGTATTTAATGTTTGCTAATGTATTTTTTTGGTCCCAAAATCATTTGTCAACTGATAGCAATACTCTGCTCTCAAACCCATACACACTATACCTGCCTCTTTTGTGGTCAGATTTCTGTATGAATTCCCCAAAGCATGTAGAATACTTTCAAATGGTACTGTTTAAAGTTTTGTTCTCCTATTATTATCTTGATGGGTAACTGCAGAATGTAAAAAAAAAAAAGTTTTTCAATTTGTATGGTGTGTATTCATATTTTTTTCTTACCTGTCCAGTGGGCTGCCAATAGTGTAAGTAAGTAGGGGCTGGCCAAAGTAACACACATTATTGTCAGAAACCATGAATCAGACTGAGACAGAAGTACAATTAAATCACACTTGTTTATTAATAAAAAGGTAAATAGAAAAAGTGTAGTCAAGCATAGCCAGAATCCAGTAACCAGATCGGGTAGTCAGCCAGGCCAGAAGTCAGTGATCCAAGCAGAGCAACAGCAAGCATGATAAGGAGCTAGAAGGGATGGCAGCAAGCCAGTCTTTAAACAAACCGCAGGAGATGGTTTCTAGTGATGTGACCAAGGCGAAGGCAGAGGTGAAGTGAGCTGGAAGGCTTTAAGTAGGCAGGTCAGACGAGCATCATCAGGAACAGCTGGTAACTGTGGAGAGAGAAGAGAGCTGGCAATTAGCCGACAGCTGAGCGGCTAGCCCAGAGAAGGAAGGGCTAAGCCAGCCCTGACAATTATTTATGCATTCAGCTTTCAATGAAGTGGAGGTGGTTACCTGTCCAAAACATTACCCCAACCCCCCCCCCAAATTTTTTTTAACAATGGCCCATCAGAGGGGGTGAGGAACAGGGCCGCTGATAGAAATCAGGGGGCCCCACCCCTGGTCCCTCCATAATGTCATTGGCAGCATGGGTGGCACTGTCTGCAGCACATTATGGCATTGGCAGCAAGGGTGGCACTGTCTGCAGCACATTATGGCATTGGCAGCATGGGTGGCACTGTCTGCAGCACATTACGGCATTGGCGGCACGGGTGGCACTGTCTCTGTCTATCTCTGCAGGCAGCACATGCGTTATGGGCCATAACACATGTGCCACCCATGCCGCCAATGCCATACTGTGCTGCAGACAGCGCCACCCATAACGCTAATGCCATAAAGCATGTGCTACCTGCTGACAGTGCCACCCATGCCGCCAATGCCATATAATGCAGACAGTGCCACCCATGCAGCCAATGACATAATGCCATTGGCAGCATGGGTGGCACTGTCTCTGCAGGCAGCACATGCGTTAACGTCATGGGTGGCACTGTCTGCAGCACATTACAGCATTGGTGGCACTGTCTCTGCAGGCAGCCCATAACACATGTGCTACCTGCAGACAGTGCCACCCATGCCACCAATGCCATAATGTATAGATGCTTCTGCAGTAGAAGTAGATCTTGAATGTGTCATTGTTAACTGGGCCCAAGGAGTCACTTCTTCCCTGATCCTGCTGCTGCCTGGACCGGAGTGTGCACAAACAATTACAGTCAGATGGGATGCTGATGCCAGCTGCTTCTTTTTTTGTCCTCTGATGCCTGAGTCGCCACCTCACTGCTATTTCTCTCATGTGGAAAGAGGAATCACTCCTCAGCGCCAGGGGGGCGGCACTAGCCAGCTGAGCCAGCATGAGGAGTGGGCGCGGTAGAGGCATTCTTCCGCGCCCGAAATAGTAAAAATAGTCCCTCCCCTGCCGCCACCTTTTTTCCACATAGCTATTAGTAAAGGAAAAAAAAATGTAAAAAGTAAAAGTAAACCGGGGGGGAGGGGGGGTTAGTTGTTTGGCGGTACTTAGGACTCTGATCGGTCATTGCTGGAGGATTTTTTTTTGTTTTTTTATTACTTTTCTGCTCAGGTTGCCCACGCCCCCTGCTGGCTGGGCCTGGTACAACAGGGCCATTTGTACTGGCCTATCAGTGGCCCTGGTAAGGAATATGATAAGTGTACTTTTTATATATTTGTCTTTAAATACTCCTTCAAATAAATGTTATACTGATGTTGGCCAAGAATGTCTGTGTCTAATCTGCTTGCAATGCTATGTGCAAAAGTACTAATTTTATTTGTTTGACTCCACAGTTTCCTTCAATGGCACAGGAATGGCAGACTGTGGCTTCGCAATTTGCCCAGCGTTGGGACTTTCCCAACTGCGAACGGGCAAAAGATGGGAAACGCGTCAACATCGTACCACCCCCCCCCAACTTGGGGTCATACTGTTATAATTACAAGGGGTTTAATAGTATAGTGATGTTGGCGGTAGTGTCGGCGACATATGATTTTCTCTATGTGGGGGAAAAATGGCCGAATGTCAGATGGTGGAGTTATCACCCAAACTGAGTTTTTTACCGATGGCTCGAGAATGGGAGCTTGGACTTGCCACCTCCAGAAGACAACGTGGAAGGACTCCTGTTCGTCTTCGTTGCAGATGAAGCATTTGCGCTGGGGGACTATCTTATGTGGCTATTCCTTATGAGGACCCTTACCCCAGACCAATTACCAGCTGGCCAGAGCCAGAAGAGTGGTGGAAAACGCTTTCGGGATAATGGCCAGCTTGTTCCGCCTCTTTCTGACACCAATCCACATGGCAGAATATAAACTCAACCATATTGTGCTTGCATGCTGCATTTGGCACAATTATCTTCTGAAAAAATGCAACGAACTATGTGGCCTCAGTTGGGACTGAGGCAGGCTTTCCTGATACTTCAACCCTGATGGCACTTCAAGTTGGCCGTCCTGGCTTGCACCCGTGAAGTGAGACAAAAATATCTGTAGTACTTTGCTGGTAGGGCGGCCATTGATATACCACACAATCAAGAATGATAAGTTGTGATAAACTGAAATATTTCCTTGTATTTACTGCTTGTGTTTCTTTTCTTTTGTGATTTTTTATTTTTTTTTGCATGATATAACATACACAAGAACTTACAAAGTTCAACTTTGATAAAGTGTAGGCAATATCAGTCATTAGTATGTCCAAACTGTGTTGATATTGCCTTCATCAGATGGGGTGATGTCACCCCTGTAAAAGCCAAACTTTAAAAAAGCACACAAATTGGGATTCTAAATGGGAATTTCCCTCCTGATCCCTTGCCTAATGTCAACATGTGCTAGCTCCTATCCTGGGGAATCAATGGACGTGTTATGGGGGTGCGACACCTTCCTCTCACTTACGTCAGTTGCAAGGAAGTGGCTGCACCCACAAAATGCGTACCTTGATATCCCCTGATGGCAGATAGCACATGTTGACACACCCTGTGCATCTTCAAAATTTGGCTTTTAAAATACTTTAAAACGTTGTTTTTAAAAGAAAAAATGCACAATAAAATGAGATATAGAGAGAGATTATATATATATATATATATATATATATATATATATATATATATTGTGACAGAGCGAGGCTCTGTCCCTGTGAAATTGGAGGAAAGAGGGATCTCCAACCCTGTGTCCAGGTCTTGGTGATAACGAGCAGGGTGTGTGCCCAGCTGCAGACAGGCCATATAATGAAGGGGCTGTTGGAAGTAGAAGGTGAGGGATGGTGGAGTGGAGTAGCTTGAAGCTGTGTGCATGTCCAAAGAGCCCAAAGCTGTGTGCGTTGAAGGGTTGAAGCTGTGTGCGTCCAAGGAGTCCAAAGCTGTGTGTTAAAGGGCTTGAAGCTGTGTGCGTCCAAGGAGCCTAAGACTGTGTGCGTCCAAGCAGTTTGGTGGACGGAGCAAGTACCTATAGCAGCACTACTGCTGAAGAGTAGCCAGGTGGGCTAGCATTTTCATTTGGATTTTTCTGTATTTAATTTAAGCTTGGACCCCTGCGTGGGATTACTGGATGGACTAATAATTTGTTTTTCTTACAATAAACGTGGGCTACCAGGCCCTTAACCATCAACGCCTGCCTGATGTGGACTAAAAAATGCATCTACCAATTGAGTTAAACACCCCAATATCACTATATATATATATATATATATATATATATATATATATATATTGTACAGGACGCCGTGGCTGGGTCCTGGAAGGACGCTATATTTCCCCTCTGTTTGGGTTGTGGTCTTTTTAAATGAATAAAATTGATTAACCCACCTGTTAAGGGAGTGCCTTTAAAAAACAAGACAGGAAGTGGTAGGTGTGTGTGGAGGAGTGGAGAACACATGGTGGATGGTGTTTGTTTTGGGTTGCAGCAGCTGAAGTGGACAGCAGTGTCCTGTTTGGAAGGCTCCTGGCAGGGGAAGTTGCCTGCCATCAAGATCAAGCTCTGTTTCTGATAAGGACAGCTATTCTGGACTTTGCAAGTTGGTGAGACTACAAACCTTTTTTCCTTTTGTTTTTGGCTGCTGTAAGCTATTTAAGTTAATAAACCCTTTGTTGTATGAAAAGCCTGTGTCCTGCGATCTACCTGGTCCCCTGAACATTACAAGTGGTGCTTGAATGCCTGCAGAACAAAGTAACAGGCGTTTTCTTGCTATTTTTTTTTTTTTTTTTGCATTGGATCTGAACTGACATTTAAAGGGACAGTACAGTGAATTTATGTCCTGGGTTAAAGCTGCACAACTGTTGAAAGCTGAAACAATGGAGGAGCTAATTAAACAGCTGTCCTTAGCTAATATACAAGCGCAGACTAGGGTGCCCACGTGTCCCGGATTGTCCCTGATTTCACACTTTTGTCCCGTGTCCCGGGCACCTTCATTCCGGGACAATACAGTGTCCCGGAATGAAACAAAACACAGTCTGCTCCGCTCCCTCTCTGTCTGGCGCCGCCACACACAGTCAGTATCTGTGTCACACACTAGTCTACACAGCGCACAGGAGGATGATGACTCATGCTGGCAGTCTGGTTGCTAGGCTAGGGGCCGCCCCGCGTCTAGCAACCAGTGATGTCAGCCTGAGGGGCGGGCTGAGAAGGAGCTGGTGGCACTGGCAGTGAGTTTGGGCAATGCAACCCCCCCCCCCCGCAGGCCCCCGCACAGTAACGTACCGGTCCCCAGCCCAGCCAGAGTGACGCCACTGACGGCACAGGGCGCCTCACTTAAATTGGTATCCAGACTCCAGGGCAGGCCAGCCCAGCCAGCAGCTTCAGTCTCATGTCCTACTCCTCTCACTGCCTGTGCTCTCACTGAGATTCCTCCTCCAGAGCCCAGGCTCCTCCCGCCCACGAGGTCCTGCAGTTAAAATACAGACACTGACAAACTTCCAGGAGTCCAGGTTAGTGTACAATTCTGCTGCTGTCCCCCTCCCCCTCCATTCTGCTGCTGACTGTCCCCCTCCATTCTTTCTGCTGCTGTCCCCCTCCATTCTTCCTCCGTGCGCCCCTCTGTTCTTCCTCCGTGCGCCCCTCTGTTCTTCCTCCGTGCGCCCCTCTGTTCTTCCTCCGTGCGCCCCTCTGTTCTTCCTCCGTGCGCCCCTCTGTTCTTCCTCCGTGCGCCCCTCTGTTCTTCCTCCGTGCGCCCCTCTGTTCTTCCTCCGTGCGCCCCTCTGTTCTTCCTCCGTGCGCCCCTCTGTTCTTCCTCCGTGCGCCCCTCTGTTCTTCCTCCGTGCGCCCCTCTGTTCTTCCTCCGTTCTGCCTCCTCAGTGTCCCCCTCCGTTCTGCCTCCGTGTCCCCCCTCCTGTTCTTCCTGCCTCCGTGTCCCCCCTACTTTATTTTTTCCTTATTTAAAAACTCTTACAGAAAACATCTAACATAAATAAAATGTATTTTTAATCCCACCAGACAGAGCCAGACTTACTGCTGGTAAAGATCCAGCCTGTGCCCAGTCAGTGCCAGTCCTGGGGCCGCCGTCGACTACTCCCGCAGCCGTTGCAGTGCATTGCCAGCAGCGCCGAGGTCCGTGAGTTTGCCTCCCGCCAGACATTGACAAACTTCCAGGTTAGTGATACACTTTGTTACAGTGAGCATACTCCCCCCTCCATTATGCTGCTGTCCCCCACTATCTCTCCGTTCTGCTGCTGTCCTCCTCCAGTTTTCCTCTGTGTCCCCCTCCATTCTTCTGCTGTCCCCCTCCAGTTTTCCTCCGTGGCCCCCTCTTTTCTGCTACTGCCTCCCCTCCAGTGTTCCTCCATGTCCCCCTCCGTTCTGCTGCTGTCCCCCTCCGTTCGGCTACCCCCTCCATTCTTCCTCCACTTTCAGTGTCACTTACAACTCCTCCTCTGTTCCTCTTTCTGTTGGGGTACCCCAAGGCTCCGTCCTTGGGCCTCTCCTATTCTCTCTTTATACCTCTTCCCTGTGTCAGTTGATAACCTCATATGGCTTCCAATACCACCTATATGCCGATGACACACAGATCTCTCTCCCCTCTTCAACTAACCTCCTCGATCTCCTCTTGGATCTTAAACTTACTGAATGACATATTGGTATGGATGTCACAGTCACACCACTTCCTCAAACTCAGTCTTACTAAAACGGAGCTTGTTACATTTCCTCTTTCCCAGTCCCCCCCCATGATTTTATCAACAGCACAACCATTAGTCCCTCCACACATGCCAGGGTGCTGGGTGTCATCCTTGACTCTGACCTCTCCTTCAGCCCCCACATCAGTGTTGCCAACCGTCAGTATTTAGTGGCAGCCAATAAAAAACAGACAATTTTCTCCTGCAAGTAAATGTAAAAAAAATGCCAGTAAAAGTAAAAGGTTGCCAGTAAAAAATATGGCTGTGACGCTCGGCTTGGTCCAGAGCCGGTTGAGACCATCTGAGTGCCTTCTACAGTGTGATCGGGCAGCTCAGGCGGTGCAATGGAGCCAAGCAGAGCAGCCAAAGCCTTGTGTGTGGGTCTGCGGTATGGAAGCCAGATAGGCTGGGACCGTCGGTGCTGTTTTGACTGGAGTGGACTGAAGGGACCACTTGGCTTGGTGAGAGACTGTCACTGTGACTCAGGAGGGGCCGTATTGTGTCAGCGAGGTCACATCCTCATCTGTGTTGCTGCACACTGCTGTCAGTGTCACTATGAGAGCCCATTTTATGTGTGCTGCCCATTCTAATTTCCTGCCCTTGAGCTATTTACTTACTATATCAAAAATAAAATAAGAAATATGTTGTTTGCCTTATTATCTACCTTAAATCATATTGCTAATTGCATATTTTATATATTTGTAGCCTAAATAGTCATAATTTGCACTTAAAAATGTAATTTTGCAACTTTCGGAAAAGCCAGTAAAACTTGGCTGTGCCAGTAAATTTTGGGTGTTGTGTCAGTAAATTTCAACCTGGTAGGTTGGCAACACTGCCCCACATCCAACCACTGGCTAAATCCTGCCGCCTTCACCTCCGCAACATCTCCAGAATTTGACCTTCCTGACTAATGACACCACAAAGCAACTTCTTCAGTCCTTGATTATTTCCCACCTTGACTACTGTAACTCTCTCCTTAATGGCCGACCCTTACGCAGGCTATCCCTCCTTCCGTCTATTATGAATGCTGCTGCTAGACTAATACACTCACTAACTGATCCGTGACTGCGGCCCCTCTCTGCCAGTCTCTTCACTGGCTTCCCCTGCCCCACCGTATAAAATTCTAAATGCTAACCGCAGCATACAAGGCCATCCACAACATTGCCCTCATCTGCATCACCAACTTCATCTGCAGATATCGCAAAAATCATCCCCTCCGCACCTCCCAGGACCTCCTGCTCTCTAGCTCCCTTGTTACCTCCTCTCATGCTCGCCTTCAGGACTTCTCCAGAGCCTCTCCCATCCTCTGGAATGCCCTGCCCCGGTAGATCCGATTGGCCCCTACGCTGTCCACCTTTAGGAGATCCCTGAAAACTCACTTATTACAAGCAAAATGTATTTTGGGGTGTAGTTGCAAGTATGCATATGCTGTGTTAGAGAAATAAATGTGAATATGACAATTTAGTGAAAACTAAAAATCTTGATTTTGCAAAGAATTGTGGTAAAATATGACAACTTGAGAAAACTCACCATGCCTCTTACTAAATACCTTGGAATGTCTACTTTGCAAAAAGTGGTAATTTGGGGAGTATTTGTACAGTCCTGGTTTGTTAAGCCCTGTATACACTATGAGAAAATAGGACAAACAATCGGCCGGTTTTCCTCAATGTTTCACATCAAGTCGGAACCGAGGATAGAAATAATGCACAAAAATTCACGTGCGACAAAGGCTTTTTTGGTATTTGTTTCTGAGCATGCGCAGTCTTTGGTATCTGCTATTTCTCATACGAAAATCATACGAAATTGTTCATTCTGTTCCCATACAAGAAAAATGTCGGCGTTTTTCCCTTTGGAAATTTGTGTTCGGAATTGGCTGTCAAACGTTGTGTACACACTTTTAGAAAATTGTATGATTTTTTCCTTGGACAAAAATGTTGGCCCGATTTTCTATATGGGCCATTAGTGTCTCAAGAAATGAGAGAGGCCATCAGTACATCAGGTGTGATCATTTTTCAATGAAACACTAGCTTGTAGACTCTCTGAATTTTATTGCTGTGGAGTTCTGTGGCGTGTTGGTAAATACTTTGTATTACAAGTTGGCTTTCCCATTTCATACTACAGTTAATGTGTTTGGATCATCCCTATAGGATCATTTACACATCGTGCAACTGGTACTAAGATGGCTAGCAGTGGGGATGAACAGGGGCCATCGACCTCTAAATCAAAGAAAATAAAGCGATTGTGCCGTTTTCGAGACTCATGGAAAACAAGTTATACATGCATTACAGCAGTGACTGGTAACTATCATAGAGCATATTGTACTCTGTGTAGGCGCGAGTTTGGAATTGGTCATGGTGGTGAAGGTGATATCAAAATCCACATATCTAGTGAAAGTCACAAAAATGCTGATCGGGCTACAAAACAAAGTGGGATGCTTTCCAAATTCATGATTCCCTCTAAGGATATAGCAATGCAAGATGAAATTATTGCAGCTGAAATATCAATGGTTTACCATTCCGTGTGCCACAGTCATTCATATAGATCTTTGGACTGCACCATGAAACTACTTCCTGTTATATTTCAGGATTCTGCTAAAGCCACTAAGATGTCATGTGGCCGTACCAAAGCTGAAGCCATTGTAACAAACGTGCTGGCTCCTTACAGTGTGGAAATGGTAGTCAAAGATTTGAAAAACAGCTATGCGTATTTTAGTGTTGGATCGGATGCATCTAACCATGGACACACCAAACTTTTCCCCTTAGTTCTGCGTTACTTTAAGCCCTCCAAAGGAGTGGTAACAAGCTTATTGGATTTTTATGAAGGTGAGGAAAGTGCTGCTGCAAATTTTAAATGTGATTACAACAAATGGCCTATCTGTGGATATGATGTCTGCTTATTCCGCTGACAATGCAAGTGTGAACTTTGGTAAGCATAATGGTGTGTATCAGAAGCTTCATGCTGTAAATCATCGGATATTGCCAGCTGGCTGCCCAGCTCACATACTGCACAATACAGCTAAAAAGGCTTCAGATGTCTTAAATTGTGACGTGGAAAGTCTCATTTTGAAATTATATAATTATTTTTCAATATCAGCCAAGAGAGTTGCCACACTAAAAGAAATGTTTGACTTTGTTGATCTTGAGTGGTCAGAACTTCTTCGCCATGTACCAACAAGATGGCTGTCTCTTTATCCAGCAATCGAGAGAGTTTTAAAAAATTGGCCAGCTGTAAAAGCTTACTTCCAGAGTATTGGTGAGGACGAAACACCTCAAGTAATATGGAAATTTATTGTGGATGAAGATAGTGAGACCACAGAACAGGACCCGCCATCAGTTCCTGAGTTATATCTCCAGTTTTTACACAACTGCTTGCCTATTTTTCAGACAGCCATATTAAAACTGGAGCGAAATGACTTAATTGCAGTTGATGTATATGAGATCATGACATCAGTCAAAGGCAAACTAATACAAAGACAGACAGACCATTTTTTTGGATATCTAGTTGGGAAAGCTTTGAAAAAATTACCTCACCTGCAAGCCCAAAAAATTGAATCAGAATTCCAAAAATTTTATCAAAAAGCAGTTCAGAATTTAGAACAGTGGTTTGATTTTTTTCAGACAAAAACTATTTGTCAAAAATTCAATGTCTAAATTTGAAGGAGAAGCTTACATTTGATAACCTGGTGGCATCAGTTGAAGCTCTGAATTTAGACTCTGTTTCAATAGATGACCTTTATGAAGAATTTGCTTGCGTTTGTCCACACTTGCAAACGGTTTCTACCAGTACTGAAGCAGATGATGATCTCAACACCGATGTTAAATGGTCAACAATATTCACGAAGGCTGGACCTGACAAACTGCCAAACCTTTTGAAAGTGGTATCATTTGTTGTTAGCATCCCATGCTCAAATGCAGCAGTTGAAAGGGTCTTCAGCATGATGGGAATGTGCTGGTCTGACACAAGAAATAGATGCAGCATTGATCTAATAAAATCTGAACTTCAGGTGAAAATCAATTTTGACATGGGCTGTCAATCTTTTTATAGTTTCGTGAAACAAAATAAAAAAACTCTTGCAATGTGCAAGAAGTGACAAAAAATACACTTTTAGACATCAGTGTTGAAAACAAAAGATACTCAGGTGGTGTCGTGTGGTCTGAAGGATTTGATTATGGGCATATTGCCATGTGAGCTGAATTAGACACAGCATTAATATTTCAGCAACATTATATTTGCAATTGACTGTTTTGTAAGTTTTATATTTTTGAAAAATATATTTATAGTAATATATCTCTGTTATTTAAGAAAAAAGTGGATTTTTGGTGGTTTATTATATATGGTTGGTTACTAGTTTATACCTAATTTCTAAAAGTTCTTGCTGGTTGAGAAAACAATAAAAATAATCTTAATTTATTGCAACTTGTTCTGTTTTGTTTTTTTTTTTTTTAGTTTTTTTCTATTTCTTAAGATATGTCTAACCTATTTAAAAGTATGACCTGTGATAGTGTGCAGGGCAAATACTGAACAATGCACAGGCAGATATGTTTATAGCAATCTTAAACATAACTTTGATGCAGTGAACTTGCCAGAGTAAGTGATGTACAAAGTACACCGTTGTCACTAAGTGACTTAGTTAAAGCAGGTGTACATTGCATACCTGTCTAAACTGGTTACCACTGTTACCTTTTTTTGCCAATTTTTTGGGGAAAAAAAGCAATCAAAAACCATCTTTTTTGGGCGGGTGCGGGGGGGGGGGGGGGGGGTTGTCCCTGAATGGCAGTTTGGAAATGTGGTCACCCTAGCGCAGACTCGCCATGAGGAAGCTAATCAGCGCTTAGCAACCCAGCTGGAGGTACAAAAAACGCACCACAACGAGTTGGTGGCCCAGTTAGCAGCCCAGCTAGCGACCTAACAAGAGGTTATGCAGGCTCAGATGGCGGCCTTAAACGAAGCAGTGCAGCAGCTTTCTCAGGGCCGTGAACAAGTGGCCGTTGCCCCTGGCAACCAGGTGACCATAAGGGCAAGCCATTTTTTTGCAGAAGTTGTCCCTGAGTGATGACGTAGAGGCGTTTCTGGCAACATTTGAGAGGACGGAAGAGAGAGAAGGGTGGCCCCAGGACCAGTGGGCCGGCTTAATTGCTCCTTTCCTCACCGGAGATTCTCAAAAAGCCTATTTTGACCTACCACCAGAAGATGCTAAAAATTATCAAAAACGAAAGGCAGAAATACTGGCTCGGTTGGGGGTGACTACGGCCGTTCGGGCCCAACGAGTGCACCAATGGAAGTATCATTCAAACCGGCCACCGCGATCTCAAATGCATGACCTGGTGCAACTAGTAAAAAAAATGGCTGCAGCCCGAAGTGTTGTCTGGCCCCCAAATTGTGGAGCGGGTCGTGCTGGACCGATACTTAAGGTCACTGCCAGATGACCTTCAACGGTGGGTCAGCCATGGAGACCCCAAAACCGCGAACTGCCTTGTTGAGATGGTGGAACGATATACGGTGGTGGAGGATCTGCTTGGCCCCACCAAGCGTCAAGGGCCCAGTCTGCCACGGCCCTTCCGACCAACTGCCGCCCTTCGAAAGGATGTCCCCAGGAGCCCTGGAACCAACACCCCGGAAGGCCAAGAGTCACACCCGTTACCCCCTCAGCGACCTGTTCCTGATCGGAGAGGAGGGGATGTACAATGTTGGCGATGTCATACCTGGGGCCATACCCGGGCCCACTGCCCATTCCAGGAAGAACCCATGGAGTGCGGGGTTCTTCGGAGGGGGGTCTTTTTATGCTCATAAAGCGTGTACAACACATCTTGACCTTGGAGAGGGGAAGTTTGAGTGTGAAGTCCCAAGTGAACCACCACCCTGCACAGGCTTTGCTGGACTCTGGAAGCATGATAACCCTGGTTCACCCTAGAGTAATTGGGAAGATCGGTCCGGTAAGCAAAAGGTTGCGGGTTGTGTGCATTCATGGGGACACTAGAGAGTACCCTCTCATCTCGGTGTCCATCTCCACAGCATGTGGCACTGGTACTCAAGAGGTGGGGGTGGTAAAGAACTTGGTACATGACGTTATCATAGGACGTGACTGTCCGTTATTTACAAAACTTTGGAGACAAGGAGAACTGTCTGAAAGGTCCAGAGACTGGGAAGAAACTAGTCCCTCTGTTCCTGTTGTTGAGGGTAATAACCCTGAGATGCCACATATTCGTAATATGGACCCAGTTGATAAAAACGCCAGGACTTTGGTTAATAATGAGGAAAATAGTGCTGATACTGTTAAGGATGTCAATATGTGGGGTTCTCAGACCTACCTGAACACTGAGGGGGGGGAACCTTCCCCGCTTCAGGTAATGCTGGGGGAAGAGGATGAGGAAATGGCCTCTACCCCTGACTTGCCAGATTTGGGTGTTCCCCAGGGGACATTTGGTACTGCCCAGATGCAGGACCCCACTTTGGCCAGGGCACGGGAACAGGTTGTAGTTATAAATGGGGAGCCCCAAGAGCCAGGTGCTAATGAGCGGTGGCCACATTTTTCAATATGTAATGAATTGCTTTATCGGGTTACTAAAGTGAGAGAAAATGTGGTAGAACAATTATTGGTACCCCAACAGTATAGACGCAAGGTCCTGGAACTGGCCCATGATGATGTTTTAGGGGGACACCTGGGAGTTGAAAAGACGGAGGCACGGATCGTCGACCGGTTTTACTGGCCAGGCTTGAAAGCAGAGGTAAGAAGATACTGTACCTCTTGTCCCACCTGTCAGTTGACCGCTCCGGCGACCCATTTCCGGAGCCCGTTGGTCCCTCTGCCCATAATTGAGGTCCCATTCGAGAGGATAGCCATGGATATAGTGGGTCCCTTGGTAAAGTCGGCTCGAGGTCATTCTTACATACTGGTGATCCTCGACTATGCCACTCGATATCCTGAGGCGCTACCCCTGCGGAATACCTCCTCTAAGGCTATTGCACGGGAGTTATTCCAGTTGTTTACACGGACAGGTTTTCCCAAGGAAATTCTCGCAGACCAGGGCACCCCGTTTATGTCGAAGGTTATGGCTGATGTGTGCAAACTGTTCCGGATTAAACAGCTGCGCACATCGGTCTACCATCCCCAAACAGATGGATTGGTAGAACGTTTTAATAAGACCCTTAAGTCTATGCTCAAGAGAGTGGTACAAAGGGATGGGAAAGACTGGGACTGCCTGTTACCAGCCCTCCTGTTTGCTATCCGAGAAGTGCCCCAGGCCTCCACTGGGTTTTCGCCTTTTGAATTGGTATATGGGCGGAGACCTCGTGGATTACTGGACTTTGTTAAAGAAGAATGGGAAAGTGAACCAATTCAGCATAAAAGTGTTCTTGAATATGTCTCTCAAATGCAGGAGAGGATCCGAACTGTAATGCCGCTAGTTAAGGAACATTTACAAAAAGCCCAGGAGGCTCAACGACGGGTCTATAATAGGGCAGCCAAAATTAGGAACTTCCAAGTGGGGGATCGAGTAGCAGTGTTGATTCCCACTGTGGAAAGTAAGTTCTTGGCCAGATGGCAAGGCCCTTTCGAGGTTGTAGAAAAAATGGGAGAGGTAAATTATAGAGTCCACCAGCCAGGCAAGAGGAAACCCTTTCAGATATATCATGTAAACTTGTTAAAGCCCTGGACAGACAGGGAACCAGTGACCTCCCTGGCTAGTACAAAACTTGAGCCTCGGGTTGGGGTGGAGAGTGTCCAAGTAGCAAATACCCTGTCTAAAACCCAAAGTCAGCAGGCAAAGGAGTTCTTGCAGAGAAATAAAGAGAAATTTTCAGACTTGCCAGGGCTCACTAGTGTCATAGAGCATGATATGGTCACAGAACCAGGAGTCAAAGTTTTTGTCTGGCCCTACCGCATCCCAGAGGCTCAAAGGAAGGCCGTTTCAGAGGAAGTAAAAAAGATGTTAGACCTAGGGATTATTGAGGAATCGCAGAGTGAGTGGTCGAGCCCGATTGTGTTGGTACCGAAGCCCAACGGGACTCTGCGATTTTGCAATGATTTCCGGAAACTTAATGAAGTTTCCCGGTTTGATGCCTACCCCATGCCCCGGGTAGATGAGCTTATCGAGAGACTAGGTCCAGCCAGGTATATCACTACGTTAGACCTTACCAAGGGGTATTGGCAAATACCGTTGACTAAGGCCGCTAGAGAGAAAACAGCTTTTCTCAAGTCATCTTCCAGGACGGCACACCTGAGAGATGAGAGGCTCCTCCCTACAGGAAACACAATCAATCGACAGCTGTTTTAAATCCCCACCCTTCCCCTTGATCCTCAGTTTTTGATTGTGTTTCTCCCTACACAGCGAAACTGTTTGTTTTTTTTTCCAAATGACCCGAAGCCTGGGGCTGGTGGTCTCCCCCTGGGAGCCGGACCACAAGCCTGGGAAGCCTCTGGGTCTGGTAGGATATTCTTGTCCTTCCTGGGGGGCTCCCCTATCTTTTCCTCAGGGCGGGCAGCAGAAATTGGAAGAGCCCCCCTGAGAGCTGAAGGACCCTGGGTACAGTGGTGTACCCAGAACTTCAGGGGCCATTATCCTGTCTCCCCCTCCTTACCTGTACAGGTGGCTGTTCAGACGGGGGTGCTGGCCATCGGTTCTTTCCAGGGGGATCTTGTCCCCGACTCCTGGGTCCCCGGTAGCTCGCGTGGGCTGCCAGAGAGGGCGTGGCAACAAGCACCCGCGTCATTTTCAAACTTCGGGAAAATGGCAGCGGCGTTCTTACCCAGGAGGGAAGGCTGAGAGTCAGTAGGAGCAGGCGCCCACATCCTCCTTTCTCTAGAGCGAGGAGGCACCAGTTTACTACGGTGGATGTCTGCCTTAACCACCTCAGATATGAAGATGGGAATGAGGAATGGAAGGCATTGCCCCCCCCCCCCCCCCCCCCCCCCATGTATATAGACTGACTGACTGGTACAGTGCAGGACACAGCCTAACCTAGCACCTCCCTATGGGGACAGCAGTTGGGGGGGGGGAGCACGTTGTCGGCTATCCTCCTTGCGTGTGGACCATAAGGATGGAAAAGCAAGCCCGCTGGCTGTGGCAAAAAGAGGAAGACGACAACGGTGAGTACTTTACTTTCCTTTTGCCGTGGGAAATTAGCTGCAAAATCCCCAATTCCAGCCAGAGGGTTTCTGGGCATTTGAGATCTCACCTGGGGTCTGGATTCAAATAGCCCTTAAGCTTCTGCTAAAAACACCAGCTGCAGCCCCTCTTACATCAGAGAAGCTGTATGGTGGACAGGTGGTGCAGAGGAACGAGTGTGCCTAAACCACCTCAGATGAGAAAGGGGTAGGTAGGCCATTGCTCCCCCCTTCCCCGTGTATATACTGACTGGTGCAGTGCAGAACCTGGGGTCGGGATACAAATAGCACAGACGCCACTGCTAAAACCACCAGCCACAGCTCCCTCTTACAGCAGAGACACTGTGGTTATCGCAGCAGTAGGTTGCCAGCCTCTCCCTACATGCCCAGTTGTGGTACATTTAGTAGGGATGAATATAGCGTACAGAGGGGACCTGGTAGATACAAAGTTACTTACAGGCCAGGTATACCACTGAACAGGTTATTAATTGGACAGTGGTTGGTGGATTCAGAAGCTCCCCTGGTCAGCAGGTGCACTAAGTTACCGGCCCTATTAGCCCAGCTGCTAGGAATCTGAAGTTGCTTCACAATGTTTAAAAGCTGACCTAACATTCAAGGATGGGCAGAGACCAAGCTACTGTGTGGCACAGTAGGGGTTCCCTTATCACAGATCCTCCTTTTGGGGGTTGCCTGCTATAGTTAACTTTCATAAGCTCCAACCTCCCACTCCACCTTTACACTGTTTATATTATAGTGTAGGAGGTAAGAAGAAACTTTTTTTTTTTATTGGTTTGGGCTACAATCCACTCAGTGGCAGATCTAAAGGCGATTCACCATAGATCGCTCCCTACATCCTTTTAATTGAGGATTTTCTGTGCAAACCTATGCAAGAGCTACATAATTGATTGTTTGAAGCCTGCAAATAGCTATTTACCTCCCAGGCTAAACTGGTAACCACCTCTTCTAGAGAGGTCTTAAATTGGTCTCTAGGGCTGGGCTCATTGAGACTTTAGTTGCTAATCAGCACCACCTGGATATGTGCTGGCTAGCGTTTGCTCAGTCTATGGAGGTAAGGTAGGACAACAACTACTACTAATAGTAGGGTGTCCAACCATTTTAGGATCTGTTCCTTCTCTGGTGGTGAAGGTTTAGTATCTACAGCCCAGGCTATGCCTATGAAATAAATTGCCTGTTGGTTATTTCATAAAGGGATAGACCATGACTCCTCATTGGCTGCACACCAGTAGACCTCAGTAGTGAAGGTTTGTGCTTGCTGGGATGTTTTTGTGGCACAGCAGAAATACACATTGAGACTTGTGACATCTCTGCTTAATAAGGACTATATTGCTGTACATCAGAAATGCACTGCACTGAAGCTTGTTTTCTGTCCTTTATATACTAAAGGTACTGCTTTGTTTGGCTACAGATCAGAAAAATACAACAGTGAAGGTGGTCTGTACTTTCTGGTTTTGTGTTGCACAGCAGAAATGCACATCTCTGCTCATAATGGTTATATTGCTGCACATCAGACATACACAAGATTGAGGTCTGTCTGTGGGGCTTTGTGTCCTGTTTTACTGCCTTGTTGGTTACTTATCAGAAAGGCAGCAGTGAAGTCTGATGGTCCTGATTTGCGTGGCGCTGTGCTGATTCAGACAGTGCTATTAACAGCAATGGCTGCCGAGTTTAAACATGCGATTTGACATGTTGAGTCGCATGACAAATCATTTCAATATGGATGTGCTATCTCTATTCATAGTGTTTTATTGTTGCACATCAGATTTATACAGCATTAAGGTCTGTGAGGTTTTGTGTCCTGTATTACTGCCTTATCAGAAAGGCAGCAGTGAAAATTGATGGTTCGAATTTGTTGGGCTACATAGTAGAAATACAAATTGAACCCCTGCCAGGTGTAGTACATATACTGCCTTTGGTAATCCATGTAGCACCACAAAGTGGTGTTGTGCTGATTTTAGCCATGCGATTTGACATGTTGAGTCGCAAGGCCAAATCGCTTCAATATGGATGTGCTATCTCTATTCAGAATTGTTATATTGTTGCACATCAGAGATATACAAGATTGAAGGTTGTCTGTCCTTTTATGTCTTGCATATACTGCCTTATTGGCTGCATATCAGAAAGGACACAGCAGTGAAGGTTGCTTGTCTTTTTCTGATTTTGTTTTTGCTGCTCAGCTGAGAGACACATTGAGGATGGTGGCCTCTCTGCTCAGTATTGGTATATTACTACAAATCAGACATACACAAAGATTGAATGTTTGTGTCCTGTATGTCCTGTATTTACTGCCTTATCGTTTGTATATCAGGCTAAGCAGTGTTTCTCATGGATCTACCTTTCTGCATCTTAGGGATACACAGCAGGGGTTTGTTGGCTGCAATCCTCCAGGGAGTCACAGCATTGGG
Organism: Lithobates pipiens; assembly: GCF_037356315.1. Classification (NCBI taxonomy): domain Eukaryota; kingdom Metazoa; phylum Chordata; class Amphibia; order Anura; family Ranidae; genus Lithobates; species Lithobates pipiens. Next base: position 208,115,919 of record NW_027507784.1, read on the forward strand.
GACCCCTTACTTGTTCGACCTGAAAATTGCTATTTGTTTTTTTCCCTGCGACCTGTGTAATCTTGAGGTCTGTGGATCCAGGAATCGGGGACTGCTGGTGTCGCACAGACACAAATGGTACCCATTGGAAGCCATAGTATATGACTTCTCATGCGTCTTGCAGTCCCAAGTCGCAGGTTGGGTCGCACGGGTGTGGGAACCCTAAACTTATCTGTCCCTTCTGATTGAGGTTTTGCTACACAGCAGGAATACTCATCATGACGTTATTGTTTTATTTTGCAGCAGACCAGAAAGATTGCAGCTGTAAAGGCTGTCTGTCTTTTTCCTCAGTGTCTGCTTTTATGTTGTTGCACAGCAGAAATACTCAAGATTGAAGCTTGTTGCTGCAGGTTGCTTGTGTCCTTTCTCAGTGTTGGTTCTATCTGAACTACACTACAGAAGTGCATGACAGAAAGGATTGTCTTGTGTTCCATATTTTTCCCTGTGGCATAGCAAAAATGCACAACACGGGAGTTGGTGTTCATATTAATCTTATAACTGTGGTGGTTTGTCAGAAATACACAACGTAGAAGTTTGGGTCTTTCTGTCTTTATAGCCTTGTTTTGCTGTACATAGGTAAAGCACAACAGTAAAGGGGGTTCCTGTCCTTTCCGTATTTATATATCAGTTATGACCTAGCTAGCTGCACTAAAGAAATACGCAGCATTTAGGGTTTGCTTGAGTCCCCTCACAAAAAAGCAGGTACGTGCATTCCTGGGCATAGTGGGATACTACAGGAGGTTTGTACCCAACTTTTCCACGTTGGCGGCTCCGTTGACCGATCTGACTAAGGGTCGGAAATCGGTCATGGTGGAGTGGAATGCAGACGCTGAGAAGGCTTTTTTGGAGCTCAAGGCGGCGCTGTGCCAACACCCTGTCCTTGTAGCACCCAATTTTTCAAAAGAATTTGTTGTCCAGACTGTTTTCATGGCGAGGAACACCCGATAGTCTTCCTCCAGCAGGAAGTTGACACCAGCGGAGAAAAACTATGCCATAATTGAACGAGAGTGTCTGGCCATTAAGTGGGCTCTGGAATCCCTCAGATATTACCTTTTTGGGAAGGAAGTTTAGGTTGATTTCTGACCATGCCCCTTTAACATGGCTGAGACAGGGAAAAGGGACTAATGCCAGGGTTACCTGGTGGTTCCTGGCACTCCAGGAATTTAAATTTGTAGTGGAGCATAGGCCCGGGAGACTGCATCAAAATGCAGATGCCCTCTCCCGAGTCCATTGTTTGAGCTCCACTTTTGCCTCCACCTCCTGGGCGTTGGGGCACATGGGGGGGATATGTACAGGACGCCGTGGCTGGGTCCTGGAAGGACGCTATATTTCCCCTCTGTTTGGGTTGTGGTCTTTTTTTAAATGAATAAAATTGATTAACCCACCTGTTAAGGGAGTGCCTTTAAAAAAACAAGACAGGAAGTGGTAGGTGTGTGTGGAGGAGTGGAGAACACATGGTGGATGGTGTTTGTTTTGGGTTGCAGCAGCTGAAGTGGACAGCAGTGTCCTGTTTGGAAGGCTCCTGGCAGGGGAAGTTGCCTGCCATCAAGATCTGTTTCTGATAAGGACAGCTATTCTGGACTTTGCAAGTCGGTGAGACTACAAACTTTTTTCCTTTTTGTTTTTGGCTGCTGTAAGCTATTTAAGTTAATAAACCCTTTGTTGTATGAAAAGCCTGTGTCCTGCGATCTACCTGGTCCCCCGAACATTACTATATATATATATGTTCATCATATATTTATTTTTTGAACATCATCAATGTTTTCCTTTTTTATCTTTTCTAAATCACGATTCCACCCCATTATGTTCCCAACAATGATCTGGGCACTTTCACTGGTGAAAAGAGATTCTTCTTCCACATCACCAAAAAAAAAAAAAAAAAGCACACCATCTATTATGCAGGCATACAGCTATTACCTAAAGCTGTGGCCTCAGACACTCATCTGTTGGGGTGACAATTTTGCCCACTTCATAAACCTCTCCCTCCATGTCCTCTGCTTGGGGTTTGGGGATTTCCCCCTCTTTAGGAGGGTTGGATTTCTTGGTGCCCTCAGGTGTCCCAAGTCTTTTCTCCCCTATGTGAAAAAAGAGTATACTTGGCACACAGATATTTGAGGGCAGAAATAGGAAGATGAAGCATTCCTTGGAAGTGTCGTACAATTGTCTGTTTTGGCAGAGTTCTAAGCTGAAGAAATTTTTATTTCCTTTCTAAAGCTGGAATACTTTTTTGTCAACCACTAGCGACCGCCTCACACAGATATACTGCGGCAGAATGGCACAGGACAGGCAGAGTAACGTACATAACTCCCCTCCGGGGGGCACCCGAGGTGGCCGGCATGGTTTCAGGACTGATCTGTCCTGAGGGGGAGGCCACTGATTCATGGCCTCTCCCTCACGATCGCTCCTAGCAAATGAGAAGCTTCCTCTGCTTCTGTAATGTAAACAGAAGCAGAGAAAGTGATGTCATCTCTCCTCGTTGAGCCTTTTCCTTTCGGCTTACAAGGAGAGAAGACATCTACTGTCAGTCTGCACAAACACTGCAGAGTCAGGCCTGATCCCTGTGATGACTAACAGTTTTTTTTTTTTTTTGGTAGCATTTGAATCAGTCGCTAAGTCAGGAGCTTTTTTTACCTGTGAGTCTCGCTGTTATATCACAAAATTTAGAGCACAAAATGGCAAGTCGAAGGTACACTAGTGAAGAGGCCTACACGTTTCTGAGCATGACCGTTAGTGAAGAGGAAGCCGCTCATCTGTCAGATTCAGGCTCAGTATACGATCCTGTAGAAGACAGCGGCTCTATGACGGATAGCTCTGACAACGGAGTTGTGGTCCCTGCCAAGGTTAGGCATATTAGACCCCGATCTTTTGCTGATGAGGTGCAAGAACCGCAGGGCTCTCTTATGGAGCAGAGAAGTACTAGTGCCGCTCATCCTTCTGGTGAACTGGCAAGCACCAGTGGCCTAGTACACCCTGGTCGTAGTCAAACCTGCGTTGCAGTAACACGTGGTGACGTGGCGAGTCCCATAAGTGCCGTTCAAGCTGGTGAGGTGGCAAGCACAAGTAGTGTCCCGCTGCCACCAAGAAGACAAAGACAGGCCCATCGATCCCATAGTGTCCTTCCTGCTGCATTTGCCAATCCTAATTAGGAACCCACCACTTCTGCAGCACCCATACTCCCCCCCCCCCCCCCCCCCCCCCCCATTCACTGGCCAACCCGGCATTCAGGTGGAAACAGTTGATTTTATGTCACTTTATTTTTATTCACTGTTTTCACCGAAGATCTCTATAGATCTATTGTGGACCAAAGTAATTTGTATGCTGGCTGCTAATCCCCAGTCCTCTCTTGCCAGAGTTTGGAAACCAAGTACGGTTTCCGAATTTAAGACCTTTCTGGACCTATCCCTCGACATGGGCATAGTTAAAATGATGTTGCAGTCATAGTGGTCCACTGACCCAATTTACCATATGCCTGTGATCTCTGCCTCCATGACCAGGGCACAATACAAGCTTGTCTTGCGGTTCATGCATTTCAACAATGAAATCTGTCATCCTCGTGGAGACCCTGGATAGAATCGGCTCTACAAAATTCGGACCCTTGTAAACCACTTCAACGTTTTGCACACTTGTTTACTCCCCATCAAGTTGTCTGTGTTGATGAGTCCCTGATTATGTTTTCTGGCTGCTTGTTATTCAAACAGTATCTTCCCAGCAATCGTGCCAGATACGGGGTCAAGATGTATAAAGCTCTGTGACAGGGCCACATGCTATATGTGTAACTTTATGGTTTATGAGGGAAAAGATAGTCACATAGAGCCGCCAAACTGTCCAGATTACATAGGGAGCACTGGCAAGATTGTGTGGGACTTGGTGTCACCCTTATTCGGAAAGGGGTACCATTTGTATGTGGACAATTACATAAGCGTGCCACTTTTTAGTCACTTGTTTGATCATCAGATTTGAGCATGTGGCACCGTGCAACCTAATCACCGGAGCTTACCCCAGAGGCTTGAAGATTCACATTGTAGGCTGGGGGAGAGAGAGCCTGCTTCAATTGTAGTAATTTTGCTCGCTGTGAAGTGAAGGGATAATAAGTGCTTTTGTTCTTACCTCCCTTCATGCAGACACAATGGTCCAAATTCCTACGGCGACTGGTGTTGTGGAGAAACCCCTGTGTCCATGAATATATCCAAAATATGGGAGGGGTGGACCTCATCGACCAGTTGTTGGTGCCGTACCTAGTTACCCATAAGGCCAGTTGGTACAAAATGTATTTATTTTTATTTATTTCAATTGGCTTTTCTGAATGCTCATGTGCTATACAGAGCTTCAGGATGGACTGGATCCTTCCTTAAATTCCAGGAAGAGATCGTCAGAGCCCTTCTGTTTCCAGACGGTGCTCCACCTCACCTTCCCAATCCAAATGCAGTACGCCGGCTGCATGAGAGGCATTTTCCGTATGTCCCCCCCCCGAGTACCCCTACCCAATGAACCCCCCCCCCAAAGAAGATGCTGTGTCTGTAGAAAGCGCGGATATAGGCGTGACACCCGCTATTTTGTCCCTCCTGTGCTGACAATCTTGGTCTTTGGTACATTAGTTAAGTATTGGCGTAGGGTACAGCACTGCAGACTAGGACACACTTTCACAGGGTCTCCCGAGATGCCATCGCATTTTGAGAGATGCAAGCCTGGATCCGTTACAGTTATAAAAAACGTGAAAAAATAAATAAAAATTCTCTCCCTGTCTCCTATCTCCTATCACGTTGCTGGACTTTGAGTGGTTATACCAGAATGATGCCTGCGGGTTTAGGTATAATCTTGGTATCATTCTTTTCAGTCAGCGGTCGGCCTCCATGTAAAAGTTATCCTAGCAGCTAATTGGCCTCTAGACTGCTTTTACAAGCAGTGGGAGGGAATGTTTACCCCCCCACCGCCTTCCATGGTTTTCTCTGGCTCTCCTGTCCCAACAGGGAACCTGAGAATTCAGCCAATGGTACCGCCTGCTGACCATAGAGCTGATCAGAGACCAGAACAGCTCCAATCATCTCTTTGGCCTAAGAAACCATAAGCTACGAGCATTTCATGACTTATGCCGCGTACACACGAGCGGACTGTATGGCGTACTTAGTCCGTCATACAATCCGACGGACAGTCAATCATACTTTCTACTGAACGGACTTGACCACACACGGATAGCTAAACAGTCCGACGAAAGCTTGCGCGATGACGTACAGCACGTACGGCGGGACTAGAAATAGGAAGTCCAAGACACGGCAAAGCACCCTTTGGGCTCCTTCTGCTGACTTTGCGTTTAGTAGAAGTTTGGTTAGAGACGATTCGCGCTTTTCAGACTTCAGCTTAATTTGTCCGTTTTCTGCGGCGCAGTCTACCTGTGAGGTTTGTATCTGTCTTTCGGTACGCGTGGATCAGTTGGTACCTGTTGTTAGGCGCTTCTGGTCCGCTCGTTTCTGGGTTTCAGGTCGTTCTTCATAGGTCTGGCTGTTCTTCAGTGCGTTCAGTTAAGCTTGTTTGTCCAGCCGACCGTTTCAAAGCCATGGAGAGTGGACGTACTCGGGAACGAGTTCGTGCTATATTGGGGCTTGGTGTTGGGGTTAATACTTTGACCCGAGCCCAGTCTGTGAACAGGGTGAGGAGGAGTTCATGGACAAAGAATTGGTTGCGCCAGCGCGACCAATTCTAGCATATGCCTTTACTCCGTGAGAATAATCCTGATTTCAGGAATTATCTCAGGATGACGGACCCCGTTTTTCACCGTCTGCTGGCTTTGCTGACCCCTTATATCAGCAGGCAGGATACCTGCATGCGGCAAGCCATCACTCCGGAGCAGAGGCTCGTCGCCACGTTGCACTACTTGGCGACAGGGAGAAGCCTTCAGGACCTCAAGTTCTCTACAGGCATCTTCCCCCCCCCCCCAGGCTCTGGGGATCATTATTCCAGAGACCTGTTCTGCCATTATTCGGGTCCTGCAGAAGGAATATATGAAGGTAAGTTTGTTCTTTTAATATTGCATTATATGCATTGTATGTTTGTATTAATTTCATCATGACTTTTAATATCCATGACAGGAATATGCTGTGAATGTCCCCTTTATATGAATACATGCAATTTTTTTTTTTTTTTTTTATGTATTTTTTTTTTTTTTTTTTTTATTTTTTTTTTTTATAGCTTTTACCTTTTTTGTGTCCCACGTGCATATTTTGCTTTCACTAACGTCCCCAGCATGCAATCCTGGGCCCCTATACACCCACAGCCGAGACTGTTTTTCTCTAATTCATATTGTCAGCTCCATTGTACGGTTTTACTGCCCCCCACCCTTTGTATACTCTTTGTATACACCCTTTGTATGTGTATAGATGGATAGATAGTATACTCATTAATTAGGCCCCCACCCCACTCAAATTGGTTGCAGGGATAGTATACTCATTAATTAGGCCCCCACCCCACTCACCCACCTAACTTATGTCCCCTGGTCCATCAGAGGGCTGAGTAATCTGTGAATTGGGCCGTCTATTTTTTTTTATTTATTTTTTTTGCATAAAAACATTTTCAATATTTCTGTTTAACTGTTCCAAAATGTTTTTGAGTTTTATTTGTTATGAATTGTTTTGATTTAATGACAATTTTTTTTTTTTTTTTTTTTTTTTTTTTTCCTGTTTGACTCCCCAGTTTCCTTCCACGCCACAGGAATGGCGACTGTGGCTTCCCAATTCGCTGCCCGTTGGGACTTTCCCAACTGTGGAGGGGCGATCGACGGGAAACATGTGCGGATTGTGCCCCCACCCCATTTGGGGTCCTACTATTGGAATTATAAGGGGTTCCATAGTGTGGTGTTAATGGCGGTGGTGTCAGCACAATGTGACTTTCTGTATGTGGATGTGGGGAAGAACTGACGGAGGAGTGTTTAGGCAGACCGAGTTCTGCCACCGTCTCATCACTGGTGACCTGGACTTGCCACCAGATGCTGATAATGTGGAGGGTCTACCTTTTTGTTTTTATTGCTGATGAAGCGTTCGGTCTGAGTGACCATTTGATGAAGCCCTTCCCCCAAAGGACCCTCACCCCGGAGAGGAGTGTTTTTAATTACCGGCTGGCCAGAGCAAGAAGGGTTGTGGAGAATGCTTTTGGTATTATGGCCAGCCGGTTCTGTCTGTTTTTGACAGCAATAAACTTGGCAGAGTACAAACTGAACTATGTCATTCTCTGCTGCTGCATTTTGCACAACTTTTTAAGAAAACTTTCTGGAACCCAGTATCTGCAACCAATTGGGCCTGAGGCCGGATTAATAATGCCAGAACTCACAGGGCTGGATCATGCCCATCCTGGCTTGGCCCCCAATCAGCACGTGAGGTGCGTGACCGCTATGTCACCTATTTTATTGGTAGGGGGGCTATTCCAATGCCAGCTGACCAATAAAAATTTATTTTTGTTTAAATATGTATTGTCTGATCAAATTTTTAAGTTTGGTTCTTGTTTGCTTTTCAAGGTGGTTGTCTCCTACATTCTCCTAATTCAGGGATATGCAATTGGCCGACCTCCAGCTGGTGCAAAACTACAAATCAATCATGCCTCTGGGTCTCATGCTTGTGGCTGTCAGTCTTGCTTTGTTTCATGGGACTTGTAGTTCTGCAACAGCTGGATTTCCACTAATTGCATATTCCTGTCCTAGTGCATTTGTATTGCAAAGTGGTTTTTGCCAATAGTAAATAAGGCCCTTTGTGACAGAAAACACAAAATGACTTCCCAAACTGGTATTGAGTATTGAAAGTAGACACACACCTTTTTTTTTTTTTTTTTTTTTTTTTTTTTTAATAGTGCACATTCCAACAAGTGCCTCTTTTTTTGGTATTTTTCGTTTTGTTTTTGTAAACAATTTTTTTTGTGTGTGTGTGTGTGTGTGTGTGTGTATATATATATATATATATATATATATATATATATATTGAATTTTTAACTATTTACAGAAAACAAGGGGTAAAGCCAAATTTTGAAGATGCACACCAAAAATTGGTAATGTCAACATGTGCTATCTACCATCATGAGCGATCAATGGACGTGTTTGGTGGGTGCAATCCCTTCCTCTCACATACTATAATGACGAAGGGTTTGCAAACACAAAATGCATACATTGCGATCCTCTGATGGCACATAGCACATGTTGACACACCGTGTGCATCTTCAAAATTTGGCATCTAAAAACAATGTTCTAAAAACATTAAAAACTTTTTTACAAGGAAATGAAGAACATGATCTTTCATTTTAGGGAAAAGGGGCTTAGATTCTCCCTAAAACGTCGATCATGTTCTTCATTTCCTGCTTCATAGTGTCCAGTTCTCGTTGCATGTTTTGCATCTTGTTCTGCATTTGATCAATCTTGCCATTCCAGGCCATGATCTGACCAATCAGTCTCTGGGCACTGTCAGAGGAAAATGGCTCCGCGGCTTGTCCTTCCACAACCAGATCATCACCTAAAAACATGTGTAGATAAAAAATTTTGTTAAAATATACAGCCATTAATTGTTTACCTTAAGCTGGGTTGTCAGACACTCACTTTGTGGGGTGCGTATCTCCACCACCTCTTCCTCCTCCACATCTAGCCCTGGGCTGGGCTGCTCCAGCTCTGACACTGGGCTGGGCTGCTCCAGCTCTGACACTGGGCTGGGCTAACTGCCCAATCAGGCTGGTGAGGTCGGGGGGGTCCTGGGCTGCTCCGCCTCTTGTCTGAGTCTTTGTTCCCCTATGAGAATGAAAAAACAAAAAAAGGTATACTTTTAAGCATAGTGATATTTGAGTTCAGAAATTGGAATATGAAACATTGGTTTGAAATGGTGTACAATTAGCTGGTTATTACAAGAGCCTAGTTTAATACATCATTTAAATGACATTTTTTTTAGTTAGGCTGTGTTCAGACTGCTGCGATGTGCGAACGCTGCAAATCTACTGTGGTTTCACGCATCGCATGCCTCCCGGAGGCAGTTCACACTGCCCTATGTGACCTGCTGGGAGTGTCAGTGTAAAGTTTTATTGACACCTCCAAATTAGTTCTCATATCACAGTGCAATCTTTAAACTCGGACAGGAATCGGACCACATGGTGTGAACACCCATGTGATCCGATTCTGCTGTGGACTAAAAAAAGGGCCATGTACAAGTTTGGGCCGGATGCGATGCGAATTCAGCCATACTATATGTATGGCTGAAATCGCATCACACAGAGATCAGATGTGATTTGCACTGCAGTGCGGTGCAAATCACATTCGATCTCGTACATTGCAGCAATGTAAACCTTGCCTTTAACCAAACTGCGATACTTTATATCTTTTGTCCAAGTTTCACAGACAGACACACTCGAATCATCCCCTGGAGTGCCTGTGTGTGATTATGTCAAAAAATGTTCTATGATGTCCCAAACTACACTAAATGATTCCCAATCCAGATGTTGAACCAGCATTCTATCTATCTATCTATCTAATCTATCTATCTAATCTATCTATCTAATCTATCTAATCTATCTCCACATATACGAACGAGCATATTCGCTCATTACATGAACTATTAACCACACGAACTATCAAATTCGCCAGATTTACAAATATATCGTATACACCTATACGAACGATTATGTCCGACCGTCACGATAAGCGCAGAGTACTCACTTTTTTTTCAGGGCCTTTTTAATTCTCCTGTATTGGTCCGGCTCCCTGGATTTGATGTCGGACCATCTTTTCCGGAGCTGATCTTTGGCTCTTCGGACCCCAAATTTGCTTTCCAAAGTGCTCACAACTATCGTCATGATGCCATTTTTTCTGATATTGGGTTTGGGATATGGGCCATTTTCCCCATCGTAATCCTCCCTTCTCAGTATATCCACCATCTCCACCATCTCTTCAAAGGCCATGTTTGTGGCCTTATACCTCTTCCTTGCTCTGGAAGCATGGGGTTCAGGGCTTTCCTCCGCGCTGCTAACTGAAAATCCGTCCGCCATTTTCATCTATTCAATCTCCCACAGCGGAACGAGGGTAAAAGGGGCGGGGAAATACGGTCACACGGAACGTCAGGGGCGGGCAACGTGGGCGACGCAGGCGGTGCTTGAACGCATGCGCTGTATATAAAGCGTTACCGCGAGGCCGTACGTTTGTCCGAACGGAAGCAGCGAGTGATACACGCGACGGTAAGATGGTTATCTTTTTATTTTTAGGGTTTTAGGCCTGCGTTAGGAATGTATATAGTGGGATTTTACCTTGTGGATGGTTAGTTGATTTTAATGTGGGTTGGTGGTTGAGTGGGGTTGGTGTGTTTTGTGTGGGGGTGGGTGGGGGGGGGGGGTAGTGTGTGTGTGTGTGTGGTAGTGTGGGTGTATGGGGGGGTAGTGTGTGTGTGTGTGTGGGTGTAGTGTGTGTGTGTCTCGCCTACATTGTCACAATATAAATAGTGTGCATTTGGTCTGATATTAGTATTTTTATTTTTTTCAGAACTCAAAATGCAAAAGTACACTCCAGCCCCCTTTTTAAGGAGGAGGCATTCCTCTCAACATTCATTGATATGTTTGAGATGCACAGGAGCCTGTGGGATTCCAAGCCGTCCTGGCCGGAGGAAGACACTGGGGACAATTTTGAAGTTTGTGAAAACCCGACTCCCCCAGGCAGACCTTAACTTTGTGAGCTCCAAAATTCAGAGCCTGCGTAACATGTATAGGCGGGAGCGCGACAAGATCCTAGAGTCCCAAACCTCAGGAGCAGCAGCAGATCAGATATATGTACCTAAGCTGTGGTATTACAACAGGCTGCGTTTTCTGGATGACACGTCAGAAGCCAGGCAGTCACTTTCCACTCTTCCGTCTACCCTTCCCTCCACCCTTCCCTCCACTTCAGGTGAGCCATCCCTGGAAGATCCAGACCCTTCCTTGCTGGATGAAGTGTATGCGCCCAGCTGGAGCCAGGTATATTTTAGTTTCTAAAGTTAGGATTGCTCAAATATTAATGATGTAAAGTTCAATGTTTGAATTGCTTCCAAATCTAGGATTTCATCACAAATTAAATTAGATATAAGGATACAGTAGTTTCCACAAATGTGGCTCAAATCTTGGTGAACTGATGGAAAAATGATGGTGTCAAAATGATAGCCTTTTGTATTTCAAGACAAATGTATTTGCAAGTGAGAACTGTAAAATTGTCAGTGATTGATGATTTCAAAATATAGACATATTTTATTTATTTATTTTTTACACAGGATGAGCTCACCCAGGAGGAGGCCGGGACCAGTGGTATGGAGGAGGAGGCCGGGACCAGCCACACGCAGGAGCTAGCTGGGCCCAGCAGGAGTCGGACTGAAAGCCAGGTCCCTCCCCTCCGCCTAGCCAGCAAAAGGCCCAGGAGGATGACGCAGACAGAGGAGGAATCATTGGCACTTATACACCAAGCCACCCAAGTGCTGAGTAAACCCCCCCCCCCAATCCTGAAGAGGCCTACGCAACATATTTGGCCAGCAAGTTGCTTGAAATGGAGAAGGGACAGCGCAACTTGTGCGAAGCGATTTTTATTTTATTTTTTGACAGTATTCAGCGGGGTCTGAAGGGTGAGCTAACACCAACCACCAGACTGTACAACACAGATCCTCCTCCTCCTCCTCCTCCTCCGACGCGTGGAGGGAAGGCTAGACGGAAGAGTCTGAAGTGACTGCCTGACTTCAGTCTGCTCTGACAGAAGACGCAGGCTGTTGTAGTACCACAGTCTGGGGACATAGATGTCATCTGCTGCTGTTCCTGGTCTGGGGGATTCTAGGACTATGTTGTGCTCCCTATTTACATGTTACACAGGATCTGAATTTTGGTGGCCACTGACTTGATGTGTGCCTGGGGGACAAAAGGCTTCACAAACTTCAAAAGTGTCTCCAGTGTTGCCTCCCTCTTGATTTTGTTTTGTACAGACTAAAAATAAATATTTATTATTTCCAAAAATATTGTAATTTTTTTTTTTTGGCTTAAAAAAACAGAGTTTGTGAGTAGGCAGGTACATGTCAAAAGACTATGGGGGTTATTTACAAAACACACATTCATGTTAATATAAATATGCTAACTTCAAGTGCAATTTTTAAAGCACTGCAAGTGCACTTGGAAGTGCAGTCGCTGTAAATTTGAGGCTAACATTTGAAATGAGGGGAAGCTCTGCTGATTTTGAACATTCAATCATGTGTAAGCTAAAATGCTGGTTTGGGTATCTATTTATCTATCTCTACTTACATAGTCTGCTTGGCCAAAAAAAACGCAAGTCCATCTTGTTTAAACCCCCCCCCCCCCACAAAAAAAAAAGCAAAATAAATAAATAATTTTAAACTAACAATAGTAGTTCCAAAAATATATAGTAATAGATAAATTATAAAATTTATATATATATATATATATATATATATATATATATATATTATTCTCAAATTGGAATATTAATCATAGGATGAGGATGAATAAAAACATTTGTGATAACTCTGTGTGAATATAAGCAGCAAAGCAACTTCACTTTTCTTGCATTATGAAGAAGAAAAGAATGGGCTATATTAAAAAAACACAAAATTAGCAGCATGACGAATATGCTAGCTTCAATACGAACACTAGTTTTACAAGACCGAGCGCTTCCGCCCTGTAAATCCTTTCTGGGCATGCGTCATTCTTAGTCCGTCCGACTAGCATACTGACGAGCGGATTGTACGCTGAAACCAAAGTATGACGGACAGAATTTCGAAAAATCCGAAATACTTAGTACACCGGACTGCACGCTGAAAAAGTCAGCTGAAGCCCACACACGAGCGGACTGTCCGCTGAAATGTGTTTCGACGGACTAAGTACGCCATACAGTCCACCCGTGTGTACGCGGCATTAGATTTTGCTGGATGTAAACAGCACCATTGGGAAATTGGGAAAGCATTTTATCACACCTATCTTGGTGTGGTCAGATGCTTTGAGGGCAGAGGAGAGATCTAGGGTCATCTAGACCCCAATTTTTTCAAAAAAGATTACCTGTCACTACCTATTGCTATCATGGGGGATATTTTACATTCCTTGAGATAACGATCCTTTTTTTTTTTTTTTTTTTTTTTTTAAGCAACAGTTTAAAAAAAAAAGAAAAAAGCATCCCTGCCCCCCCCCCCCCCCCCCCCATGCTCTCATGCTCTCCCGCAAAGGCAAATTCAAGCGTCGGGCTGGCATCAAATGTAAACAGAAATTTCACCATGCATGTGAGGTATCACCGCAAAGGTCATATCGAGGGCAGTAATTTTAGCAGTAGCTCCCCTCTGTAAATCCAAAGTGGTAACCTGTAAAGGCTTTTAAAAATGTATGTAGTTTGTTGCCACTGCACCGATTTTAAAGCATGTCATGTTTGGTATCCATGTTCTCGGCCGAAGATCATCATCTTTTTTTATTTCATCAAACATTTGGGCAATATAGTGTGTTTTTAGTGCATTAAAATAAAAAGTGTGTGTGGGGTGTTTCCTCCCCCCAAAAAAAAATTTGTTTGAAAAATCGCTGCACAAATACTGTGTGAGGAAAAAAACGAAATGCCCACCATTTTAATCTGTAGGGCCTTTGCTTTAAAAAAAAAAAAAAATATATATATATATATATATATATATATATATATATATATATATATAATGTGTTTGGAGGTTCAAAGTAATTTTTCTTGCAAAAGAAAATATTTTTTCATGTAAACAAAGTGTCAGAGTAGAGTGGGTGATGTGTGACATAAGCTTCTAAATCAGGGGTCTCAAACTAAATTTGCCAGAGGGCCACGTGACAAGTTTTATTATCCCATGGGGGCCGCATGCAAACTTTCAAAACTTGAAAAATAAAAACTATACCAGCAATAATATACTATACTATACCCAGCACTGGTGTCAGCAGACACATTATTAAACCCAGCACTGGTGTCAGCAAAACGCATTATTAACCCCCAGCACTGGTGTCAGCAAAACGCATTATTAACCCCCAGCACTGATGTCAGCAAAATGCATTATTAACCCCCAGCACTGATGTCAGCAAAACGCATTATTTAACTCTAAATACTCTCCACACTGCATAAATACCCCCCACAAATATCCCCCACACTCCATAAATACCCCCCCCGCACAAATTTCTACCAGTCACCCCACTAAGGACTTGCCTCAGTGTGATGGCTCACTCACCTCTCCTCAAGTCAGCTCCTGGCTTCAACACAGGGCAACCAGAGAAGAACACAATCTCCCGCGCTGAGGTGACAGCAGGACCCTGGATCCGGAGCTCTGATCGATCTCCAGTGCCTAGGTGGGCGGGGTGATGGGCGGATCCTTCCTCCGCTCCTTCCCCCTACTCTGTTCTTTCTCCGGGCTGCAGAAGCATGTAGCAGAGGAGGACACAGGAGGCGGAGACGGAGACAAAGCTCTTCGACGCCTCCCCCTCTGCGGTACAATGCCGTTCAGGATCGGCCCTGCCTGCGGGCCATTTATAACCAATCCGCGGGCCGGTACTTTGAGACCACTGTTCTAAATGTTGTACATAAAATGCCAGGACAGTTCAAAACCAACCCCCAAATTACCCTATTTTGGAAAGTAGACACCCCAAGCTATTTGAGAGGCATGTCGAGTCCATGGAATATTTTGTTTTGCCACAAGTTGCTGGAAAAAGACAAATTTATAAATGTTTTATTTTTTTTTGCATAAAGTTATCACTAAATGATATATTGCTCAAACATGCCATGTGCATATGTGAAATTACACCCAAAAATTCATTCTCTTGCTTCCCCTGAGTAAGGAGATACCACACGTGAGAATTTTTGGGAGCCTAGCCGTGTACAGCACCGCCTTCAGGCTTTCTAAGGGTGTAAATCTTTGATTTCACTCCTCACTGTAGATCACAGTTTCGGGGTTGTACTACCCTGCCATTTTGGCACCTCAAGAAATGAGGCAGTCCTAAACTAAAAGCTGTGTAAATTCTAGAAAATGTACCCTAGTTTGTAGATGTTATAACTTTTGCGCAAACCAATAAATCTACTCCTTGTTGACTTTTTTTTTTTAAACCAAAGGCATGTGGCTAAATACATTTGGACTAAATGTATGACTAAAATTGAGTTTATTGGAGTTTTCTTATACTAAAAAGTAGAAAATGTGTGTATATATATATATATTTTTTTTTTTTTCTAAATTTTCGGTCTTTTTCTGTTTTATAGCATAAAAATCGCAGAGGCAATCAAATACTATCAAAAGAGAGCTCTATGTGTGGGAGAAAAAAAGCAAGGACGCAAATTTAGTTTGGGTATAACATTGCATGACCGGTTAAAGCAGCGCAATGCCAAATTGCAAAAAGTCCTCTGGTCTTTAGGCAGCCAAAAGGTCCAGGGCTTAAGTGGTTAAAGTATCGCACATGGAGACACCCCTAGTTTCCACTGGAGCAGCTGTGTGGGACACCCTAAAGTTTGTCCTGGTGTCCCACACTAGTGCTTTTGCGTCCAGATGTGTAAACAGTTGCTGAGTGTCCTCCTTACACTGAAACAAGTTTGTATTTCATTCTAGTACAAACCCATCTAGACAACAAACTTCTTTTAATACAAATAGGCCTGAACAAATGTAGTTAACCTGCAGATGCCCAAAACATCTTATAGGTGGGCGAATGAACAATGTTTCCTACAACCGATTACCGTGCCCATGAACATGAAAGTTGCCATTTTAACCACTAGGCGTCTGCTCTATAGCCGAAAGACGGACTCTAATTGCTGGGAGGACGTCCCTGTCAGAGGGAAAATTCTGTGTTGACCGCGTCCCTTGGACACAGCCAATCACAGAACACGCTAAATGGCTTATCACAGCGGCCATTTAGCACTCGATCTGAGTGTATAATGAGAAATGATCTCATATGTAAACATGAGATCATCTCTCATTGCCGGCTCTCCTTCCTCACAGAGAGACTGCGTGTGATGAGGGAGCGCGAATGGCTGCAGCTTGTGAGTGAAAAAAAAAAAAAGGAAAATAAAGTGCCCACAGTACCTGCCAGTACCATCTGTCATTAGTGCCACACCAGTATCCCGTGTCATCAGTGCCACCTGTCAGTGTCATTAGTGCCATCTGTCATCAGTGCCACGTATCGGTGTCACGTGTCATTGTCCTGGCGCTCCAGGGCCTTCAAAAGTGTAATAGGTAGTCAAGAAGTTAGATGTGTCATTTATGCTCCTAGAACACGCAATGGTGCTCCCTGCATGTTGGGCCTCTCTAAGTGGCTAGGTTGTGAAAAAGTCACACATGTGGTATTTTAATACTCAGGAGTAGCGGAATGTATTTTGGGGCATTATTTGTGGTATACACATGCCATCTGAGAGAAATAACCTATTACAATGACAATTTTGTGGAAAAAAAAATCTTACTTTTGCAAAGAATTGTGGGAAAAAATGATATCAAAAACCTCACCATGCATCTTACTAAATACCTTTTGGAATGTCTACCGTATATACTCGAGTATAAGCCGAGATTTTCAGCCTCTTTTTTGAGGCTGAAAGTGCCCCCCTCGGCTTATACTCGAGTCAGCGCGTCGAGCAGACAGACGGCGGCCATTCTACTATTCAAAAGCCGCGCCTCCCTCTCTGTGATAGGCGGAACACTCAATTTCCCAGCAGTCAGTGTTCCGCCTATCACGGACATCCGCTCATTCTCATACTATGGACGAGGATGAGAGGATGTCCGTGATAGGCGGAACACTGACTGCTGGGAAATTGAGTGTTCCGCCTATCACAGAGAGGGAGGCGCGGCTTTTGAACAGAGGAATGGCTGCCGTCTGCCAGGAGGAGAGCGTGGCACACAGAGGCTGCAGATTGGCACAGGTAGGCAGGGATGGACGGACAGCACAGCACAGCACAGCGACGGACGGGACACAGGGATGGACACAGGGACGGACGGGACACAGGGATGGACACAGGGACGGACGGGACACAGGAATGGACACAGGGATGGACGGGACACAGGGATGTCTCACCCTCGGCTTATACACGAGTCAATAAGTTTCCCAGTTTTTTTGGGGTAAATTGGGGGCCTCGGCTTATACTCGGGTCGGCCTATACTCGAGTATATACGGTACTTTCAAAAAAAGGGGTCATTTGGGGGAGGTATTTGTGCTTTCCTGGCTTGTTAGGGTTGCAAGAAATAGGCCACTAGTACATCAAGTGTGATCTTTTTTTTTTTTTTTTTTTTTTTGATTTGCACCACAGCTTGTAGACTCTTTCACAAAGACTAATGTACACTAATTTGGGTTATTTTTACCAAAGATATGTAGCAGTATAAATTGTGGCCAAAATTTATGAAGAAAAATAATTTGCAAAATTTTATCACAAACAAAGAAAAATGCGTTTTTTCTCCTCATAATTTTCAGGTTTTTTTTCATAGCGCAAAAAATAAACACAGAGGTGATAAAATGCCACCAAAAGAAAGCTCTATTTGTATGAAAAAAAGGACAAAAAATTATTTGGGTACAGTATAACATGACTGCATAATTGTCATTCAAAGTGTGAGAGCACCGAAAGCTGAAAATTGGTCTGGTCACGAGGGGGGTTAAGGGTCCAGTTGTCAAGTGGTTAAACTGTACAACAGTAAAGAAAAGCACATGGAGCAGCACTGACGTAAGAAGAAGAATAGGAACACACGACAACTACTTACTTTTTTGAAGAACTCTCTTGATTCTTCTACTGATCCTGCTCCCTCAATTTGAGGTCTGACCATCGTTTCCTCAGTTGATCCTTGGATCACCATACCCCAAACTTCCAGCCAGACTCTTCACAACTTTAGCCATGATCTTAGCCTTTCTCACATTTGGGTTTAGGTATGGTCCATACTTCCCATCATAGTCAGCCCTCTTCAAGATGGTCACAATCTCCACCATCTCTTCAAAGGACATATTTCAGGCCTTAAATCGGGGCGTTTGTGGCTCCAGGCTTTCGTCATTGCTGCTCTCCTCTGACTGCACCTGCTGTGTCTCCACAATGCTCTCTACCCACTGCGCCGAAAGAGAAGGGGCAGGGAATATACTAGAAAGAACGTCGGGCGGGCGGAGTTTCACGCATGTGCAGTGTATATAAAGCGTAACACGCATGCGTCGTATGTACAAACTGTGAGCGGAGGACGGAGTATTTGTAAGCGGCGATCGTTATAACAAAGGTACAATTTGAACTTGGTGCATCAGTGGCCTATACTGCTTCTAGATTGAGGCCTATATTGGGATGAGATTATGAGAGTTAAGCCTAACATTAGGGTTTGTCTTGTGTTGTATCTTGCAGAGAAAATGGATGGGTTCAAAGACCACAGCTTTCTTCCAATCTTCATAGACAAGTAAAGGGAGCTGCCCTTTCTGTGGCAGGTCAAACATCCACATTATAATAATAAAATAAAGAGGCAGGCAGCGATGGAGAAACTTCTGGAGTTGGTGAAGCCGCAGATGCCCACGGCAGACATCAACTATTTAAAAAAATAATAATTTGGTGGCCTGAGCAACACATATAATCGTGAGCATACTAAGGTCCAGAAATCCATGCGATCAGGAGCAGCAGCAGATGACATTTATATCCCCAGGCTGTGGTACTATGAGAGACTTAATTTTCTGGCAGACCAGACTGAAGTCAGGTAATCCCTCTCAACCCTACCTTCCACACTTCCTTCCACCCCAGCTGAGGCTTCTGACGCCCATCCTGGGCCTTCCAGCCAGGAAGATGTGGAGCTTTAGCCAGGTATAGCATTGTTCAACATATTGTCGTAAAATAAATTACGGTAACTTGATGTTATTATTGATTACTAATTTCTGATTTAATAAAGTGTTTTACATATCAATAGACAGTAGTGGCCACAAATGAGTGGGATAAGAATGAAAAATACTGGGGTCAGAATGATAGTCTTTTCTCTTTATTAACATTCAATTTGCAACAGTCATGGGCTAAAAATTGTGTGAGATTGATGAAACAAAAACTAAAACTATGTAATTTTTTCATACAAAGGAAAGCCTTAGCCAGGTGAAGGGTGTGAAATGTGACAGCCAGGAGGTGGCGGGGGGAAGTTGAAGCCAGGAGGTGGCCATGCCCAGTAGGAGCCTCACACAATCTCAGGTCCCTCCCCTCCACCTTCAAACCAAAAGGGCCAGGAAGTGGAGTAATGTGGAGGAGGCAGCGCTCAGGCTGATTAGGCATGCTAATGAGGCCCTCAGAACCAACCCCACTCTCCAAGAGACTGCATACAAAATTCAGCAAATAGAGGAGGGCCAACGCCTCCTGTGTGAGGAAATTATGGCCATCACCCAAAATAAAGGGTTGAGGGGCCAACTCGCACCCAAAACCCACCTGTGTGAGTTGGACCATCCTCCTCCTCCTGCCACATCTCCAATGCCACAGCCTGGAAGGAAGACAAAAAAGTGATGGCCTGGGTTTAGTCTGGTCTGGAAAAAGATGTAGGCTTTTGTATGACCACAGCCTGGGGACATAGATGTCCTCTGCTGCTTTTCCTGATCTCTTGGAGTCCTGGACCGGATTGTGCTCACTGTTATATGGACTCCTCAGGCCACCAATTTTGGCTGGAAAATAGTTAATGTGTGTCCTGGGGTCCAAAGGCTTTGCCAATTTCAGCAGTTTCTCCAGCGTTGCTTTCCTCTTTATTTTGTTATGACCCAGAATAAATGGATATTTTTTTTTCAGAAATACTTGCCTATGTGTTAATCTTCAAAAAGGACAGTTTATTTGTGAGTAGGCAGGTACACTTCAAAAATACAATGTCGAATTAACAAGGGACACCAAGACAAACCAACCTCCTTGAGATTAAAAAAATACAAGATAATAATGGTTTTGTGGTAACTTGACACACAAAACAAGAAAAAATATTAGGGAGATCACTATAAAAAAAAAAGAAAATAGTAGATCTTGATAAAAAAAAAAAATATTAACATTATTATGGGAGATCTGACGAAAAATGTAATAATAATAATAATAATAATAATATTATTATTCATGAGATCACAAGAAATAATAAAGAAATCAGTTTGTGAGAACTGTGAATAAGAGCAGCAAAAGAACTTAAATCTTCTAGCATTATAAAGAAGAAGAGAATGCGCTGCATTAAACTATTTAAAAAATTGCAGCATGACGAATTTGCTATCTCCATTACGAACACTAGTTTGACCAGACCAAGCGCTTCTGTCTCGTAATTTATTCTGAGCATGCATGCCACACATTTTGTTGTCGGAAAATTTGAGAACAAGATCTCAAATTTTATGCGATGGAAAATGTCCAATGGAGCCTACACACGGGTGGAATTTCCGACAAAAGGCTCCGTTTGAAAATTTTCGGTGCATTACAGTCTACACGCTATGGTGCAAATCGTAAAAAAATTATCACATCTGATGTACTGAAGGCCTATCTCATTTCTTGAGACCCTAACAAGCCAGGAAAGTACAAACGCCCCCCCCCCCCCCAAAAATAAATATGAAAGTTCAAAGAAAAACACTGCGCTACCACAATGAAAACAACAGCTACCCTCTAACAAACAAAGTCAAACAAAATATGAAAAGCCACAGTGTAGCGCTAAAGTTATATAAACAGTTCATGTGCATGAAAAATACAAAAAATACAAAGTAAATACTGGAGGAATATAAAATCCCACAACTAATGTGCAATATAGTGAGAATTGATCTTTGTATCGTAAATACTAGAAAAGGACTTCTATCAGTTCTTCCAACAAAAAACTGTCCTCTTATCTTGTTGGATATGAAGATAGATAGGAAAATCTTCTCATAAGAGATCCCAAAATATGAAGAAGGAAAAAGGTGAAACCAGCAACAGCAATCAATTTGATTGAAGCGATGTCTGTGAGCAATCTTCTATAAAAATAAGATGGGTACTCTTACCAGTGGTGTTGGACCCACTTGTCATATGACAGTGGGTCAGTAAGGCTTGTAATCACAGCAGGTTCCAATCAGGCTTTAACCGGATGAATCCTGGTACACGTTCCTTATTTCATCGTCCTAGACCTCAGATGGAGATGGACATTCCCGACAATCACTATCTGGTGGTCTCCAGGTTCCAGGGAAGGCAATGTTTTGAGGACAACATATATCCAAAATCTGATTTTCAAATGGAGCTCATACAAATCATATATGGAGAAAAAGAAAAAGGGCTCTGGATGGTGCAGATCAAACCAGTAGGTTTATTGAAAAATTACAATATACAAATGACTCAAAAATAAAAAGTGATCACGAAATAAAAAATTAAAAAAGCAATGTGGGGTACAAGAAATGCTGCCCGACGTGTTTCGACACAATAGGTCTTCGACAGGGGTATACGACACAATAGGTCTTCGACAGGGGTAAACGACACAATAGGTCTTCGACAGGGGCATCCTGGAAATTCAGGTCCGCACTGTAGCCGTCATCCGGCTATGGGCCGGACGTCAAGTGGTTAATGAAGGTACAACATTTAGTAACATATTGCTATGCTTAGAGGCGCCTCTCTTATTAATATTCTGTAGATCCTGCTGGATTTTGCTTCTAATCACCTTGTGGAGGCTTCTGTTTGTGGATGGACATTTTATAGTTGCACAACCGATCACATTGCTATAATCTTTTTATATGGACTATAAACTGAAGGACCTATGGATAAATGGTTGTGGAATCATTTCCATTATTTCTTATGGGGAAATTTGTTTTGATATGCAAGTGCTTTGGATTACAAGCATATTTCCGTAATGAATTGCGCTCGTTTTACTGTATCAGTTTCGGTTTTGGAAGCACTTGCACGAGTATAGGTACCGATACCAGTATCGGTGCATCTCTAAGGGCCGGTTCACACAGCGAGGCGAGGCGAGGCGACACGGCTCGCCTCGCCTCGCTCCCGCAAGTCGCCCCCATTCAGTACTATGGAACCGTTCTGAGAGGAGCGACTCGAGTCGCTCCGACTCAGAAAAAAGGTTCCTGTACTACTTCGGGGCGACTTCGGGGGCGACTTGCATTGACTTCTATACAGAAGTCCTCTGCAAGTCGCCGCTGAGCTCCCCGCAGGTCGCGGCGAGGTAAGTCGGAGACGCCTCGCCGCGCCTCGCTGTGTGAACCGGCCCTAATAACAATGTCATTTGTGTAGTGTTGTATGACTATTACCAGTTAAAGTAGTGGTGTGTCGAATAGCAAAAAAATGCCCTGGTCATGAAGGGGTAAAACCTTCCACAGGTCATGTGGTAAATTCTTTCTATATATGGTTGTAGCTCTTTTTTTTGTGCCTCGGGTCATCATGGTCTTGCAGTTCCTCTTAGCTTCTACTGTATGAGGTGATTGTGATGAGTGCAGTAGAAGTTAGCACCACCCAGTGGCCGGCAGAGGGAGGAGCATGCTCATCTAAAGGGAAGCTGAGGATACGTTCGGTGACGGAACTCCAGGGCTGCAAACAGCTGTGAGCTGCCGGTGTCGTCTTGTCCGTTCTCTGAGCTCCAGGAATAGAGTGGCCGAAGCTGAGGGCCGCTCTGGGAGGAGGTGAGAGAAGCTCTCTTGTTCCGGCTTTGTGTAAAGGACCGTTATATGCAGATAAAAGGTATGCGGGCTGATTAGGAAGGTTGTCAGTGCTGGAGATGTGAGGAGAGATCACATAGCGGGAGGAAGAGGAGGGAAGCGTCTGTGTGTGCCTGGCTCCATCCTATGAATGTGATGTGTGCTTGTTTACCGATGGAGCCCGGGATTGGCCGCTTCTTATGAGTGGAGGGGAGCCGGCCATGCTTGTCCTCAGCCATGGCTCTCTATGAGAAGAGGTGCTGTCATTGTATTGTAGAGGTGACATTCAGGTAAAGGATGAAGGATGACAGGAGATGGAGGACCTGTGTATGTGAGGTCATTGAATGGAGCCTTGTACAATGTCATGCCCTATAACCACTACAGTCCACAAAATTCACCCAGATCGGTGCCCTGACCGCCCACCTATGGAGGTCCTCACATTTTTGCAGCTATAATGCAGTTCTAAGGCTCTGTAAACCCCCATGAAGGTGTGATCATGCGTGTCTTGGTGCGTCATGTTTAGGGTAGACTCATTCATTTTAATGGGCAGCCCTAAGTACAAAAATTGCACAGAGGCGCTTCCAGTTTTGGCATGCAATTTCTCATGCATGTTAGCAAAGTGTGATGGAGGGCTCATTACAAGGGGCAATTTAATGTCCGATGCATGCCCATACCCCTTGGTGTTTAGGGTTCGCCACCTTCATCCCTTTTAAATCTGAACACGTTAATTACACAGGTTCTGGGGCTAATTTAATGCAGATAAAGCACTAAGTGAGTTTAATTAACACCTTAATCAACCACAGAACCTGCGTAATATGTGTTCAGGTTGAAAGGAATGAGGTGGCAATCCTATTGGCGTTGCGTGCAGGCAACCCATAGAAGTGGATGCACAGGCAGCGGCTGCATGGACACAATCGCATGTCAAGTTTTAATATGTGCGTAGGAACGGATCAGAACACAGGCACTGTGTGTTGGGATTCATGCTCCTGGCCCAATGTCAAACTTTGTTGTGCGATTGAGTGGTTCTTATGTTTTGAGTAGAATAAGGAGGAATTTAATGTCTGTAAGGTTTTTGGTCTAGGTTTACACTTTTGTGTGAGTCAGGAACACTCTCAAAATCGTGTTCCTGATCTGCAGGCAAGACCTGCAGAAGTGCCATTAATTCTTAATGGTAACTCCATGTATTGGAAAATTTGGCATGTTTTCATGCATGTCAAATTCAGCTTGGTGAAAAAGAATATGGGACAATTCTCCCCCCCCCCCCCCCGCACACGTTTATGTGGGTAGGCAAGTCCATTAAAATTAATAGGCTGCCTACCCACAGGTCACACACAAACAAAAGCCCACTCACAGTATATTTTCTGCAGGAAGGCGACACGAGCAGGTACATGATGCAGCCTCTTCCGGATTGTGGCCCCTGGTACCCGTTCGATATGCGAGCACATAATCACAATGTCAACAAAGCTGATATGAATTCATTTTATTTATGACAGCTGTGAGTCCTATAGTGATGCTGTAATTGGCCCATATGATAGCTGTGGTCCAATCACAGCACACAATAGTAAACCAAAGCTGGTATGAATGTAACCCCCTCATGACAGTTCAAAACATTGCTGCTACAGTGACCATCACTGTAACAGCAATTAAATTGTAAAAAAAAAAAGGGAAAAAAAAAAAAAAAGAAAAATCTCTTAACTCCCCCACACCCTATGCAATTAATTGAATAAAAAATTATATTGGTTTTTTTTTTATATACTGTCACCAGTCAGTATCCCCGATTTACCACCATTATATTTAATTTTCCAAAAAATTGTGAAAAAAAAAATTACAACATCAAAAAGCTCACCATGCTTCTTACTAAATACCTTGGACTGTCTACTAACCAAAAAGGGGCAATTTGGGGGGGTATTTGTACTTTCCTGGCTTGTTGGTGCCGGTTCACACAGGGACGTCCTGTCAGGTGACTTGGCTGCCTAACAAGGCACACTCCATGCAGTGCAATGGAACCGTTCTAATTAGGGGTGCACCGAATTGTTTTTTTTTTTTTTGGTGCCGAAACCGATACCGAAAATGAAAAATACACTAGGCTGAGAACTGAAACCGATACCGAAACATATTTAAAAAAAAAAAATTTTTTTATAAGGGAGATGGTCAGAGACTGGGGACGTGGTACAGGAGATGGTCAGAGACTGGGGACGTGGTACAGGAGATCAATTCAGCCTCACCAGTGTCCCCCATTTTGCAGCCAGTGTCCCCCCATTTTGCAGCCAGCCTGTGAAAGATGGCCTGGTCATGAAGGGGGGGGTAAATCCTCTGGTCAAGTGAATAGAAGTACCTGTAATAAATAATATAGCAATGAATACACTTGAGAAGCATTTTTTTATTTCGTCCTAAAATCATTTCCCTACAGCTCGGACTGCACAGATAAATACAAAGGATGATAAAAACAAAGCTCCAAGGTTCCTGGTGAAGCTGGCATAGCTGCAGTAGAATCGCTCCTGAGTCCCGCCTCGCCATTCATTCTAATACTAAGATCACATGATCACAGCCATCAACCGTCTGTCACTGTTATAATCCAACAGGAGGAGCTGTGCCACAACGGCAGCCAACCACAGCTCGCCACTCTTCGTCAGTAGAGGGGAGCAGCTGAGCCTGCATTCCTATTGGTGGTTGGGTGAAGAGGTTGTATTGGTTGTGTGGGCGGGAATACAGGAGGTAAGGAAGTGTTGTTGCCAGTATACAGCTGTTGGGTGACGCTGTAATTCTCGGTGTCCGGGCTTAGCACACAGGTATGCATGTGATGTGAGCACGGCTCCTTATTACATGGGCCACTGTTCTCAGGAGCTCTCTCTTTGATAGACAGATCATCCGTCCAATCCTGTGGGTGATCTATCTATCAAGGTGCCCGGATAAGTGGGAGGGGCTGTATGTGACGGCGTGCAGCCGGGAACACACAGCTATTGAAATGGAAGCTGTGATGTTCCCGGCGCTGTGATCAAGCAAGCGGCGGAGGTGGCTCTCCTGCACTATAGGACACCCCCATGATGGGTGGCACCGGGGGCGGAACCCTGACCCCCCACCCAGGCCACGCCCCATTTTCGGCTCCATTATCTGCCGTTTTTCTCTTTCGGCAAATTGCCGAAAAGGGCATTTTCAGCCGATATGTTTCGGCGGCCAAAATTTCCCTGCATCCCTAATTATAATTAAAGCGGGATTCCGCTGCGTTTTTTTTTTTTTTTTTTTCTTACCTGTGTCACTGGTGGGCGATTCCTACCGTCTCTTAGCAGTCACGATCGGCGTGTTTTTGACCCCCGGCGTGACGATTTTATTGCAATGGGAAACTTTTAAAAAAGCAGTCCGGCGGTTTCCATTTTTACTGTGGGCGTCTGAAGCCCACGGGCATTTACTTCCTGTATGCGATGACGCTGGGCTCCCAGCATCCACCGCTCCATCTCGCGCATGCTCACTGATAGCAGTGAGCAGCGCTGTAAAAGTTTCTGGTTGCCATCAACCAAAATGGCAATTTCGGACACGCCCTCGTCACGTGACCGGCGTCCTCCTTCCGAAATCTCACGATATTTCAGCATTACTATGTCCCCCCATGGATTCTTGGGAAATAGCTAAGAAATTTCCCAGGGACCATTGCGAGGCCGATGACCACGCCTACTCCCACGGGAGGACAGCCCGGAAGTCGGCACAAACATCACAAATATAAGGTAAGCACTGAATAATATTTTATTTCAATGTTCATTACTGTAACTATGTTAACATGCGATTTAGATAAGAAGTTAAAATTTTAGGTACAAAACTGCTTTAAGTTGCTCCGACTTAAAAAAAAAAAAAAAAAGTTCTTGCACTACTTTGGGGCGCCCTCAGAGCGGCTTGCATTGACTTCAATCAAAGAAGTCATTTGCCAGCCGCTCTGTGGGGCGGCTTCAGAGTTGGACGACTCTGTGTGAACTGGCACTTAGGCTCGGTTCACACAGGGGCGACTTAGCCGCCTGACAAGTCGCGCTCCGTTCTGTACTATGGAACCGTTCTAATAGGAGCGACTCAAGTCGCTCAGACTTAGAAAAAAGGTTCCTGTACTACTTTTGGGGCGACTTGCATTGACTTCTATACAGAAGTTGTTTTGCAAGTCGCCGCTGAAGTTGTTTGCAGGTCGCGTCTGTGAGTCACGCTGCAAGTCGTGCCGCCCCTGTGTGAACCGAGCCTAAGGCTGCTTTCACACTGGGGCGGTATTCAGGCGTTACAGTGCTAAAAATAGCGCCTGTGTAGCGCCTGAAAAAAACCGGCCCCTTTCACTCCAGTGTGAAAGCCAGAGGGCTTTCACACTGGAGCGATGCTCTGGCAGGACGGTGAAAAAAGTCCTGCTAGCCGCATCTTTGGAGCGGTGTATTCACCGCTCCTAAACCGCTCCTACCCATTGAAATCAATGGGATACCGCCGGCAAAGCGCCGCTGCAGCGGCGCTTTGCGGGCGGGTTTAACCCTTTTTCGGCCGCTAGCGGGGGTTAAAACCACCCCGCTAGCGCCCGCAGACCGCCGCTAAAACGACGGTAAAGCGCCGCTAAAAATAGCGGCACTTTACCGCCGACGCCGCTCCCGCCCCAGTGTGAAAGCAGCCTAAGTGTCTCAAGAAATGAGCTGGGCCATCAGTATATCAGGTGTGGTATATATTCAATGATTGTCACCATAGCTTGTAGACTCTAATCCAGGCCATACACAGTTGAATTTTGAACAAATTTTCTTTTCAAAATCAGTTTGTTTTTCCAAAAAATTTCTAACATGTTCCATTCCTCAAATTTGATTTGTGCATAAAAATCGGCTGTTGCTGCGGGCTACTAATGGTGCGAAATTCATACGAAAATTCTTAGATACGATTTTCGAAAGAAAATTCTTTCGAAATTCAAACCTTGTATGGCCGGCATTACTTTTACAAAGACCAAATAATATACACTGATTTGGGTTATTTTTACCAAAGATATGTAGTATTCAAACTTTATGAAGAAAAATTACTAATCTGCAAAATTTTAGAGCATTTGTATGCTATAATTAATGCATTTTTTTTTTTTTGGACTATAAATAAAAAAAATATCTAGTGTTAAACACCAAAAGAAACCTCTTTCTGTGAAAAAAGGACAAAAATTTCATATGGGTACAATGTTGCATGACTGAGTAATATTGTCATTCAAATTGTGAGAGCACTGAAAGCTGAAAATTGGCCAGGTTAGGAAGGGGGTCTAACTGCCCAGTAGGCAAGTGGTTAAAGGGGAACTAAACAGTATCTGAGTACCACAAACCGAAAATGCTATTTTAATTCATTTTAAAAATTCAAAGCAAAGTCACCCATCCGTCGTCATGCTTTTTGTGGAGCAATCACCTTGAAAAACACCCCCTAGCATTTTTAGCCATGGCCTTGTTTGAATAAGACCACATTCACACCTGAGCGTTAGCATGTCGCCTGAAGCTCTAACAAGTCCCGGACCCTTTTTTGTTGCTCGAATTGAGCAGATTTGGGCGTTTTTCTTCTTTTAACATTGGTGACCTTTTGCCCTGCACAAAATTGCGGCAAATCACGGTAAAAAACGCCAGTAAATTTGTGCGATTTTCTGCTTGAAAGCGATACGCTCAGGTGTGAATGCAGCCTAAGGGTAGATTGGTGCAGCATTTACTTCCTGGAATCCATCTACCCTTAGACCAGGCATACAGACAGAATTGTGTGCTTAGTTTAGCAGGCTCCCCCTCCAGATGAAAGAAAAACAATAACCCATGAAGACTCCTGGGAAGTTTGACATCATTTGGCCTAGGCCAGAAAGCTGGAAGCGTCTAAAGAAATGTTTTAAAACAAGTATTATATCATTTCCTATCTTTTTACTAATGCTAACAGAGGATTAGGAATAGTTACTGTTGATTGAGAGAGTTTTTAGTTCCGCTTTAATCTAATAATTAACAACCAAATAATTCCATCTCTCTGAGGTTTTTACATGAAAAGATGTGCCGACAAAAACATTTCTTGTTACTAAAACCCCAGTTTTGTTTTGTACTACAAAAATAACAGTTGGAAGCTGGTTTTGGACTGGATGATAAGGTTGACAGGAAATGTTCCATGTATCACACTTTTCATAGATAAACTTCATAGAGGGTTATTTAAGCAAAGCAGTCTGGGAGATTTCCACATTACAGATCCTGTTCGTCCGATAGATGCTTTGAATAGCCTGGAGTTACTTGCAATGACTTCCGAGTGGCAGCTTTATAATGTTACTAAAGATTACATTCACAGAAATTCACCTGTGGATTTGATTTGCTTGGTAAATCGTGAAAGTTTTGTCTTGTCAGTGCAGCCTTATCAGTGAAGGAGAAAACTTACTTATTTACAAAATTTTATAATGGAAACAGAAAAGATGTGTGTGGTGTGTTTTTTTTTTTTTTTTACCAAAAAATGAAAACCGGAGAGGTTATCCAATACCAAAAGTGCCCTGTATTGAAATGGTTAAAACAAACTAATATCAAATGTTTTAAATCTTTATTATTTTTGATCAAAAATGGTGTGGGATATTTGGGGGAGGTTCTGCCAATCATAGCATGTTTCACGCCCCTTCGGCCTGTGTATTGTTTTGTATGTGCTTAGAATTACAGGGAGGTTACACCTCCATCAAGCAACATGTAATCTGCCACCCCAATTGTGTATAGCTGTTTAGTAGGCATGGAGGAGGAGTAGGGAGTGGGCTCTCCTTTATCCGGGCTGTATACGCCCACGTGTGACTCTATCGTCACATGGGCTGCACAGATAAGAAAACAGAGGAAATAAACTGCTTAGAAGGAAATGAAAAAATGGAGTATGCGCAGTAGATTTGGCAATCACAGGCCGCAGTGGGGACGCAGATCAGGAGGTAGGACAGTAAACAGCAGAATCAACCAGTTATTTTGCAGAATACAAATAAGTGTGTAAACTGTTGTTTCTGCGAACAGAAGCTAGAATCTACTGTAAATACATACCGGTATGTCGCTACCTCTTGGACTCACGTAAAAGTGTAAAGATTCATTCACCCCTGCGCCTGTGTGTGATTTGTGTCTAAAGCATGTCTGCTGGTATGTGTTGTGCGCCTGCATTGCAATATGTTGCAGTGTTTGCACTTTTTTTTTTTTTTTTTTCCTTCAAACTTTGTCAGTTGACAACGGTTCATTCAACTCTTTGCACCACAGCATGTTGTGATGCTCTGTCATGCATTGTAATATAATGTTCACATAGAAAGCAATTGTTTTCCTTGTCTCTTTGTAACAAACCTGCATTTAATCAGTGTAGCTCAATAGATCTTGCGTGATCAAGTGCCAAGAGTTAGGCCTCATTCATACGGACTCTGAGGCTCATAGTCCACAAATGGGGTGTCACCAGATGCTGCGTGCAGCCAATGTAAGTGTTTAGGGAAGCGGCGACAGCATGGACACAGCTGCTAGTCCCAGTTTGATGGATATGCAGGTGAACATCCCAAATGCAGACAGCGTTCATTTGGGGCCGCTTACCCACATGCCTGTCAAATTGGGACAAGCGGCTGTGTCTGTTGCACCCCCTTATGCTTTGCCTGCATGCAGTACCAGGTGGTTTAAGCCATATAAACACAAGGCCTGTTCATAGACTACAGGGCTTGTGGAACAGTAGTCCAATTAACACAACATAACAGAGTATATTACAAGCCCACTTACACCTGCCATTCCTCTGGTATAAGCTTAACTAGAATGGTGTTGGAGGTTCTACAGGGTGGACAGTGTTGCCCCCCTTATGAGGTTAAAGGCATTTGGCCACTTAGGCCTGAGCACTGCATCCTGGGAAGTTTGTCACATTTGATCAATACCTGGTATGTATGAGTGACAGATGGGATAATTTCCCCAATAGTTAGCCATAGGTTAGCCATTACATGACATTTAGTAGAATGATGCAGAACCTTGTGTTTCATGTCCATGCCCTAATATTTGTAGCAGGTTGCTTTGAAAAGAGTCATAGGTTTAGTCGAAACTCATTAAGACTTCTTAGAAATTGTTGTGTAATCCACGCTAGCTATGCGATTCTTGTTTGTCCTTTGACCTTTAGACTTTCATTCCAGAAATACTTTGGAACACTTTATTGGTTATCCATTCTGTAAACAGTAATGTTTTTTAAGTAAAGTAAATCATTTCCATGTATATGGAATGTTAAATGTTCCCTATTACTTTTCTATAAAATAAATAAATAAATAGTAAACCATTTAAATTTTTTTATTTTGTTCAGACACGGTGGGCTATTTTTATTTTTTTTAAAGTTTATAAAAATGTTTGCATGGCTCGTTGCAGACCCCAACTGTCATTTTCTGACAAAGGCTAGATAGAAAAGAGAATGTGGGGTTTTGGGTTCAGTGACCTAGAATATGATTTTTTTACAAACCCCTTGATAATCAAGTAATACCAACATATCATGCAATTTAAAAATCTGCACAGTTAACTCCCTTACATTTTTTATCTCTACCACCCCATGATTCCTTCCCCTAAAGTGATTGTAAACCTCTGACATGAAATAAGAACAAAGCGCATCCTTCCATAGTGGGAGCTTGTCTCCATCCAAAGCCCTAAGACTGTTTTCACACTGAAAGCATCAGCCATTAGCGCTAAAATGCTGCTAGTTTTAGTGGGGCTTTATCGTTGTTTTAAGCAGCACTTTTGAGCCGCTAGTGGGTGCTTTTAACCCCAGTGCATTTTTTTTTTTTTCTTCATGAAATGCAATTGACAGTAGGTTGCATGGATTTCAATGGCAAAGTTCACATCATTGCAGTGCGTTGATGTTCCAGTACAGACAACAAAAGTAAAACATGCTGCAATTTTTTCCTGCAAGGAACTTCATAGTTTCATAGTTAGTTTCATAGTTAGTTAGGTTGAATAAAGGCACCAGTCCATCTAGTTCAACCTGAGTGAGTGTCTACAATTGTCCCCATCCCTGTACATTGCACACTCATGTTGGTCCCTACCTTCAAGGAGCCCACAATCCAAGGCCCCCATTTATATACTAGGGCCAATTTTGAACAGAAGCCAATTTACCTACCTGCATGTCTTTGGATTTGCACTGGAACTCATTAGAAAGGCATCATAAACTCACCAGAATGCATTAAAAATTGCAAGCAGGAATGCATCAGTGGTGTGAACTGGGCCCAAGGTAAAAAAACAAAACAAACTGGGTGCAGCCCCCCCCCACTATACTTACCTGAGCCCGATTGTGATACAGCACTGTGTATGAGAGAAGCACTTATCTGCTCTGTCTCCTCACAGGGCAGAGTAATTACAGTGGGAGCCATTGGCACAAGTGCCCTAATAGCAAGTGGCTTGGTATGGAGGCACCCTAGGAAGAGAAGGAACTGAGAGCCCCAGCGGGAGACCCCAGAAGAGGAGGAGGCTCGAGGCTGCTATGCGCAAAACCATTGCACAGAGCATGCAATTATAACATTTTTTGAAATGTATTTTTTAATTAAAACAACCTTTAGAATCACAGGGCCGTCCAGCTGTAATACATCTGTGTTTTAGGCAGCCTGTCCGTCTATGGCAGGCTGCTGGGGGACAGGACTTGGGCTGCATTCACACCTGAGCATAGCGTTTTCAAGCAGAAAATCGTGCAAATTTTTACCGCGATTCGCGGCATCTTTACCGCGATTTTGTGCAGGGCAAAAGGTCATCAATGTTAAAAGAAGAAAAACACCCAAATCTGCTCGATTCGAGCGACAAAAAAGGCTCTGGAACTTGTTTGAGCTTCAGGCGACATGGAGCGGAGATGTGAACCATCTCCATTGAGAATAATAGATTTTTTTTTCCCCTCTAGTGTTTTGTAGCTTCAAGCTACAAAATGCTCAGATGTGAATGCAGCCTAAATGTGGTACCATTGTTTAGGGCCCTGTGCATTCATGGATAATGGTCCTGAATGCAGGTCTTCTTATTACTACCATTGCTTGGATTTGCTGAACTACTAGTGAATATTGTGTTGTGTATAGGCAGTATTAGTAGAGGGCAGACAAAATGAGGCACATGCACAATGTACGAATAAAATTGTGAGGGGTAAAAGTTGTGAACCATTTGTAAGGCTGGATTCACACCTATGCATTTTTAATGCTTTTTGCATTTTGCAGAATGTGTTTTGTAGGAAACCATGGTAAATGGACTGTAGTAAAAATCTGCAAAAAGCACTAAAACTGCATAGGTGTGAATCCAGCCTAAATTCTGGATTCCTGTCAGCGGCCCCCAAAATGTAGTCTGATGATCATCCAAACCATAAGACTACTATAAAAAAAAGCCACGTTTTGTATTGCCATGCCACCACTAGACAATCATGCTTTTGGTGAAAAATACATGGACCTCTACATACTACATATAATGGTTTAAGTTGTAAAATGTTTCAATGTTCAGTAATAACTGATGCAGCTGTTATTTTAAAGAGTTGTCTTTTATGCTCTTCTAATAATTACATTTTATTAGCAATTTTTATGCTGAAACCCAGGAAATGTCAAAGGTTTCACAGACTTTTTCTAACAAGCGTAGATGATTAATATACTGCATTTTATTAGGTTTATTATTGCTCAACATGCGTGTTTAATGACTTGTTGGCCATCACTTAACTGTTTCCTTTATCATTTTTTGTGCCATTCTACTTAAGAGCACTTAAGTGTATCTGAGTATTAATGCCTGAAAGAAGTAATTGTACAGATGAGTGAGTTTATTATCTGGGTGGACTGAACTGGAGCCCAAAGCATTTATATACGTAAAAAATAAATAATGCAAGCTGAGCACTGATCCCCATTGTACGGGTACATGCTGAGCACTAACAATCAATGTAAGGGTGCACACTTAACACTGACAACCATTTTGAGGGTGCATGATTTTATTTAAATTTTTTTGTGTTTTACTGTTTAAATGATAAAATGTTTCTCAATTGACATTAATACTATTTGCAGTAGTCAATTTTGTTTGTTTTTTTTTTAACATTCAGTTTTGGCTGAATTTCACAGGTTCACTCAAGCTAGTGCTTATACAACATTCAGCAATCTCTCTTCATTGGACTGAAATATGTGTTTTTCTAACATTAAAGAGCCAGGGTCACCTTGCAAATTCAGGACAAAGTGACAATATCTGTGTCACTACCAGCTGGTTTCTAGACCTGAGCAGTGTCACGGGGGAGGAGGTGTATATTCCTCCATACCTGGAAGTTGGATATTGTAGATGGCTACTGAGGAAGGAGCGGTAATATAGGAATTGAACTTGACAGTGTTGAAATTGCTTTACATGAATTGTTTCAGTGCATCCTTCTCAATAAAATGTGGATATATAAATATTTAAGAGAAGCATGGGAATTATTACTTTTTTTTTTTTTCCCCCATATTCATACTTGCCTAGGTGGATGCGGCATCAGATCAATGCTGTATCTGCCCCCCCCCCCCCCCCGCTACCTTTGCACTGAGAACTGAGCTACCGAACATTGCCGATGGCTCAGTTCTCTCACCTTCCAGAGCAGAGAGATGCTGCCTTTCAGTCAACATCTCTCTTGCTCTACTCCTCCACACTCATTGGAGCGCTGAGCTGTGGAGGGGCAGTGATTGGCCATCTCAACGGCTCGCTGAGAGGCTAAGACTGCCACCAGTCAAGGTAGCTGGCGGATCCAGACTTCCTAAGTTGGGATCACGTGCTTCCTCGACTGGTTCCAGTGATGTCAGCAGAGAGCGGACTTCAGACTGCTCTCTGCTGAAAACAGGTCGCAGGAGTGTAAAATGGATTGGACTTCTGTGACTCGTAGGAGAAGCCCAGCCTAAAAAGCTCAGGCTGGACGCCTCATTTAAACAGTATAACATTAATAGGAAGATCC
Organism: Lithobates pipiens; assembly: GCF_037356315.1. NCBI lineage: Eukaryota > Metazoa > Chordata > Amphibia > Anura > Ranidae > Lithobates > Lithobates pipiens. The sequence continues at coordinate 208,150,356 of NW_027507784.1, forward strand.
AGCAAGGAAGACCACTACACTTGTAGATTTATGCGATCAGTGTTGCAAGTCACATGGGGTTAAAGGGCCAGATCCAGTTTGTTGAGCTGTTAATAAAACTACAACCTTCTGAAGGATGTTGGGTCTTGTGATACTGGTACATGAATTTGATTTAAAATAAAATGTGTGCACAATTATTAGGCAAGTGAGTATTTTGACTAAATCATAATTTTTATGCATGTTGTCCAACTCCAAGCTTTATAAATGTGAATGCTTATTGGATTTAAGTATGGGAGCCTGAAACCTGACCAACACTGAACAAGACACACAGACTCTGCCAAGAAATATCTGAAGACAGATTTTTCAAAGGTTTTATGAACTGATGAATTTAGAGTGACTCTTGACGGACCGGATGGATGGGCCTGTGGCTGGATAAGTAATGGGCACAGAGCTCTGCTTCGACTCAGGCGCCAGCAACGTGGAGGTGAGGTACTGGTATGGGCTGGTATTATTTAAGATGAGGTAGTTGGATCTTTTTTGAGCTGACGATTGTTCAAAATTAACCCCCCAAACCTAATGCCAGTCTTCAGAAGACACTTACCACTGCTTGAAGTATAGGAAAGTCTGCATCTTTCAAGCAGGCCATGATATTTATGCTAGGGGTGCACCGAATGGGTTTTTTGGTGCCGAAACCGATACCGAAAATGAAAAATACAGTAGGCCGAAAACCGATACCGAAACAGCACCGATACCGAAAATGACTGTTTTTAAAAAATATTTTCATACAGCAGATGGTCAGAGACTGGGGACATATTACAGGAGATGGTCAGAGACTGCAGGCATGGTACAGGAGATGGTCAGAGACTGCAGGCATGGTACAGGAGATGGTCAGAGACTGCAGGCATGGTACAGGAGATGGTCAGAGACTGCGGACATGGTACAGGAGATGGTCAGAGACTGTGAACATGGTACAGGAGAGATCAAAGCAGCCTCACCAGTTCCCCCTCAGATGCAGCCTGCCTGCTAAAAATACATGCACAGTGTTTTCCATGTATACCAATGGCTTTAGTTCACACCATGCAGTCAGTTTCCGGTGCAGAAACTGACTGCATGGTGTGAACTAGAGCCATTGGAATACATGGAAAACACTGTGCATGCACAAAAAAAAAAAAAAAAAAAAAGCACACGGAACTGCATCTGGTGTGAACTGGCCCCCCAAGCAAGCTACCTGGTTCCGTTCCAACAGACTTCTATTGGGAATACTCATATCGTTGCCTCTACTAGCAATAACTTAACCCTTCCCCATTCTATCACATGGTGATAAAAACCTAGCTGGGTCAAAATCAAGACTATTATTATTATTTTTTTTTTTATATGGCAAATAAAGGGAGTACAGCCTTTGTCCTGTGACCTGGTTTATATAGCATGGCTCCATTCACACAAGTGGCCAGAGGTAGATAGTTTCAGACTTGTACTTTATTTTTATTTTTTTGGGCCAGTTTGATATATGCAGTAAGCAGCATGTTGCATCAAGTACCAATGTGGTCTCTGTAATCAATTTGATTAGTTCTATTACTTTGTCCTAAAAAGGGATGATTAAGGCACACTGCCACCAAATATGTATTAAGGATCCAATGTAACACATGCATCTCCACTTACCCATGCCCGGATCTCGGTGACACACGGAGATGACCGCACTGTCGGGCGGGAGGAAAGGAGGAGGGGGGATGGAGGACGAGCCAGGAAAACACCCGTGCAATGGGCGGCACCAGGGGGCGGAGCCCCGCCCCCATTTTCGGCCCCATTATCGGCAAGATTTTCCTTTCGGCAATTTGCCGAAAACACCATTTGCGGCCGATATGTTTCGGCGGCCGAAATTTCGGTGCATCCCTAATTAATGCAGGACAATGCTCCATCGCATGCATCAAAGTACCGAATTTATCGGCGTATCATACGCACATTCATTTTAAGAGGGAAGTTTCAGGAAAAAACGTAATTTAAAATAAGGGTCACAGCCCATCAGTGCACCCTGCTCAGTGCCATCTGCAGCCTCTAAATTGCCCAACCATACAGCCTGTTCAGTGCCCATCTACAGCCTCGTCGGTGTTGGATTACACAGAGCTGCGATTTCCTGTGTACTCGGCGATCAGTCACTCAGTGTCGCCTCCCTGCCTCGGTGGGGCTGAGCAGCTGGGCATTCCCTGGGAGGTCGATTCGGGGGGTCCTTCAACTCCCTATCTTCCCCCTTTGCAGCATGGGCTGCTGAGTGGTGTGTGTGCCATAGACGGGCTCCCCGGGGGGCTTTCACCTGGTGGTGACTGCGCTGGATAGCTGTTCCCTGGATTTGTGCAGGTCTCTCTCTCCTGAGGTGTCTGGAAGCTGTGTCTTCATTGCATACAGTGCTTGGCGGCCATGTTTGGTGTGACCAGGGAGCAGCAGTTTCCATTTTACTGTAGTCCGGTGGCCATTTTTCCTGTGATTATGTCCTTTTTATACTGGATGCTTGGCTGCCAATTTGTTGAAGCCTGAACACGTTTTTCAGCTTCAGCGCTATTCAGAACAGCTCAGCACAGCGCGGTTTGCGCTCCTCCTATGCATCTGGGAGCTGACACAGGCACACCTAGCTGGATGGTGCAGAACTAGGTCAGGGTGAGGAGTCCTGCGGGAGGAGCCCTTCAGCCAGCAGCAGTTAGGAGGGTGGGACCATTACAGTCCTAAGTCCCCAACAGGTGGCAGACAGGTTGGGGTCAGCATGGCTTCAGAAACTGGTGTTTCTTCCCCTGAAATCCAGGCAATTGCAACCAGTTCGCCTGCAGACAGTGCAGTGCCTCTGGACGCTTTGTCGGCAGTCCTTAAATTCGTTTGTCGCCAAGATGGTGCGTGGGCACAAAGGTGGTAAAAAATGGCCCCTGCCCCCCCTCCTCCCCCGTCCTCCGGGGAGAGCTGACGCAGACTCGAGCCCTGCTGAGGCTGGTGACCCCTGTTCTGTCATTTCAGATGACGCTGACCAGGACCGTTCAGACAGTGAGGATGAGTCCCCGTCCCCGTCTGGGTCCGTGCGCGACAAAGCGCATGTTGGAGCACTTATCACAGCTGTGCATGATACCCTGAAAGTTCAGGAGCCAGCAGATCCCTCCGCTGATGTAGCGGTCCCTTTTGGGTCCCGTAAGCCAGCCCGTACACCTAAGGTGTTCCCGTATCTGACTTATTTTGATAAGTTCATATACAAGGAATGGAGTCGACCGCAACAGACCTTTTCAGTCCCCAAGTACATGGTGGTGCGTTACCCCTTTTGAGGAAAGCCTTCTCAAAAAGTGGTCGGCTCCTCTGGTCGTGGACCCCCCCCCCCCCCCCAGTATCCAGGTTAAACAAAGTAACCATGATCCCTGTAGAGGGGACGTCTGCTTTTAAGGGCCCCGCAGACAGGAAGGCCGAGGCAGTGGCTCATTCCTTGTTTACGGTTGTGGGGTCAGCAATGCGACCAGTACTGGCATCCGCACTCAGACACTTACTGAGTGGGCAAAACTTTTTCACTGCGAATTGGGGGAGCAACAGGCTTCCGCTGTCTGTGGGGAACTTGGCTAAAATGCTGGTCGGCTGACCAGGCATCTAAGAAAGCCCTGACGGATCTACCCTTCCTTGACGAACGCCTCATTAGATGACACTATTAAAAATGGCACAGGTGGTAAGAGTACGCTTCTTCCACAGGCCAGGAAGGCGAAGGCTAAGGAGCCACGCCGTAGGCAAGGGCCCTCCCTTTTTTATTTTTTATTTTTTTCTGCTCAAACGGCTTTTTCATCCTCCCAGGGCTTCGGCTAAGCGTCCCCAGCCTGACAGGACAACTTCTGAAGGACAAAAGCGTCCCTGGAACCACAAGCCTGCGCGCAAAAGTGCTACCGCATGAAGGTTTGCCCCACCCGCAACACGGGTGGGGGGATCGCCTCCCGGGAGTTTGCAGCCCAGTGGGCTTCTTTGCTGTCCGACAAATGGGTCTGCGATCTGATTTCCTCAGGCTACAACATAGAGTTTCTCTCTTGGCCACAAAACAGATTCTTCCCCTTCAGCATTCCCGGGCTTGCCGGGAGGCCCTATTGGGGGCAGTAAGGGACCTACTGAGTCACGGGGTGATAGTACTTGTTCTGGAGTTGGACCGCTTCCAGGGGCTCTACTCAAATCTGTTTGTAGTCCCCAAAAAGGAAGGGGGCTGTCCAGTTTTGGACCTAAAAAGCCCTCAATTGCTTTGTAAAAGTACAGAGGTTCAGAATGGAATCGGTTCGCTAAGTAGTCGCTGCATTCCATCAAGGCGGCTCCCTGGCGTATTTGGACATCCAGGATGCGTACCTGCACATCAGAAATTTCTGCGATTTGCAGTCGGGGAAGCCCGCTACCAGGTTGTGGCTCTCCCTTTTGGCTTGGCATCAGCCCCCCGAGTCTTTACCAAGGTATTGGCTCCTGTTTTGGCGTTGCTGCGACAACATGGGATCACGATCGTGGGTTACCTAGATGATCTCCTCCTGAGAGCATCTTCCTCCTCCAGAGTTAGAGGAGGATGTGGCGATCACCATGCAGACCCTGCAGGAATTTGGGTGGCTGTTGAACCTAAAAAAGTCGGTGATGGTACCTAGGTTTACTGCTGGTCTCCATGGAAATGAGTATTCTCCCTTCAGACAAGCTGTAGACTCTCAGAGCTGCAGTAAAACTGCTGATGAACCGCAGGTGGTTGTTGCTATGCTTCTGCATGCAAGTCCTGGGACTCATGGTGGCCCCCTTTGAGGCAGTACCATATGCCCAGTTTGGGACAGATGGGACAAATCTCTGTTGTCCCTGGATCAGCAGATTCAGGTGAGCCAGTTAGTCAGGGATTCCCTGCTCTGGTGGCTGAGGTCCCCGGCACTTCGGTCTGGAAAGTCATTCCTACCTCGGAAATGGACTGAGATCACAACGGACACCAGCCTAACCGGCTGGAGTGGAGTAATGGGAGTTCAGTCGACCCAGGGCCTCTGGTCGGTGGAGGAATGCAAGTTGCTGATCAATGTGCTCGAGCTGATGGTGATCAGGCTATGCCTCTCCACGTGGTCGATTTTTATTTTTTTTTTTTAAAGTTCGAGGGCTTCAGATCAGGATCCAGTCAGACAACGTCACGGTGGTGGCATATGTCAATCACCAAGGAGGAACAAGAAGCTTGGCTGCTGCACGGGAGGTCACTCGCATCCTTCAGTGGGCAGAGCGACATGTACCGGCCCTATTGGCCATGTACATCCCGGGAGTGGAGAACTTGAAGACGGACTTTCTAAGTCGCCAAATGCTGGACCCAGGAGAATGGGTGTTGCATCCGGAGGTGTTCAGGCTTCTGTGCCTGCGATGGGGCACACCAGACGTGGATCTTCTGGCTTCTCGTCTCAATCGGAAGGTAACGAGATTCGTGTCCAGGACAAGAGATCCTTGGGCAGACGCATCAGACATGCTGGTGGCTCAGTGGGATCAATACCAGGTGATCTATGCCTTTCCTGTTGAAACTGTTACCACCTCTGCTCCGCAGAGTGGCGGCCGAGGGGATTCCAGTAATTCTGATTGCCCCAGCGCCCCTGGTACGCAGACCTAGTGCACCTTGTGGCGGATGCCCCATGGCGACTGCCGTTACGAGAGGACCTGCTGTCTCAAGGTCCGATTCTCCATCCTGCTTTACCATCGCTGGTTTTAATGGCATGGCTGTTGAGAGCCAGGTGTTGAACTGGGGTCTTTCGGACTTGGTGATTCCAACTATGCTGAGAGCATGGAAATCATCTTCTCGGAAGGTATATAATCATACCTGAAGGGCCTACATCTCCATGTGTGAGGAGAAAGGATGGCATCCGCGCTCCTTTTCTATATCTAGGATCCTGCTGTTTCTACAGCAAGGAGTAGACCAGAAATTGGCTTTAAGCACCATTAAGGGACAGATATCAGCTTTGGCTGTCTTTTTTTATTTTTTTTAGGTGGTGTTGCGTCCGCAACCTTCTTTTGTGCCGAAGGTGGTTTCGGCGTTCCACATTAATGAAGACATTGTGTTCTCATCTCTGTGTCCTAAACCGACACATCCTAAAGAGGTGGCCCTCCATTCCCTGGACGTGGTTCGGGCTCTGAGGGTGTATTTGTTTGCTACAGCTCCCTTTCAGAAGTCGGACTCCTTGTTTCAGTGGCTGGTCTGAATAAAACGCATGGTGGTCTCGTTGGCCACCATTTCCAGGTGGATCAGACAGATTGTAGTACAGTCCTACGCAGGTCATGACCCACTCCACCAGGGCACTAGGAACGTCTTGGGCCTTCCGACATCAAGCTTCTGTTGCTCAAGTGTGTAAAGCGACGACTTGGTCGTTTGTCCACACCTTTACAAAATTCTACAAGGTAGATGTCCGTGCATTGGCTGATGCCTGTTTTGGCGACCAAAGTTTTGCAGGAGGCCATGTAATTGCAATTGCACTTACGTTTTTTTTTTTTCCCCTGGTTTTAAGAAATGCGCTGTTGCATTTGTTACCGCAAGTTAGGAGGCGGGGTAAAGTTTGGTGTGTGTGTGTGTGTGTGTGTGTGTGTGTGTGTGTGTGTGTGTGTGTGTGTGTGTGTGTGTGTGTTTTTTTTTTTTTTTTTTTTTTTTTTTTTTTTTTTTTTTTTTTTTTTTTGCTAGTTCCCGCATGCCATTTTGGGTGAAGTTTTTAAGCCATTTGGCACTGCTTGGGGACGTCCCGATGGTCTAAAAGGAGCTATGTCAGTCGGTGAATGTATGTTGCTGGACTTTGAGTGGTTATACCATAAAGATGCCTGCAGGTTTAGGTATCATCCTGGCATCTTTCTTTTCAGCCAGTGGTCAGCTTTCATGTAAAAGCAATCCTAGTGGCTAATTAGCCTCTAGACTGCTTTTAACAAGCAGCGGGAGGGCATGTTCCATCTTCCACGGTTTTCTCTGGCTCTCCTGCCCCAACGGGGAACCTGAGAATGCAGCTGGTGGTTCTGACAGTAGAGCTGATCAGAGAATAGAATGGCTCCAATCATCTCTATGGCCTAAGAAACCGGAAGTTACGAGCATTTCATGACTTCGATTTTGCTAGATATAAACGGCTCCATTGGGAAAGCATTATCTCACACATCTCTTGGTGTGGTCAGATACTTTGAGGGCAGAGGAGAGATCTAGGGTCTATTAGACCCCATTTTTTTTTTTTTCCCCCAAAAAAAAGTACCTGTCATTACCTATTGCTATAATAGAGGATATTTACATTCCCTGAGAACAATAAAAATGATAGATTAAAAAAAAAAAAAACACCCCTGTCCCCCCTTGCTCTCTCACAAAGGCAAACGCAAACATCGGCCTGGCGTCATATGTAAATGGCAATTGCACCATGCATGTGAGGTATCACACCGAAGGTCAGATTGAGGGCAGTAATTTTAGCAATAGACCTCCTCCATAAATCTAAAGTGGTAACCTGTAAATGCTTTTAAAAATGTATGTAGTTTGTCGCCCCGCTGCACGTTTTGTGCGCAATTTTAAAGCATGTCGTGTTTAGTATCCATGTACTCGGCCTAAGAATTTTTTATTTTATGCCATCAAACATTTGGGCAATATAGTGGGTTTTAGTGCATTAAAATGAAAATGTGTTTTTTTCCCAATTAAAAAAAAATAAAAAATATGTAAACATTATTTTATATTTTGCCAGAAAAATTCAAGTGTCAGAAAGGGCTTTGTCTTTAAGTGGTTAGAGTGGGTAATGTTTGACGTGTGCATAAAATGCCAGGACAATTCAAACCCCCCAAATTACCCCGTTTTGGAAAGTAGACACCCCAAGCTATATGCTGAGAGGCATGTCCAGTCCATGGAATATTTTATATTTTGACACAAGTTGCGGGAAAGACCATTGTATTTTATTTATTTTTTTGCACAAAAAATTATCACTAAATTTATATATTGCTCAAACATGCCATGGGCATATGTGAAATTACACCCTAAAATACATTCTGTTGCTTCTCCTGAGTACGGGGATACCACATGTGAGACTTTTTGGGAGCCTAGTCGTGTACGGGACCTCGAAAACCAAGCACCACCTTCAGGCTTTCTAATGGTGTAAATTTTGGATTTCACAGTTTGAGGCCATGGAATGCCCAGATGGCACAACACCCTCCCCCAAAATGACCCCATTTTGGAAAGTAGACACTCTAAGCTATGTGAGAGGTATGGTGAGTATTGTGTAGATCTCACTTTTTGTCACAAAGTTTTAAAAATTGAAATTCCTTAATTTTCAGAAACAAATGAGAGCTGCAGAATACTCAACATGCTTCTCAGCAAATGACCTGGGTTGTCTACTTTCCAAAATGGGGTAATTTTGCTGGACTTTGTGCCATCTTGGCATTTTATGGCCTTCAAAACTGTGATAGGTAGTGAGTAGTTAAATCAAAAATGTAAGCCCTTAAAAATCCTGAAGGCGGTGATTGGTTTTCGGGGGCCCCATACGTGGCTAGGCTCCCAATGTCTCCCACACATGTGGTATCCCTGTACTCAGGAGAAGCAGCATTCAATGGGCTCAACATGCCTCTTAGCAATTTCCTCAGGGTGTCTACTTTTCAAAATGGGTTAATTTTGGGGGGGGGGGGGGGGCTTGTACTGCCTGCCATTTTAGCATCTCAAGAATTGAGATAGGCAGTCATAAACTAAAAGCTGCATAAATTCCAGAAAATGTACCCTAGTTTGTAGATGCTATAACTTATGCGCAAACCAACAAATATACGCTTAACTATTTATTTATTTATTTTTTTACCAAAGACGTGGCTAAATACATTTTGGCCTAAATGTATAACTAAAATTGAGGCAATCGAATACCATCAAAAGAAAGCTCTGTTTGTATGAACAGAAGGACGCATGTTTAGTTTGGGTACAACATTACATGACCGCGCAATTGCCAGTTAAAGCAGCGCAGTGCGAAATTGTAAAGTTCTCTGGTCAATGAGCTGCCAAATGGTCCGGGGTTAATGCTTTGCCCTATAAAGAAATCTATGCTCATAGGAGCTGCCCAGCCAAATATGGGAAAATTTGGGACTCCTGGTTAGAAAATGCAGCCACATGCAATGACACAACCGAATGTGCCCCTGAACATTCAACCCAATGGGTAATCTTCCCCCTATAATACACCCAGTAGTTGGGCCACTCCTGTATGTGGATTTAATTATTGTATTTGTGTGATGCGTGAAGAAATGTATGTGCCTTATTGAAAATGTTGTCTACTGTGACTTTTAGGCCTCATGCACACGGACGTTTTTACAGCCGCTTTTTTGAGCTTTTTTTGCAGCTTAAAAAGGCCTGTCCATGTTAGTCTATGGCTTCATGCCCACCTAGGCGTTTTTGAGCTGCAAATGGCATAGGCGTTTTTAAGCTGTAAAAAAAACCCAGGACCAGTGCGTTCCGTGGCGTGGAGCTAGAGCTGTAAAAACGCGAATCGCGGGAAAACGCGCAAAAACGCGCATAAACGCGCAACATATTTTCTTTGTTTTCTGAGTCCTATAGCCAAGAGATGTGTTTCTTAAAAAAAGCTACTTAACGCTAACGCTAAAAAACGCGCAAAAACGCCAATGCAAAACGCGGTAAAAATCACAACGATTTTTCCAGGCGTCGGAGCTAGCTTTGCAGCCAGTTTTTTAAAACGTCCGTGTGCATGAGCACTTATATTACCTCTTTGATTGTAATACCAATGTCCATACTCTGTAAATGTAAACGCTGCTTGAATAAACAACCACATTATTTGTAAAAAAGAAATGCATATTCAAAGCAAAAAGAACTTGTCTGGTTTGGTAATGCTGTTGAAGCGCATTTTCATAAGCTGACCTGTCTAGTCAGGATTGAAATAGTTATTCAGTTTTACTTGTGTTGCATTCATTTTTCTCTTGTGCGTAAACATTAACAGATTTGTTGATCTGCTCTACCAAGCTGGCTTGGATATTTTCCATATTTTGCTATTGGTTGGAGGTTTTAAGTCCTTTTATTTTACAAAAAAAAATAAAAATACTTTCATTCATAGTAAGCATGATTTCAGGAAATGTTATTACTACCGTGTTTCCCCAAAAATAGGACATGCCCATAAAATAAGCCGTAGCAGGATTTCTAAACATTTGCGCAATCTAAGCCATACCCCAAAAAATAAGAAATCGTGAAAAGCGTGGAGTGGTAAAAGACGGGCAGCCCTTATCTTGGAGGTGACCAGAGAGTTGCGGGTAGCCCCATCAACAAGGTTGGCTCCCCCTGTCAGGTCCCGGTTGCTCTGTGCATGCTGCAAGCTGAGGCATAGAGGAAGAGATAGAACGTAAAAATTTCCTCAGTGAAGTGATGAGCAGGATGCTCTGCTTTAGGCATTGTGACCTCAGGGGAAGAAGTAAAGCTGTGGCTGCCGTTTTACTCAGCACTGTGGGTTTCTCTCCTTCAGCAACAGTCTGTGGGCCTCTCACTCCCCACAAACGCCAGTAAAGCTGCTGCTTAATAAAAATAGGACATCCCCTGAAAATATGCCATATTGTGTCTTCTTGAGGAAAAATAAATGTAAGACCCCTTTCACACCGCCCATAGCGTGGGCGGTAAAACGCCGCTATTTTTAGCAGCATTTTATCGCCGGATTTGCGGCGCATTTTGGCCACTAGCGGGACGCTTTTAACCCCCCCCCCCCCCCGCTAGCAGCTGAGAGGGTTAAAACCGCAATAGCGGCGTTTTGCCGGCGGTATTACAGCGTTGCTCCATTGATTGATTTCAGTGGTGGAGCAGCGGTGGAGGAGCGGTAAACGCACCGCTCCAAAGAAGCTGCTGGCAGGACTTTTCACTGATGTTCTGCCAGCGCACCGCTGTAGTGTGAAAGCCCTCGGGCTTTCACACTACAAACAATGGTGCAGCTTTTTTAGGGCGGATTGCAGGCGCTATTTCTAACGCTATAGCGCCTGCAAAACGCCCTGGTGTGAAAGGGGTCTAAGACGGTGTCTTATTTCCGGGGAAACCTAGTAGTTATGCATTGTGAATCTAAATCCGTGTGTGTGTGTTGGGGGTGTTTTTTTTTTTTTTTTTTTTCCTCATAGGTTGTTTTAGGGCATTTGCTGGGGTTCGATGAATAGCAGCAGTGAGGACGGGGCCATGCATTTTTTTTCATCGCAAAGCACTTTTAGCTTTTTAAAAAAAAAAAAAAAAAAAAAAAAAAAACTTTATTGAAATGTTAAATTGCCATTTATTCACTATAAGTTGCTCTGCTTCAGTGTGGTGTGGTTTGATAAGGTACAGTGTGAAAAATGCAAACTATATTATGTGCAGCATATATTCACACCCAGATCACAGCCCACCTCAAAGCAGCATTGTGGTGTGAGCAGGGTATATAGTAAACAATTGTTCTGTATCCTGGTGTTCAATCTGCGTTGATCTGTGCTAATCGCCACAGCTCAGCTGATGTGGTGTGAACAAGCCCTTAGTCTTTTTTCTGTGGTTGTTATGTCACATACTTTCCAAAGTGTTCCCATTCCAAAACAGGATATCGACATCCTAAAGAAGTGCCTTAGCAGGTTGTATATGCAGGAGAATAGTGTCAATGATATAACAGCAGGCAGTATGTGCAGTATTGGAGTACGAAAGGTATGAAGGCAGGTAGCATGTTTAGGAGAGAAGTACAGAAAGTATGATGTATTGTGGTTGATTTACTAAAACTGGAGACTGCAAAATCTGGTGACGCTCAACAAAACTAAAAAAAACTGGAAGCCGAATGGTTTCTATGCAAATGCTTAAACAAGCTGAAGTTAGAAGCTGATTGGCTATCATGCACAGCAGCACCAAATTTAGCACTCTCCAATTTTAGCAAATTGACTCCATAGAGTCTTAAGGGGTTAACCTACATGAACTGGATGCTGTGGTCAAAAAGTTAAGGAATGTGCTTGGGAACTTCCATCCTTCTCCAGGAACAAAATCCCAGTCTAGTTGGGTGCTACTCAGCCATTCACAGGTAGCTTTGTATTCCCCTGAGGTGGAAGGGTGGGCCCCGAGAGTGGGATGGGAAATTCCTGCCCTGCTGCTGGAAAACAGCACTGTATACTGTGTGACCCTGATGCTATGCACAGACAGCATGCCCAGAAACACCAGATGTGGAAGCTTTGCGTTTGGTCACAGAACTGAAACAAAGTATGAAGCAAATAGTTTAGACCAAGTGCGTCCACATGAACTATCTAAAATTCACCAAAACCTGGCGTTGGGCTTTAACTCTCATACAATGGTAACTGATGGGTTAATGCGCATACTCCTGTGGTACTCTGGCTTAGAACTGTGTGTGTGTGTGTGTGTGGTGAGAGAGACTGCAGAATTGACAGGATCATTAACTAGAAACCTGTGTAAAGGCTAAGTTCACTTTTTTTGTAGAAAAAAATTGTGTGTGTATACACACACACACACACACACACACACACACACACACACACACACACACACACACACACACACACACGTCTTTTTGCAGGTAAAAAAAAAATTCCATTTATTTTTGCTAGGAGCCTGCAAAGCATTGCACCTGTGATCAGCAGATCGGTTGCATATCCAAAAGACATGCAGGTAGGTTAATTGGCCCCATTATATGAATGGGGACCTTGGATTGTGGGCTCCTTGAGGGTAGAGACCGATGTGAGTGTGCAATGTACAGGGATAGGGACAATTGTAGACACTCACTCAGGCTGAACTGGATGGACTGGTGTGTCTTTATTCAACCTTACTAACTATGTAACTATATTGCTGCATCTGTTAGATGTTTCACCCTGGACGTGGCTGTTGCATATTACGAAAGGCGAACTTCTCCATTTCAGGCCATACTAAAGACATAAGGCTACCTTCATATTGGCGATTAGGGCTGGTGTGAATTGTAATAGCAGGAATCTGAGATTCCTGCTGTGGCACTTGGCAGATAGGTGTGCCCCGTCGCTGGCCCTGTTCATTATAATGACCAGTTACTGGGTGCTGCACCTATTTTCAGCTCTGCACAACCAGCGATTTACAAGTGGTGATTGCTGCTGGACACACACAAATTGTGTCCAGCAGCGATCACTGTGCAGATAGACACGAATGACAGGAACTGCAGCTACAATTCACGCTGGCTTTAATCTCTGGTGTGAACTTAGTCTAACTGAAATATTTGGTTTGAAAAGTCCATTAGTTGAATTATTAATCAATATGTACATTTCATTTTCATACATCATGGGACACAGTGTCAGGCTAATATTCATTACCTGCTGGGTTCTACACCATCTCCAGGTGAATGGACACTGGTAGACCAAAGGTCTTTAGACAGGAAGTGATCCCCTATTAACCCTATTAACCCCTCCCATACAGAAAGTATGTGTGTGTTTTTTTTTTTTTTTTTTTTTTTTTTTACCAGTGTCTGCAAGGTGGATGGCACGGTTTGTTTGAGCTCTCTGCGCTCCAGGTCTCTATTCCCACAAACTGTTCTTAAAGTGGTTGTAAACTCTCCCCCACAACTTTGTCCCATGTAAATCGGCATAAAAAACCCCAATGAACATTGCTTGTAGATATCTCCTTACTTGCTTAGTATTGTTGTAATCCTTTTTGTTCTTTGGAATGACGTCACTGAGCATGCCCAGATTTCCCCTGATTTACGGTACACTCTCTATGTGCTTGTCTGTCTATTATCAGGACTTCCTACGACAGACCACTTAAATCCCAGGAGGCTGCATAATCACTCAGAGCTTCTTCCTACACCTCATGTGACCATGTGACATCACATGCAGTGTAAACCTGGCCATTACTGCAGTGTTATCAGCTGAAGCTGATAAGACTGACAAAGGCAAACAGACAATCGGCACAAGTAAATACTATGAAATAAAACAAGTCCGCTATGAACAGGGAAGCAGGGTTGCCATAGAAACGTTGGATTGAGAAGGAAGCTTGCTTAACAGTACAGGAAGTGCTCCATGTAAGGGCGGAAATGCACTCCACTGTGGACTCAGAAAACGATACTTAAGATGGCGCTGCCTAACCCCAGGAAACAAGTGTTTTTTTTTTTTTTTTAAAGTTTCTTTAAACAGTAAGTAATATGCAATTTGGGCTGGATTACAGTGGCTATAGTTTGATAATTACTTATTATAATGGACTAAATGAAAAGAAGCATCAGAGTGGGAGAGTTTACTTCCTCTTTAAATGAATCAAGGGATTGACCGATCGGATCCATTTGGCACAGGCCTTATATGCTTAAATGGTGTCCGAGTGGAATCCTGGACACCACAGCACTAAGGCATTCCTGTAGGGTGCTGTACAGGTTCAGGGAGTGGACCCTACACCGGAAAATGGTACCCAGAAGGTCCTCAAGTGACAGGAACCCGCCGTGATGGGTGAAGTTTGGGCTCTTAGTTTCTAAGCTACCCTGCGCCTGGATAGGCAAGTGAAACCTCTTTATTTTATTTTATTTTTTATTGTGGGGTGTCCCAGTGATTGTAACGGTCAGTCAAGTTGGCTAAAGGCTGGATACCTGTGTGCGGTGACCACAAGGGGGCGTTTTAGGCTAGCTGGGTGTGTTTGCAACTTGTACCTTGTTTTGCTTGTATCTGGCTGTTTTTTACCTGTATGATGGCACACTTCTCCTTGGTTCACCATGGCGCACGTGCCTTTGCAAGAGTGCTGTTGTGCTCAGCAGTTTGTTTGGCGGCCATGGTGCACGTGCATTCGCAAAAGCGCCTCTGGACTTAGTTTGTCTGGCAGCCATGACGCATGCTGCTTCGCCCGCACATGCGCAGTAGCCTTTATCTGGGCACACGAAGATGTGCGTCATACACGAATACAGCCATGCCTGTTCGCCGGAACCACGCACATACATGCACGCACAGAACGTACTGGCGCACACCCAGCTTATTTAAGCTGTGTAGGCTAAGCATGCGGTGCTTCCAGAAGACCGCTGTGGGATGCAGAGCAGGCTCTGAAGAGGCACTTGCAGCAGTTCATTTCTCCTTACCCTGGTCATGTGAGTCGCCAAGTGTTGCTTGGCAGGTTAAAGGTGCTTGGCAAGATTGTTACATAGGGGCTTGGTGAGCCCTATTAAAGGGTCTCCCTAGTGAGGTTTTTTTAATACTACACCCAAGTGCAGGCTGATATCCCCACTCAATGTCAAGGACATCATATGACGCCTTAAGGTATTGAAGTGGTTAATGGGCTAAAGGGAGAGTACCGACTACAGATACCAGTCTCTCAGTCTACCAGACGTACTGCCCATAATTCCAGGGTCCATTCTGTGCCTGACCATTTCCCCTGAGCTATGAGCCCTTCTAGGATCGCGCCCCAGCCTGAGAGACTGGTGTGCTGTTCTAGCAGTGAAGTCCATTGTTGCTTTTTGGCTGAGGGCAGCTTAGTGGGTGATGAGGCTGGGGAGGCAGCTCTTGCCTCTGTCAGATGAGAAGGAGGAGAGGGAGGCTTTAGCTGTTAACTCCTCAATGTCAGAGTGACAGTCTCTGGGCAGTGGTTGTGGTGAGGCAGGGTGGCCGTTGTCCATGTTGCTATCTTGGACTGTGTGCAACGGCGTCAAGAAGAAAATCTGTGAGGCGGCAGGGACCCGCTGTCTGCAATCGCCGCTGGTGTGCAGGGATCTTCTCCTCCCTGGGAATTGGCAGGCGGGAATGCAGAGAGCCGGGTTTTTCAGCCTGTGAAGCAGAGCAGTAGCAGGTAACGTGGCCATACTGCTCGGTGGCCAGGACAGCCCCCCCCCCCCCCCGCTCCTCTCATCTGCCTCTCTCATGCAGCCAGCCCGCCAAAGCAGCTGTGGCCCGCCGGTTAGGCAGGGACCCTGCGGCAAGAGACTTGGGGGCTATAGCCACCCCTAGCGATGCCACTGCTTGATAGATTATATTAAAAGTCACTTTCCAGTAAGATTCCCAGATGTGTGCATTGAATAGATGATTCTGAAGGTCTTGTGCATTTCTGATGGGGATCGTGTACGAGTGATTTTAATCTGAACCAGACTGCTATGAATCTATATAGGAAATGACTTGTGGGGTTATCAGATTGCTTTTATAGCTCAGGAAGGTGTGTTTTTTTTTTTTTTTCTTTTTTTTTCTTTGTTTTTTTTTTTTTTTTTCCTAGTTGGAGTAAATTGGACTACATTTTATAGCCCATATTTATAACGGGGTGTTTTGACTTGCAATTTGACATGTCAAGTCGCTGCCTGTTGCCGGCAATGGCACAGTCGAAGTGGTGCGACGCAGACTTTGTGGCTCCGCACCGATTCCCAAAAGTAGTTCCTGCACTACTTTTGGCAACTTCAGGGGGGGGGGGGGGGTTATTTTAATAGACATCTGGACAAAAACCCCCACAGATGTCTCTGAAATCGCTACCAAAGTTGAACTGACATGTGGGTTTGAAATTATGCGAGTTCAGCTCATGTTTTAAAACCTGCATCCATGTAAACCTAGGCTCAGAAGTGTTTTTGCTTCATTATGAAATCAAAATGATTTCCTATGACCATCGGCTCCATCTAGTAGCCATAATGCGGTATATTGCTGATTAATACCATTTTTTGTTTGAATGAATAACATTTGACCTGGAAATAATATATCCGAATAACATTCATTTCCGCAATGACTGTATATGCAGTTTCAAAAGGGTGAATTGCTCTGCAGAAATTTTAATAAATGCATTCCTGCCTGTGGCAGTGTGTGTGTGTGTGTGTGTGTGTGTGTGTGTGTGTGTGTGTGTTTTTTTTTCTTTTTTTTTATTATTTATATCAGACTAATAGACTTCTTTTTAGCGTTCCTTTTTTTTTTTTTTTTTTATTCCATTAGCCTAGAGCACAGGTTTCTAAACTGGCGGTCCTCCAGCTGTTGACAAAGTCCCATGAGGCATTGCAAGGCTGACGGTTACAAGCATGATGGGACTTGTAGTTCTGCAACAGCTGGAGGGCTGCCAGTTTGACACCCCTGACCTAGAGGCACTGTTTTTAGAGGACCTATGTATCATTATTTTATTTTTTTTCCCCTGTTTATATAATGGTCTTCAATGTGTGTTTTCCTTCTGAAGAAAACCTTGGAACATTTGCTCCACAGATTCTTGTGTTCCCCAAGTTCACTGCATTTTTTTCCTGGAGAGGTTATGACAGTTGGAATCGCTGCACTGTGCTGATTACTGGACTATGAAAGTTCATTTTGCTCTCCTAGTAATTACAGATTTCTGTCAAGATTTTCCCAATTGGTTACTATGGCAACTGTGTAATAGCTCATCTGAAAAGCTGTCACAGTGATTTAAAAGGATTTGAGCCTTTCCAACGCATTGCTTTGCCATTACTACTTTCCCACCCACCAATCTATAGGGTTACTATGACAACTAGGGTTTTTTATTTTTTTTATTTTTTTTTTTAAGCTTCTTTTCCTATAATGTACAGTAAGCGTGTACAGTTTGAATTTATAATATTCAACTGACCTAAGCGGTTTGCTGGGGTTTTGTAGAAACCTGAAAAAAATCTGATCATGTCCACTTAACAAAACAGTTGCATATGGGCAGTGCAAGGTGTGCACCATCGTTATGTAAGCATCCTGAATAAAAATGAGGATTCTGCTCAAAATCATTAAGTGCAATCATGTAGTTGCCTGTATACCATTTTTTCCTTTTTTATGATGGGAGAATAGCGAAATAATTGTGCACAGACAACAATAGTGAAGACCTGGCTAAATTGCCCTGGCAGGGACATGGTCTGGAACCTTTTCTGAACAACGTTTCATTCTTTACCGTTTAAAAAAAAAAAAAAAAAAAAAAAAAGTTAGCCCAATAATGTGAAAGATGAAGTTGTGCAGAGTAAATCGATACCTAACATGTCAAGCTTCAAAATTGCACACGCTCGTGGAATGACACCAAACTTCGGTACTTAAAAATCCCCAGGCAATACCTGACATATGTGGTTTCAACACCGTTTTCATATGTGGGCGGGACTTGCGTATGTAGTGAGATATGGGATCAAGAAGACCCCACATCTCATCTCTAGGCTGGGAAGCCAAAAATAAACCATCACGGCTTCCCAGCTGAGGCGGCGCCAATTTTTTTTTTTTTAATGCAGAGGCCGGGTGTGACGTCATAACATCGCACCCAGCCTCTGACAATCATAGACACTCCGGCAACCATCTGGTCTGCCGGAAATCTCTATGGTGGATATCCGGGGCCAGTGGATCCGTTCTAACTCGCCAAATGCATCTGTGAGTCGGTAGAAGCAAGGGAGGCTGCCCGTAATAACAATCAAGTGGCTGACACGATGCTATGATCATTCCTGTGGTGTAGGGAATTGCCGGCTGAAACCCGCAATATCTGAATGATGTCTCTAGCTGCAGGCATCATTCAGATATACCCCCATATAGCCCAGGACATCCTAGGATGTCCAGCTGTCGGCAAGTGGTTAAATGTAATACAAATGCATATGGAAGAAAAATTTAGTGTACTTCAGTGAGCCTGATTTATGCAATTGCAGTGCTTTCACTTGCGTTAATACATATTGCATGCTGCATTTTAATAAAAAGAAATGCTGCCAAAAAATGCACCATGTTCACACTGTGAGCCCCAAGGATATATGTAGCTAGGCTTTCCTGGGGGTTTTTTTTTTTTTGTTGTATGTTTGTGAGGTATGTGAAGTTCACATAGCTCACAAACATACCAAAAAAACAGGAAAGCCTAGCTACATATATCCACATTGTGAACTAATACATGCTTAGGGTCATCGGTGTACGCGAAGAAGCGTTGGTTCAAACGCCAGTCTGTGTCTTAAAGGCATTATAAACCTTCCTACCTGCACGTTGTGCTTTTCACCTCCTTGTGTGCACATTGATCATGTAGCTTCATTGTGTTATGTGTTGCCATGTGTGCACAACCTGTAGTAAAGTACATTTTCACATTCCTTTGTCAGCAATTTCTTACTTCTTCAAACATCAGACCTGCTGCATGGCACTGCACAGGTTAATGCATGGTCGCTGCCTATAGTCTGACCCTCCCTATGAAGAAACAACATATCCCACAAGCCCTGGGTCTCTCAGTCTTCTAGTGTTCTGCAGGTGAAAGAAACAGGCAGAGCAATGAAGGGAAGATATGTATTTTATCACAATAGCACTCCCATACTTGTGATGTAACCTAGAGAAATGGTGAGGTGTGGATTGTACGATGCATGATCTGAAACAAGAAGTTGCCAGACCCTGCACCTAGGTGAATGAAGTGTAGAGGAATCAATCAGCCATAACTCTACATGCTGCAACCACATGAGCTTATATAGGACTACTTTAACCACTTGCCGCCCGCCCTAGAACAAAATGACAGCGGCAAAGTGGTTTCAAAATCCTGACCGGACGTCATATGACGTGATCAGGATTTTGAGCCGCTGCGCACCCCCGGGGGCGCGCATTGCGGCGATTGTTGTTGCGGGGTGTCAGTCTGACACCCTGCAACTACGATCTCGGTAAAGAGTCTCCAACGGAGACTCTTTACCACGTGATCAGCCGTGTCCAATCACGGCTGATCACAGTGTAAATGGGAAGAGCCGGTGATCGGCTTTTCCTCACTCGCGTCTGTCAGACGCGAGTAGAGGAGAGCCGATCGGCTGCTCTTCTGACGGGGGGGGGGTGGGGGGGGGTCTGTGCTGATCACTTATCAGAGCAGCCCCCCCGAGGATGCCCACACTGGACCACCAGGGACGCCACCAGGGATGCCCAGGACAATGTATGCCAATCAGTGCCCACAATGGGCATCACTGATTGGCATGTATTATTGTTTGGCACTGGCATCCATTAGTACAGTATATTATAATACAATGCTGCCTATCGGTGCCCATCCGTGCCGCCTATCGGTGCCACATATCAGTGTCCATCAGTGCCACTTCATTGGTGCCACCTCATTGGTGCCCATCAGTGCCGCCTTATCATTGCCCATCAGTGTAACCCCATCAGTGCCCATTAGGCTGCATTCACACCTGAGCGTAGCGTTTTCAAGCGGTTTTTACCGCGATTTGCTGCAAATTTGTTCAGGGCAAAAGGTCACCAATGTTAAAAGAAGAAAAACGCCCAAATCAGCCCGATTCACGCGACAAAAAAGGGTCCGCAACTTGTTTTGAGCTTCAGGCGTAGGGCTTCAGGTGACTTGGAGTGGAGATGTGAACCATATCTATTGAGAACAATGGATTTTTTCCCCTCCAGCGTTTTGTAGCTTCAGGCGTCAAGCTACAAAACGCTCAGGTGTGAATGGGGTCTTAGTGAAGGAGAAAACTTACTTATTTACAAAGTTTTGAAACTGAAACAAAAAAAACGTATATTATTTTATTTATTTTTTTTTCAAAATTTTCGGTATTTTTTTTTATTTGTTTAGCAAAAAATAAAAACCGTAGAGGTGATCAAATAACACCAAAAGAAAGCTCTATTTGTGGGAAAAAAATGATAAAAATTTCATTTGGGTACAGTGTAGCATGACCGCGCAATTGTCACTCAAAGCTCAAAATTGGTCTGGGCAGGAAGGTGTTTAAGTGCCCTGTATTGAAGTGGTTAACCACTTCAGCCCCGGAAGGATTTACCCCCTTCCTGACCAGAGCACTTTGAGATTCGGCACTGAGTTGCTTTAACTGACAATTGCGCGGTTGTGTGATGACGTACCCAAATAAAATTGACATTCTTTTCCCCCCACAAATAGAGCTTTCTTTTGGTGGTATTTTGATAGCCTCTGCAGTTTTTATTTTTTGTGCTATAAACCAAAAAGCGTAAATTTTGAAGAAAACGCAATTTTTTTTTTATTTGCTATAATATCCCAACCCCCCCCCCCCCCCCCCCCCGAAAAAAAAAATCGCAATAAGAGTATATTGCTTGGTTTGCGCAAAAATTTATAGTGTCTACAAAATGGGGGATAGTTTTATGGCATTTTTTTTTTTTTATTAGTAATGGCGGTGATCTGTGTGTCTTTTTTTTTTTTTTTTTTTTTTTTTTTTAATGAATAAATAACATATAATTGCCTCCACTCTGCAGTTTGTATTGCACAGTGGCCCACCATCATCTTCTGGGGTCCCCCAAAGGCGATCGGGGCTCCTCCCCTGCATTGGTAAACCCCCTAGGAGAAGTGCTTTCCTGGGGGTTACCTTACAGGCACGCTCCCAAAGAAAAGATCCTACAAGAGGCGGTACAAAAGTATGACAAAAGTACAGCAGAAAAAACAAAAGAAGTTTTAAAAGGGATGTATTAGACTATAAGAATCAGCAAGTATACAAATGGCAAACGGATACCATTTACAGCGATGAAGGAAATTGCATATCCATGGGAGAGGAATCAAGAGAAAACGCACCAACAGATGATAATGAGGGGTGGCAACAACCCACCCCAATTCAGAACAGACCACAGAGAAACAGACAAATTACACACCGAATTGCAGGAGGTCTGACAGGAGTCCAGAAAGGGGACAACAGCCTGCCCAATATGCTAGTATGGACTATTATGATGTCCCTCACACACCACACGTACCAAGACATCGAAACAGATATTCTCCACTTCGAGATCAACACCCCGACACCCCATATAGAGAACAATACCAGGGGAGGAATAGTCGTTTTTTTCACAGAGAACAAGGGCACAGACCCCCTGGCCCAAGAGAATGGACTACCCCATAAGGACCCCCGAATGGGAGGAGACCATTCCGTTACCCAACAAGGAACCAATACCATGGGAACCCCTGGCGGAATGGGGGTTGGAACCCCAGGTGGACGAAACAAGGGAACATAAGAGGAAATCATTTCGAACGACCAGAATTGAAACGGGATGAGAGGAAGGAGTATACATACAGAACACAGAGAAGAGAAGGAGAAAACCTTAGAGGAAAGAGGGGAGGAAACAAGAAAAAGAAGGGAACAGTAGGACAGGGAATGTACAATTTAAAGTGGAGGGCCACCCTGAAAAAAAAAAATACATAAAAAATGAGAAAAAAATCATTTAAAAAAAAAAAAAAAAAAAATGAGAAAAATAATTTTTTTTACTTGCCAGAAATGCCTGTTGCTAGGTACATCATCCTAATCTGCCTCTTCCTCAGCGGAGATCTTCTTTCTTCAGAACACAGCGCATCCCATGCACAAAGCGCTGCGCGACTCGGGCAGTTTCCCTTGGATAGAATGGTGGTGGCGGGACCCGAGAGCCGAGGGACTAGTCGGCCTCGGGCGGCCGACATCACGGGCACCCTGGACAGGTAAGTGTGCTTATTAAGTCAGCAGCTGCTGACTTTTAATTTTTATATAATATAATATAATTTTTTTTTTTTTTAAACCGGCCCTCCTCTTTAAGTACAGCTATATTTGATGAAGAGGAATTGAAAATTTTAGATTTAGGTCTCAAGTATGCCCCAGACAAAGAATTGGATAAGTTCGAGGCCTACATAGACCTACAGAAATTCATTAGGAAGCTGAATATCAAAAAAAATTTTGCTAAGAAGGAACAAGAACAAAGAACGGATCTAAACAGTGTTTACAAACACTCTAACCTTTAAAAATAATTCCACCTTTAATCCTAAAGTACAACAAAATGATAGTATAACGGTGTTCAAGAAAATGGTGGAGAAGGACCTCAAAGAATTGGAGATTAAGAAAACAAAAGGAAGGGGCATGTGGAAAACCATTAAACAATTGGAGAAAAAGAAAAATATAGTAATACATCTGGCAGACAAGGGAGGAGGTTTAGTAATACTGGACAAACTATTGGCCGTGGAAGACGCATACAAAAAACTGAAGGGTAATGCGAAGAAGGAGGAATATGAAAAGCGACTCAAAACATTTGTCAAAAAAGAATACAATAAGGGAATATTAAACAAGGAGGCAAAGTACCTAACCCCAAACGCAGCAAAAACTCCTGTAATATATTATGTGCCAAAAATACATAAAGATGAGAAGAATCCCCCTGGAAGTCCCATAATCAGTGGTATTGAGTCCCTGTTTTCAAGATTAGGGGAGTATATTGATGGTTATTTACAACCTCTAGTGGCAGAGGGAAAATCGTATTTAAAAGATGGCAAACAGCTCCTTGTAGAATTAAGAGATATGAACATAGTGCATGAAGATATACTAGTTACTATTGACGTCAACTCACTATATACTAATATTAAACGGGAACATGCTCTGAGTAGTACAGAATGGGCGTTACAACAACAGTCGGATCTTAAACAGGAACAAATCAATTTTATTGTGGAGGGCCTAAAACTGGCAATGACACACAATTATTTCTGGTACCAGGGTACATACTACACCCAAACCAAAGGTGTAGCCATGGGAGCGAAGTACGCTCCCAGTGTGGCAATTCTTTTCCTTAACAGATGGGAAGAAGAACAAATCTATAGCGTACCGAGAAAGAGAACCTAAAACTGTACCGCAGGTACATAGATGACATTATTTATCATTTGGAGACGTTCAGTGGAAGAACTGGAAAATGTATTTGAGATCAGTCAAAATGCATACAACATTTCCTTTACTGGAAATTGGAACATACAAAGCATAGACTACTTAGATTTACAGATTTTTAAACAGAATGGCCAAATAGGCACACATACTTACTTACTTTAAGGCCACTGACCATAATGGGTATATCACAACCAACAGTTTTCATCACCCAAAATGGATGAATATCCCCAAAGGGCAACTAATGCGGATACACAGAAATTGCAGTAATCAGGCAGATTTTGAGAAGCATGCCGATGAAGTTATACAAAGATTTGTTGCTAAGGGATACAAAAAGAAGGAATTATGTGATCTAAAAGGAAAAGTGAGCCAAATGGAAAGAAACAGATTAATTGATGGGGTACCAAATAAACGACAACAAAAGAATAACAAAAAAGTGGAAACGGCGTTCCTGACAGGATACAACCGACAATATAAGGCCTTAGAACATATTTTCAGAAAACATTGGCCTATTTTACAATCAGACGAAACACTAAAAACCACATTACCAAAGAAACCAGTCTTTATATACAGGAGAGCGCCCACGCTTAGAAACAAATTGGCAAAAAACACCATTGACCCACCAAAACGCATAAAAATCTTTGAAAATCTAAAGGGATTCTTTAAATGTGGAATATGTCTCCCTTGTAGAGCTAGTGCAACAACTACTAAGAAGAAGTCCCAGTTCATATCTTTCACCAACGGAAAGGAATTCAAAATTAATGAGCTTATTACTTGCAACAGCACCTTTTGTAATTTATGTAATTGAGTGTCCATGCCGGAAACAATATGTGGGGAGGACTACACGGCAGCTGCATATAAGAATTAGGGAACACATTAAGAACATCAAAAAAGATACAACAATCATAGTGTCTCCAGACACTTCAGGGATTACCATGGCCGAGACCCTAGACACATGACCTTTTACGGAATTGATAAAATAAAGGGCCATAGGAGAGGACAGAAAAGTAAAAGTGTCACGAAACGAGACTGAGTGGATATTTTGTTTGGACACACTACAACCGGCAGGTTTGAATATAGACTTAGATTTAAACTGCTTTCTAACAAACTATTAAGCAGTTCACTCTCCTTTTGGTACTCCTTTTTCTTTTCTCCAATTTGAAAGAATTATTTTAAAATTATTTTAACCCAAAAATTGTCTTCGTTTAAACATAGGTGGATTTTACTTCAGTTAAAATACCCAACCACTTTCATATATTCCAACCTAAATATTCTTACCACATCATACATAGCCCGGGAGCAGAATACAGCACATTGATAGATGGGATCGAATGTAATGCATTCAAATAGGTCGAATGCCGTACATTCATACCCGCACTGTCTGACCTTTTTAAGATGGGGCCTGTAGAAATCATACTAATATATATATATATATATATATATATATATATATATAATATGGCTTCCTGTCCAGCCTATGATAAATCAACTCAATATTACCCTCTCTAGAAAGAAACAACTAATATTAAAATATTGAATTTTCCCTCTCATATGCTCATATTTCTATACTTGCGTCTTTTACAATTTAAAAAAAAAAAAAAATTCTTTTTAATCCTATAGCTATAACAATCAAGCCGGGGGGGGGGGCACTTCGTTTTAGCGTTTTTGTCTATAGTAGGGTGTCTCTGTGTCTGTCTCTCTGTGTCTGTCTCTCTGTGTCTGTCTCTCTGTGTCTGTCTGTCTGTGTGTCTGTCTCTGTCTGTGTGTCTGTCTCTGTCTGTCTGTCTGTCTGTCTGTCTGTCTGTCTGCCTGTCTGTCTGTGTGTGTTTTTATTCTAATTTTATTTTTTTTTATATTAGAATTTTTGTTTAAATCATGCTGGTTCTCTATGTAAGATCTTCTAGGGGATTAACATATAAAAGACACAATGTAACATAATACAATGCATCATGTTTTTAACCACCGCATATTTGTACAATAAAGCCGCTGTTTTAACAATGTCAGAGCAGAGCTAGGGGGTGGATGTAATGCTGTACGTGCTTACATGCCGCAATACCAAGTACATTCATCTGATAATAAAATGGCGTTTATGCGCTCACGCATGCGCAGTATAAGCATTACACCCTATATTGAGAGAGGTGCACCAAGATGGCCGCTCCAGACGACGTCCAATGACGAAACACATAGGGCATGGCCTAACGTGTACGCACTCTCTCACAAGGCGGCGGCAGTGGATACATATTTTAAAGGCGTTTTTTTTTTTTTTTTTTTTTTTTCTCTGATCCATGTGAGTAGCCACTTTGCATAATAATAAAGATTATAGTCTCAAACTGTATCACACGGATGTTTATTCTTTATTTAACACGAGGAAATGAGGAGTAACTGAATGCTAACTGGACCAGCTCTATACAGCGACACAGGGGCTCACACTGTGGAGGCGGGTTAACCCCTGCAGGGGAGCTGGTGAACGAATCGGTTGCAATTCAGGATACACCAGACACTGAGCACAAGTCGCTTTGATTGGATTACTGTGGAATTTTCTGAAGTTATTTTTCTTGGACTTTATTTGTGTTTTTATGTTTTTTGAATGGTTCTTCAATGGACTTTATTGCATTTTGATCATATAAGCACGTTGTTTGCACTAAAAGCACGTAAGCACTTTTGATTGCACATAGCTGTGAAACAGAGTATATATTTCTTCAATATTTTTTAATATTTTTCTGGTTTTACTTTTCACTTTTAATTTGCAAAGCAAGAATCATACAGCAGTTTGGGTAGCACTAGCACTTTAACCACTTGCTTACTGGGTACTTAAACCCCCCCCCCCCCTCCTGCCCAGACCAATTTTCAGCTTTCAGCGCTGATGCACTTTGAATGACAATTGCGCGGTCCTACAACACCGTACCCAAATGAAATTTTTATCATTTTTTTTTTCCCCCACAAATGGAGCTTTCTTTTGGTGGTATTTAATTCCAGCTAGGAGTTTTTATTTTTTGCTAAACAAACAAAAAATGCTAAATAAAAATAAATAAAAAATCATGTTTAATTTGTTATAAAATTTTGCAAACAGGTCATTTTTCTCCTTCATTGAAATGCGCTGATGAGGCGGCGCTGGTGGACACTGATAGGCTGCACTGATAGGCACAGATAAGGTGGCACCGATGGGCACTAATAAGGCGGCACTGATGGACGATGAGTGGAATGGATGGGTGGCATGGATGGGCACTGATGGGACTGGGCACTGATAGGTGGCACTGATGGGCACTGGTAGATGACACCGATGTCCCGATCACGGCCGCGGTGATCGGCTTTTCTTTTTTTCTCCTCGCGCTGTCAGCGCGAGGAGGAAAAATAGCCGATTACCGGCTTTGTTTTGTCACATGATCAGCTGTCATTGGCTGACAGCTGATCACGTGGTAAGGGGTAGGGATCGACCCCTTGCTCGAATCCGTGATCAGGCGAGTCTCGAAGACTCGCCGATCACAGAGCGCGCCCCTCAGGGGGCGCGCAGGCCGCTCGTGCACGGGACGACGTCAATAGACTTAGTCCCGGCAAAGCATGTCCGTGCTGTAGCCGTCATTTTGGCTATAGCGCGGATCTCTAGAGGTTAAGAAAGTCAGTCATTTATTTTAGCACTGGTATTTTATATCTTATACGCATTTAATTAGCTGTTACAGGAGAGCGCCGCAGCTACCACTTCAGTATCTACATTTTCTTCCAACCTATTAGGCTGGTATCATCAGGTAGTGGCAGCCTCCTTTCTTCACATATTTGGTTATATATATATATATTATATTTTTGCCTCTTTTTTTCTAAATTCCAAGTAGTATTTTCTGTCCCCATAGCGCAAACCTTACCCCCCCCCCTTCTTTCTTACCTTGCGGGCACGTTCCCAAGTCCAGAATTTGCATCCATAGACAGAATGCTGGATTCGGCCCAGACGTCCGTGTCATTGGAATTTATTGATAGCAGCGGGAGCCAATGGCTGCGCTGCTATCAATCTATCCAATCAAGAGCCAAGAACCCCAGACAGAGAAGGTGAGCACTGCCTATGGAACAAACGAGCTCAGGTGAGAAAAATGGGGGGGGAGGGGGGGGGGTAGCTAGGCGGCTGGTCTCTAGCAGCAGAAGCTTTTTCACCTTGATGCATGGATTTTTATTTATCTGATGCATGATTAAGGTGAAAAAATTAAGAGGGTTTACAACCCATTTTTAATGTGGCTTGCACTGGGTGTTGACCTCAATGCTTCTTGTGTGTGGATAGAGATATATATATATATATATATATATATATATATATAATGATGGATATCTATCTCTCTCTAGATCTACATCCTCTCCCTCTCCCCCCCTTACAGCAGGGATATGTAATTTGCAGACCTACCTCCCAGCTGTTGCAGAACTGACAGCCACAAGCATGATGCCCAGAGGCATGATGGGACTCGTAGTTTTGCAACTGCTGGAGGTCCACTAATTGCATATCCCTGCCTTGCATTATAAATCCAAACAAAAAAAAAAAAATTTAAGCTTTGGGCAACACTTGCAGCTAGGGGGTTATACTGAAGATTGGACCGATTTAGTGGGGAAAAACTTACAATCCATATATACCATCATGCTGTGGTAACATATGCATATTGGTGTGATGCAGTGCCATTTATTCTGCATGGTAGGGCCGGAATAACTAATCGGTAACTAATTGATTATGAAAATAGCTGTCCACTTCTATTAGTTGGCCTGCATACAGAATTCATTATTTATAGATCAGGAAATACAGTGAAGCACCCATACAGCTCAGTACACTGTCCATACATGTCTGTAAGTGCCTGAGAACTTGTGAAAGTATGAGAAGCAATGCATCATGGGACATGTAGTCCTGGGCAGGAAGTGAGTGGTTCTAAAGGCAAAAGGTGTGTGTGTGTGTGTGTGTGTGTGTGTGTGTGTGTGTGTGTGTGTGTGTGTTTTTTTTTTTTTACCTTGCTATAGGGGCACTCTATACTGTACTTTGCAGCTTGCTATTTGGGGCACTCTGAAGACAGGAGGAGCTAGAAGCATCGGTGGGGGACCCCAGAAGAGGAGAATCAGGGCTGCTCTGTGCAAAAACTATTACACAGAGCAGTCAAGTATAAGTTTGTTTAAAAAAAGCAAAAAAACAAAAACAAAAAAAAAACCTTTAACCGCTTCAGCCCCGGAAGATTTCACCCCCTTGATGACCAGAGCACTTTTTGTGATTCGGCACTGCTGCATCGCTTTAACTGACAATTGCGTGGCCGTGCGACATGGCTCCCATACAAAATTGACTACTTTTTTTTTTTTTTTTTTTTCTCACAAATAGAGCTTTCTTTTGGTGGCATTTGATCACCTATGCGGTTTTTATTTTTTGCGCTATGAACAAAAGAGCGACAAAGCATTCCCTTTTTTTTTTTTTTTTTTTTTTTTTTACTTTTTGCTATAATAAATTTCCCCCAAAAATATATATAAAAACATTTTTCCTCAGTTTAGGCTGATACTTGTAATTCTACATATTTTTGGTAAAAGAAAAATCGCAGTAAGCGATTGATTGAATTGTTTGCGCAAAAGTTGTAGCGTTTACAAAATGGGGGATAGTTAAGGGTTAAGTGTTAATAGGGCAGGGTAAGGGTTAAGTGTGTCCTGGGGCGAGTTTCTAACTGTGGGGGGGGCATGGCTATGTGACACCTCAAGCCATATACCTAGTGTTATAATCTCATTACATTACATTGTTGTGTATACATATTTTTTTTTTTTTTTAAATAACCATCATTACATTGTTCGGCATCCTACATACTTCTTTCCTAAAGAGGAGGGCCGGTTTAAAAAAAAAAAAAAAAAATTAAGTCAGCAGCTGCAAACACTGTAGCTGCTGACTTAATAAGCACACTTACCTGTCCAGGGCGCCCACGATGTCGGCCACCCACGATGTCGGCCACCCGAGGCTGACTCGGCGCTCGGGTCCCGGTGCCGCCATTTTGGCTAAGGGAAACCTTTTGTGAATGGGGTGCGCTGTGTTATGGGACACAGTTCCCAGAACACAGCGCGACCCATTACCCAGAAGACGCCGCACGGAGGAGAGAAGATGGAAGATCTCCCAAGGAGGAAGAGGCAGATTAGGATGATGTGCCTAGCAACAGGCATTTCTGGTAAGTTAACCACTTCAGATCCGCGCTATTGCCAAATGACGGCATTAGCGCGGACCTACATTTCCGGGACTACGTCTATTGACGTCGTCCCGGTTACGAGCGGCCTGCGCGCCCCCTGAGGGGCGCGCGCGGCGCGCTCTGTGATCGGCGAGTCCGTGAGACTCGCCTGATCACCGATCCGTGTAAGGGGTCGATCCCGACCCCTTATCACGTGATCAGCTGTCAGCCAATGACAGCTGATCATGTGATGGAACGGAGCCGGTAATCGGCTATTATTCCTCCTCGCGCTGACAGCGCGAGGAGAGAAAAAAAAAGCCGATCACCGGCGGCCGTGATCGGGACATCAGTCCCGATCACGGCCATCAATACAAGGGACCACCTGCCACCTGCCTGTGCCCACCTGCCTCCCGCAGTGCCATCCTGAAGTAAAATAAAAGCAAAAGTAAGTGCCCCCCGTCAGTGCCCCCCGTCAGTGCCCATAGTGCCCACAGTGCCACCCACAGTGCCACCCACAGTGCCACCCAATCTGCCTTAAAGGTGCTGCACCCCAGTGCCGCCCATCAGTGCCCAGCAGTGCCGCCCATAAGTGCCCAGCAGTGCCGCCCATCAGTGCCCAGCAGTGCCACCTATCAGAGCCACCTATCAGTGCCACCTATCAGTGCCCATCAGTCCCATCTATCTGTGGTACCTATCAGTGCCCATCCGTGCCACCCATCCGTGCCACTTATCCGTGCCACCCATCCGTGCCATCTTATCTGTGCCCATCAGTGCCGCCTTATCTGTGCCCATCGGTTCCGCCTTATCTGTGCCTATTAGTGCCGCCTTAACTATGCCTATCAGTGCCCACCGGTGCAGCCCATCAGTGCCCACCAATGCAGCCCATCAGTGCCCACCAATGCAGCCCATCAGTGCCCACCAATGCAGCCTATCAGTGCCGCCTAATCAGCGCACTTCAATGAAGGAGAAAAATGACCCGTTTGCAAAATTTTATAACAAACTATTAAAACACGATTTTTTTTTTTTTTTTTGCATCTTTTTTTGTTTGTTTAGCAAAAAATAAAACTCCGAGCTGTAACTAAATACCACCAAAAGAAAGCTCTATTTGTGGGAAAAAAATGATAAAAATTTCATTTGGGTACAGTGTTGTATGACCGTAATTGTCACTCAAAGTGCATCAGCGCTGAAAGCTGAAAATTGGTCTGGGACTGAGGGGGGTTTAAGTGCCCAGTAAGCAAGTGGTTAAAAAATAAAAATATTTTTTTTTTTTTTTTTTTTACATTTTATTTATTTATTTATTTTTTTTTCAGGGTGGCCCTCAACTTTGACCACTTCAGCCCCGGACCAATTTTCAGCCTAAGAACCAGAGATCTTTTTACAATTTCTGCTTTAACTGGTAATTGCGCGGTCATGCAATGTTGTACCCAAACAAAATTTGCGTCCTTTTCTTCCCACAAATAGAGCTTTCTTTTGATGGTATTTGATTGTCTCTGCGATTCTTTATTTTTTTTCGATATAAATGGAAATAGACCGAAAATTTGGAGGAAAAAAATATATTTTCTACTTTTTTGTTATAAGAAAAATCGAATAAACTCAATTTTAGTCAAACATTTAGGGCAAAATTTATTCAGCCACATGTCTTTAGTAAAAAAAAATGTCAATAAGCGTATATTGGTTTGCGCAAAAGTTATAGCGTCTACAAACTAGAGTACATTTTCTGGACTTTACACAGCTTTTAATTTACGACTGCCTATCTAATTTCTTGAGGTGCTAAAATGGCAGTACAAACCCCCCCCCCAGATGACCCCATTTTGGAAAGTAGACACCCCAAGGAAATTGCTGAGGGGCATGTTGAGCCCATTGAATATTTTTTTTTTTTTTTTTTGTCCCAAGTGATTGAATAATTACACCAAAAAAAAAAATTACAAAAAGTTGTCACTAAATGATATATTGCTCACACATGCCATAGTTATCTGTGGAATTGCACCCCAAAATATATTCTGCTGCGTCTCCTGATTACGGGGATACCACATATGTGGGACTTTTTGCCTTCAGGATTTCTAAGGGTGCAAACTTTTGATTTCACTCCTCACTACCTATCACAGTTTCGAAGGCCATAAAATGCCAAAATGGCACAAAACCCCCCCAAATGACCCCAATGAAATATTTTATATTTTGCCACAAGTTACAGGAATATTACAATTTTTTTATTTTTTGCACAAAGTTGTCACTAAATGATATATTGCTCACACATGCTATGGGCATAAGTCAAATTACACCCCAAAATAAATTCTGCTGCTTCTCCCGAGTACGGGGATACCACATGTGGGGGACTTTTTGGGAGCCTAGCCGCGTACGGACCCCCAAAACCAAGCACTGCCTTCCGGATTTAAATATAAAACGCTACCAAAAAAAACTGTTAGCGATCGCAGGGATCAGGCCTGACTCTGCGATCGCTGCAGTTATGTGTTTAGTGTTTTGTAAGTGACAGTGATCAATCGATACTGCACTTGGGTGGGCTGGGCGGAGGGGCAAAACGCAGGTGCTAGCAGGTATCTGGGCTGATCCTGCTAACAATGCGTTATTTTTAAAAAAAATTTGGAACCCTAAACTGCTGGGGACGCTAGTATAGATCTGATCAGATCCGATATTGATCTGTTCAGATTCTATACCACTACGGGAGGTTTATGCTTTGCGCGTGGGTTTTAGCGGTACTGGCACTAACCTAGCGCTGCCTGGGGCGACGCAGACCCTGGCCCTAAAACCTAATTGATATCACCCGCCGGGTGATCAGGGGGTTAAACCTTTATTGGGTAATAAATGGCGGGTGCTCTGATGCTATAAAAAGCAAACTAACCAGAGTCACCCGTAACACTTATACGGTGATCACTGGTGAAAGGGTTAACTAGGGGCAATCAGGGGGTTCAAATTTTGATTAGGTAGTATATGGGGGTCCCTGGCGCTATATAAAAACCTGACGGGGAACCTAAATAACTAACTGGCTACCTGGTGACACTAATGCAGCGATCAGAAAAATGATCGCTTAGTGACACTGGCAAAAGGGGGTGAAAGGGTTAACTCTAGGGGCAATCGGGGGGTTAAACCTTTATTGGGGGGTGGTAGGGGGCTACCCTGGACCTAACACTAACTGCCCTGACCGTTTTTACTGTCACAACTGACACTGAATGCAGTGATCAGTAAATAAATGATCACTGCAATCAGTGACACTGTGACTGGGGGGGGGGGGGGGGTTGTGTACCTGTGTGTGCCTATGTGTTAGTGTAGTGTTTGGTGCAGACTTACTGTGTCCTCTCCTCGTAAGACCGCCCGAGGAGAATGACATCACTTCCTCCCTGCCTGTGTTTACTATACACAGTGGGAGGAAGCCTCTCATTCGCCAGGAGCGATCGAGAGGGGATGGCCAGAAACCAACGGCCATCCCCTCATCCTGGATCGCTCCTACAGCGAAACAGACCGCCGCATCCAGCGGGAGGGGGTCTGATTGGACCCCCCCACCCGCTGGAAGGTGAGCACGTACATGTACGTGCTTGTGCCTGTCGGTGCCATTGCATCGACGTACATTGCCATGCGGCGGTCCTTAAGTGGTTAAAGAAGGGAAAACGGGGAAAAAAAAAATGAGAAAAACAGAAATAAAAGAGAGAAACCAAAAAGTGGGCACCAAAAAAAAATCTCCCTTGTAATAAAGTGCCGAGCATCACAATGATACACCAAATCTATTTACTACCAGTGTATTATATATTCTTATGTCTAACTTATTTCTCTCTCATTTACCACTTCCGGTCCCCCTCTCTGCTCCCCCCTATTATTCCCTGATCGTATCCATCTAGTCTTTGGGTATGGTCAAAATGTCATCTGCATATAATGCAATCCTTTCTTCCCCTATCTCTCTTTTTAAATCCCTGTATCCCCCTTGCTGTTATCACAATTGCTAATGGCTCTATTGCTAAAGCAAACAGAGGTGACGGGGGGCACCCCTGCCAGGTTCCCCTCTCCAGCTCACTTGAGTCAGAGTATGCATTGTTAATCCTAATCTTAGCACTTGGTGTGTTTATAAAGTACTTTTACCCACCCTATAAAGGTGGGTCCAAACCCAAACACCTCCAGAGCCCACCACAAATAGTCCCACTCCAAGCTATCGAAAGCTTTGGCAGCATCCAGAGAGACGACAGCTCGTGAGCCCCCGTTCAGCATCGGAATCTGAAGATTCAAGTATACCCGCCTTACATTGATGTTAGTGGCTCTATTGGGAATAAACCCAGATTGATCTGGGTGTATAAGCTTTTGTATATGTTTGTTCACCTGGGCGGATAGCACTTTCGCCAGTATTTTTGCATCTGCACATAATAAAGATATTGGCCTATAGGACGAGGTATCCATTTGATCTTTCCCCTCTCTTGGAATAACCACTATTGTGGCTTCTGCCAATGAGGAGGGCATCCTCCCTCCCGCGGCCACTTCCCCTAACATCCTCAGTAACTCTGGAAGCATCACCTCACCATACTGCTTATAAATTTCTGTAGGAAGACCATCCGGGCCGGGGGACTTGTGGTTAGCCATCTGAGCCACTACGCTTTTGCATTTCCTCAAGGGTTATGGGGGCTTCTAGCATGTTTTTGTTTTCCTGTTCTAAGAGAGCTGGTACCTGGATTTCCCAAAAAAAACGATCCATTTCTCTTCATGTCTGATTCCTAGTTAACCACATGCCAACTGGGCCATAGTCGAAAGAGTCGGGTGGCTTATTCTGGGAGGGCGTCCATGAACGTCCCTACAGAATCTTGCTCCCACGTGCCCCCTGGGGCACGCACCTGGGAACATCCGTGACCGCCAGGTCCGGGGGAACCGGTGAATCACGAATCGCGGTAAATGTCAAATGACGGAGCATCATTTGTAAATAAACCGGCGTCATGTCATGACGCTGGTTCCTCCCCTCTCTGTATCGATCAGTAGAGTGAAAGAGGGAGAGATCGTTTGCAACGCTGTGGACAATACTCGCCAATACTCTGCAATAAATTTTAACAGAAACAAATATTTTTTTTTACCAAATTTTCAGTCTTTTTGTTTTATAGCGCAAAAAATAAACCCAGCGGTGATTAAATACCACCGAAAGAAAGCTCTATTTGTGTGAAAAAAAAGGAAAAACATTTTCATATGGTTACAGTGTTGCATGACTGAGTAATTGTCATTCAAAGAGTGAGGGCACCGAAAGCTGAAAATTGGTCTGGTTAGGAAGGGAGTTTAAGTGCCCAGTGGTTAAACTGCCCATACGGTATCTTAAAAAAAAAAAAAAGTGAGTTCACCCCTCACATTTTTGTAAGTATTTTAGTCTATCTTTTCATGTGACAACACTGAAGCAATGACACTTTGCTACAATGTAAAGTAGTGAGTGTACAGCTTGTATAACAGTGTATATTTTCTGTCCCCTCAAAATAACTCAACACACAGCCATTAACGTCTAAAGTGCTGGCAACAAAAGTGAGTACACTCCTAAGTGAAGGTGTCCACATTTGAGCACAAAGTGTCAATATTTTGACACTGAGGATTTACTTTTACATTTTTTTTTTTTTATCTGGGCCATAAAGTATGACTTTTAGTCTGGCTTTATTTTATGTTAAGCATAGATAATTTAAAATGTGAAAATGTTGGCTTACATGACTTTTTTTTTTTTTTTTTTTTTTTTTTTTAAATACCGTAATACACCAGATAGTGTGATGGAACAGATTGTAAAGTTTAGTGAAACCAATGTGTATGGAAATGGATGTGTTAATTCTGTTTTTACTGCTTAGCGTTGGGCCTCTGTGTTGGACAAAATAGTTTGCAAATGCCCTGTTTGCTGTCATAGAAACAAAAACAAAGGCTCTTTTGCTGTAGCTTGATGTATAACCATGGAGACTGGTGAATTGTATAATGTTACTTTATTTTTCATTCTGGGCCATTCTTGTTTATGAAGTTCAACCCCCCCCCCCCCCCCCCCCCCAAAAAAAACCCCATATGCACTATGAGAACTACATTGAATCTGCTGTTGTGTGTAACTTTATGACCATGGCAGTTCTTTTCCCTTGTTTCCTCTAAAATTGCAGATTTCAAATTGAAAATGAGCAAAAAAGAAATACAATTAAAACTGACTGAGCTCTCCAAGACGTTGTGGTGTGTTGTTTGTTTGTTTGTTTGTTTTTTTTTTAAGTTGTTTTTTAGTTTTTTGTTAACCACTTGCCTATCGGGCACTTTCTTCCCCCTTCCTGCCCAGGCCAATTTTCAGCTTTAACCGCTTCAATACCAGGCACTCTTGCTCCTTCCTGCCCAGGACAATTTTGAGCTTTCAGCGCTGTTGCAATTTGAATGACAATTGCACAGTCATGCAACACTGTACCCAAACTAATTGCTCTAAAATAAAAACTCTGCGGTTTTTATTTTTTGCCAAACAAACTAAAAATGAGCGACATTTTTGAAAAAAAAAGTTCTTTGTTTGTTATAAAATTTTGTTTTCAACTTCACGAACGGGCACTGATGAGTCGGCATCAGTGGGCACTGATGAGGAGGCACTGATATGTAGAACTGATGGGCAGCACTGATTGGGCAGGTACTGACAGGTGTTAAGGTCGGGCACTGATTGGCACTTTATTGGGCACTCGCAGGGGGTTATGATGGGGCACTGACTGGGCACCGATTGGTAGCTTATGGGTACATTTGATGGGGGCTGGGCTGATAATCGGTGTGCTGATTATCAGCACAGACCCCACCCGGACAGGGAGAGCTGCTGATCAGCTCTCCCTGTCAGCACGAACTGAGGAATGCAGTTTACCGGCACTTCCTGGTTCATGTGATGATCAGCTATGTTTGGTCACAGCTCATCATGTGGTAAGAAGCCTCTGTCAGAGACTTCTTATCATGGGTGGAGATGCGGCATGTCAGATTGACATGCTGCACTTGCAATCGCCGCACACACCAGCATTTTTATCCTGCTGGACGTCGTATCACCAGCACCACTGGACTGGGTGGGAAGTGGTTAAAGGGGTTGTAAAGGTTCTTTTTTTTTTATAAACAAGTTATACTTCCCTTCTCTGGAAGGGTTTCGCACAGAGTGGCCTGGATCCTCCTCTTCTGGGGTCCCTCCAGTGGTGTTCCTGGCTCCTCCTCACATCAAGTGCCCCCTCAGATCTGCATTCCAAGGGGACACCCATGTGGGTGCGCTCCTGAGTCCTGCTGTGTCCATTGACACAGGCAGCTCCTGTGTCACTGGATTTGATTGATGGCAGTGGGAGTCAATGGCTGCGCTGCTATCAATCTGTCCAATGAGGGCCCAAGCCAGCAGCTGGAGCTGCTGTGCTCATCCCCGTTGATTGATCTGGTTCAGGTAAGTTAAAAGGGGGGGGGGGGGGAGCTTCTGCACTACAGAAGGCTTTTCACCTTAATGCATAAAAGGAACAACCTCATTCATAAACTGTATAGTAAAAGGGAAACAAATGGGTAACAAAAGCAGTTGGTGTTTTAAACCTCAACATCATTGGCCCCTACAAGCATCAACCTAATTAAGAATGAAATTGAAACCTTATAAAGACAACTGCAAACATTTGCCATGAACAGGAAGCAAAAAAAGAAAAAAAACCTCCAAGAACAGACCTTTTTGGATACAACCTAAACAAACACAACCTCTATAACTCCTGCTATCAGCAACTTGGAACCTAATCCAGAATCCCAACGTATCTCTTGTGTAAATGCTGACCTGATGGAAAATGTGGATGTAACAGAGGAACTTGGAATAATAAACTTGGCAAATCATAAACTTTCAACACCAGAAATAACAGTCCTCTGCAAAGGCCTCACATTCTGCCCAACCACCAAATTGGATAATTTTTCAGGTATGGTCAGATATGAAGGAATTCTTCAGGAGGCTAATGCCGCGTACACATGATCGAATTGTCGTACTTAGTCCGCTGAAACGCATTTCACCGGACAATCCGATCGTGTGTGGGCTTCAGCAGACTTTTCCAGCGTGAAGTCCGGCAGACTTAGAAAGTATTTTTGCAGTCCAATCGGCTCACTGTAATGAAAGGGATCCTAGGGCAATAGGAGGTGACAAAAAGAACAACAACTTCACACCTCCACAAGGGCGCAACCCCAAACTCAATACCTATATTGACAGCGTGTCTCATCCATGATATCCACCCAACTCTTTTTCTGCAAGACACCACTGATTTTTTATTTTTTTTTGAACAAGCTTAATTACAATTACCACCAAAAAACACTTCTAGTCACTGGATGTAGAATCCCTGTACAGTAACATCCCTCACAAGGATGGGTTGGCAGCGTGTCACAGATTCTTATCATCCTCAACAAACCACAAATCTACTGCTGAGGATGTTACACAGCTCATAAAATTCATTCTTACACATAACTACTTTCAACAATGACATCTCTCTCCAATGTATGGGTACTGCTATGGGAAGCAATATGGCACCCCCAATACGCAAATTTATTTATGGCTGACCTGGAGGACAATTTCCTGAACAGCATAAAACAAAAGCCATACAGATATTGTTGCCTTAATGATGATGATATCTTCATGATATGGACTGAAGGTGAAGAAAATCTAAAAATTTTTCCTCATTGATCAACACTTTTTTCACCCATCTATCAAACTAAAAATGGATTATTCGAACACATATCAACTTCCTAGACACTACAGTATACATCAGGGATGATAAGCTTCACACATTGATATACAGAAAACGACTGACCGATGCAGCTATCTCCATAATTAGTTTTCACCCCCAACACACTAAATAACACAAATAACAGAGTACCTCTAGTCACCACATACAGCCCAACACTAGAAGGGATCAAAAAGATGATCAAAAATTTACAACCCATTATAACAGAGGATGAAACTATGAAAAAAAATATTCCAACAACCCCCATTATCGACTTTCAGACAACCACCCAACCTCACACATAAACTAAATCAACAGGAAACTTCACTCTGATTATAAAGTCACAAATAATGGAAGCAAACCCTGCAATAAAAAATGCTGCAAACTATGCAACCAGATCAATCTATCTAAAAGTGTCACACACACAAATGGGACCTTTTTAGTATCATGGGATCATACAACTGTAACTCCAGTAATGTGGTGTACGTCATCCAATGCAACAGGTGTAGCAAAGGATCTTATGTTGGTGAACAGGACAGAAGTGAGGATGAATTTGCACAGACATACCATAAAGGAACATAAGGAAGACCGTTTCTGCACACCTGTGGGACATCATTTCACACAACCGAACCACACTATAGAAGACTTCAATGTTTTAGTTCTTAAAGGGAATTTTAGAACTATGCAGGAAAGGAAAATGTTTGAGCTAAGAATGATACTACTTTTTTACACAATGACCTACATTTTAGATATTGGTTTCCTCACCCACTATACTACAGTTTTATGACCCCCCCAGTCTATAGCTTTCCCTCTGTCTTATCTCACTTGCTGATATCTTTATTAACATTGCCATATTGATTTGTATATAAATGCGTTTTTTTTTTTTTCCATTTAAGTACATTTTTCCCCCAAAAATTGCATTCGAAAGGCAGCTACACAAATATAGCGTGACATAAAATATTGCAACAACCACCATTTTATTCTCTAGGGTCTCTACAAAAAAAATATAATGTTTGGGTGTTCTAAGTAATTTTCTAGCAAAGAAATTTTTTTAACTTGAAACCAACAAATGTCAGAAAAAAGGTTTAGTGTTTAAGTGGTTAAACCTTCCTCACTTACACAGAAGTCTATTCCTTTGACAAATTGTTACAATGTTTAGACTTGGTTCCACTGCTAAGGCTCGGTTCACACAGGGGCGACACGACTTCAGGACAACTTTGTGAGGCAACTTGGAGACGACTTGAACACGACTTTTAGACACGACCTGGGGCGACTTACAAGTTGCCCAGGCCAGGCGACTTTTGCCGTGGCCAATCAGAGAATGAGCTCTGAAGGGGGAACTCCACGCCAAATTTATGAAAAAAAATTGGCGTGGGTTCCCCCTCCGAGAGCATACCAGGCCCTTAGGTCTGGTATGGATTCAAAGGGGAACCCCCTACGCCGAAAAAAAAAAATGGCGTGGGGGTCCCCCCCAGACCCTTATCCGAGCACGCTACCCGGCCGGCCAGGAAAAGGGGTGGGGACGAGCGGACGGCCCCCCCCTCCTGAGCCGTACCAGGCCGCGTGCCCTCAACATGGGGGGGGTGCCTTGGGGGAGGGAGGGCGTGCGGCCCCCCCACCCCAAAGCACCTTGTCCCCATGTTGATGAGGACAAGGGCCTCTTCCCGACAACCCTGGCCGTTGGTTGTCGGGGTCTGCGGGCGGGGGGCTTATCGGGATCCAGGAGCCCCCTTCAATAAGGGGGCCCCCGGATACCGGCCCCCACCCTATGTGAATGAGTATGGGGTACAATGTACCCCTACCCATTCACCTGTAAAATAAAGTACCAAAAAAAACACAACACACAAGATAAAATAGTTTATTGCACAGCTCCGGGGGTCTTCCGTCTTCGGGGGGTCTTCTCGCCGGACTCCTCCGCTATCTTCTTCTAGCTCTTTTGCTAGCGGCGGAGCCTGGCTTTCTTCCTCGCTGCCGCCCTCGTCTTCTGACTTCGGGGGTCTTGTCCCCCTCTTCGGTTCTTCAGCCGGGCCACCGCGCCTTCTTATAGCTCTTTTACAGTCGGTGGCCCGGTCTTCTGTCGCCGTCACCGCCTTCCGTTCGTCTTCTTCGTCTTCTTCTCGAGATGTTGACTCAACGCTCTCTCCGGCCACAATGCCAGGGACGTGCTGCGCGGCGACTTATATAAGGACAAGGGCGGGGTCATCGGTTGATGTCACATGGCGACAGTCCCAGCATCCTCCGGGACTGTGACATCGTAAGGGGGCGGGGTCACCATGTGACATCAGCCGATGACCCCGCCCCTTGTCCCTATATAAGTCGCCGCGCAGCGCGTCCCTGGCATTGCGGCCGGAGAGAACGAAGAAGACGGCGAGGAAGAAAGCCGGGCTCCTCTGCTAGCAAAAGAGCTAGAAGAAGATGGTGGATGAGTCCGGCGAGAAGACCCCCGAAGACGGAAGACCCCCGGAGCTGTGCAATAAACTATATTTTATCTTGTGTGTTGTGTTTTTTTTGGTACTTTATTTTACAGGTGAATGGGTAGGGGTACATTGTACCCCATACTCATTCACATAGGGTGGAGGGCCGGTATCCGGGAGCCCCCTTATTAAAGGGGGCTCCCGGATTCCGATAAGCCCCCCCCGCCCGCAGACCCCGACAACCAACGGCCAGGGTTGTCGGGAAGAGGCCCTTGTTCTCATCAACATGGGGACAAGGTGCTTTGGGGTGGGGGGCCACACGCCCCCCCCTCCCCCAAGGCACCCCCCCATGTTGAGGGCACGTGGCCTGGTACGGCTCAGGAGGGGGGGGCGCCCGCTCGTCCCCACCCCCTTTCCTGGCCGGCCGGGTAGCGTGCTCGGATAAGGGTCTGGTGTGGATCTGGGGGGAACCCCCACGCCGTTTTTTTTTCGGCGTAGGGGGTTCCCCTTGGAATCCATACCAGACCTAAGGGCCTGGTATGCTCTCGGAGGGGGAACCCACACCAAATTTTTTTCATAAATTTGGCGTGGAGTTCCCCCTTCAGAGCTAATAATTCTGTCAAAGTCGCCTCCGTATAGACAGAGATCCGACTTGGAGGCGACCTCCATTGAAATCAATGGGTAGAAGTGGCCTACAAGTCGGATTGAAGTAGTACAGGAACTTCTTTTGAAGTCGGAGCGACTTCAGTAGCGTGCATTAAGACGGCTCTCATTCACTTACATTGATTTTTAAATGTTGTCCGACCTGAGGCGACTAGGGGCGGCCTGAAGTCGGATCTGAGTCGCCCCTGTGTGAACCGAGCCTTAAGAATGTTGTGATTCTTGGCAGACTGACGTGTTTTTTTTTTTTTTTTTTCTTTTTTTTTTTTCCTCC
This sequence comes from Lithobates pipiens, assembly GCF_037356315.1. Lineage (NCBI taxonomy): Eukaryota > Metazoa > Chordata > Amphibia > Anura > Ranidae > Lithobates > Lithobates pipiens. The sequence continues at coordinate 208,191,903 of NW_027507784.1, forward strand.
TTTATTTTGAGGGCTGTGGCTTCAGAAAAGCAGAGAGAATTCTTTGCATAGCAAGAATCATGAAACACTTTTTCCCGAAAATCAAATTTCTTCATTAATTTAGGCCAAATGTATTCTGCTATACTTTTTTGATTAAAAAAAAAAAAATCCCAATGAGCATATATTGATTGGATTGCGCAAAAGTTATAGCGTCTACAAACTATGGGATAGATTTATGGAATTTAATATATATGTATTTTTTACTAATAATCGCTGATTGGGGGGGGTGGGGGGGAGAGATCTGTGTTCCTGCTTAGCAGAAACACAAGATCGCCATCTTTCCCTCTGACAGTGCTGTGCTGCCTTGTTGCATAGGCAGACCGCAGTTCTGCCTCTCCTGAGAATGATTGCGGGGTGCCGGCAAACATCCTGTCTGCCAGATCCGCTGACTCCCGCGCACCCCAGACTCGGTGCACAAAATCACATACATGTACATAATTTTGTGCAGGGGGCCGCCCTGCTGCAGTATATCTGTATGGGGCAGTCCTGAAGAGATTAACATGCACTTTCCAGACATGCGATTATGGATTTTTTACAACTGGGTGATTTTATGTTGCATGCTTTTCAGGACAGTGTATCATTTCTCCTTCTTTAACATCTATTTCCCATACGTTGGTGCCTGAGCTTCTAGTAAACATTCTACGGAAATGATTGTATGCAGATAACAACGTAAAGGGCTCATGCACACTGCATCTCAAAGAAGTGGCTCCTACAAGGTTTTGAGCTCTAATTTTTATTATGCCTGGAACTCCCCTCCATGTTCGTCAATATGTCCATGCACACTATGGCTTTTTCAGGAGTTTACATGCTTTACCTTTTACAGGGAGAAACCCCCCCCACCAAACTCGCATCTTTTAGAGGAGCGTTCAAGCAGAAAGATGCCGAAGTACCCAAAAATGTGTGGAAAAGCTCAAAGCAGCTTAAAAAAAAAAAAAAAAAAAAAGCTAAGGGGAGGGTTCGTGGAAAACTACTTATGCTCGTAGAAGCTCAATAAAAACGTGCAAAAGAGCACAAAGTACAAGCTTCTTTAATTTTTAACCCTGCGTCCACTTCAATTGAAGTAGCACGATTTCGAAGTAGCAAGGTCAGCGCGATTTCAGGTGCTACTTGAGACAGCTGTGTGGCTTCATGCACAGATGTCTATTGAAGTCGCACCTGAAATAGGCAAATGTAGTGCAGGAACTACTTTTCCAAAACGGTGCAGAGCTGCAAAATCGGTGCCACACTGATTGGCACAGTGTCATTGCCTCCAATAGGCTGTGACTTGTCACTGCACCGATTCTCTGTATATATATATACCGCTCCAACAGCGCTGCAAAGATGCTGCTTGCAGGACTTATTTATTTATTTTTTTACAGTCCTGCAAGCGCACTGCTCCAGTGTGGGCCTCTGGCTTTCACAGTGCACACATGCACACTCTGGCTTTTCCCTTGCACACCTGGACTCCTTGGGAGGGTAGAGCTCAGAACTATGGCTGGGTGCCTACAAAAAAGACCAGCACACACCTGACCAATTGGTGTGGCATTTCTGAAAATCTGGACCCATGATTGGAGATTTCATCCCATCTGGTTCTCGAAGAAATCTTCAGGCTCCAGGTCCCAAAATTTATTTTTCTAAACAAAAAGGAAACTATTGCAGGCAGTCCCTGGGTTACAAACAAGATAGGGTTTGTAGGTTTGTTCTTAAGTTGAATCTGTAAGTCGGAAAAGGTACTTCAGTAGAGACCCCTTTTTCCCATAATAACTCTTACAGGAGGGAATTTCCCTTCCTAGGGGTAGATTTCCTCTCACTTCCTGTTTCCCTCCGTTTGTAAGTAGGAGTCGTTTGTAAGTTGAATGTTTGTAACTAGGGACCGCCTGTAAGCCAGTTTCCTACAATTCAAGCAAACCCCCTGGAGCTCTTTTTAATATGCCTGGTTGAGACTTCTGTGTTAACATCACCCTGGTGGGTAGAGATGCACAATTCTGAATAAAATGAGAATCGTAATTTTTTATTTATTTTTTGCATGGAATAAAGATCACGATTCTTACGGCGTAACATCTTTCATAATATACAAAAATTGGGCTAACTTAATTGTTTAGTTTTATTTTCCAAAAAAAATGCTTTTGAAAGACCTCTGCACAAATACAATGTGACATAAAAAATATTGCAACATCCACCATTTTATTCTCTAGGGTCTCTGCTTAAAAAAATATAATGTTTGGGTGTTCTAAGTAATTTTCGAGCAAAAAATATAGATTTTAACTTGTAAACAACAAATGTCAGAAAAAGGTTTGGTCTTTAACCACTTGCTGCCCGCCATATAGCAAAATTACGTCGGCAAAGTGGTTGTGCTAGCCTGACTGGATGTCATGACGTCAGGATAACTGGGCGCTCATTGGGGCGATCGTTGTTGCGGCGCAGCAGTCTGGCACAACTCAGATCTCGGTAAAGTCTATGACGGAGACGCTTGACCACGTGATCAGCCATGTCCAATCCCGGCTGAACACGATGTAGAGGAGTGCTGATTGGCTGTTCCTCTGACAATCAGCGCAGACCCCCTCGGATGCCCACCCAGGACCACCAGGGATGGCCACCACTGGTAACCACCAGGTATGACCCACACATGCAAATCGGTGCCCACCAGCAATACCTGCCAGTGCCTCCTAATCAGTGCCCATCTGTGCCGCTTATCATTGCAGCCTCATCAGTGCCCAGCAGTGAAGCCTCATCAGTGAAGGAGAAAACATACTTATTTACAACATTTTATAACAAAGAAAAAAAAAGTTTTTAAGATTTTCGGTCTTTATTTGTTAAGCAAAAAATAAAAACCACAGAGGTGATCAAATACCACCAAAAGAAAGCTCTATTTGTGGGAACAAAATGCTAATTTTGTTTGGGTACAGCCTAGCATGACCGCGCAATTGTCATTTAAACAGCGACAACGCTGAAAGAGAGAGACATCCCATGCCAGAAAATGGCGTTGGGTCCCCCTCAAAATCCATACCAGACCCTTATTCGCGCATGCTGGCAGGTCTGGGACAAGCGAGTGCCCTCAACATGGGGGGGGGGGGTCCTTTTCGGGCAGGGGCGCGCTGCGCTCCCCAGCCCAAAGCACCTTGCCCCCATGTTGATGGGGACAAGGGCCTCTTCCCGACAACCCTGGCCTGTGGTTGTTGGGGTCTACTGGCGGGGGGCTTATTGTAATGGGAGGGCCCTCTTTAACAAGGGAGCCCTAAATCCCTTCCCCCCTCTCCTATGTGAATAGGTATTATCATACCCTTTACCCATTCACCCCAGATTCCGATAAGACCCCCCCCCCCGCAGACCCCTCAACCACTGGCCAGGGTTGTCGGGAAGAGGCCCTTGTCCCCATCAACATGGGGGCAAGGTGCTATGGGGTGGGGAGGTGCAGAGCCCCCCCCGCCTCAAAGCACCCCCCATGTTGAAGCCTGGCGCTCACTCACTTTCATTTTGGCATGGAGGATTCCCATCAGAATCCATGCTGGACCCGAAGGGTCTGGTTTGGACCTGGGGGGAACCCCAAGCCGTTTTGTTTCACTATTTTTATTTTTTTACATTCATCTGTTGGCAGGGGATAAAAAGACTTAAACGGATGTAAGAGGATTTTTTTTTTTAATGGATGGAAAAAATAGGGTTTGTTTCGCCATAAAAAATGGAGCTTAGCGGATGGTTATCCACTAACATCCGTTATCCCATAGAGATAAATGTATAGCCATTTTTTTTATCAGTCAATGGATGGCTTAAAAACGGACATACGGAACGGCCGTGTGAAAGGGGTCCATCTCTCAGTGCTGAGCAATGTTGATAAACATTTGTCTTTTTTTTTTTTTTTTTTTGACCGTTTGGCTCTGTACTGTTTACTTAGAATCATGTAAATGGCGGATTAGCATTGTGAGGGGGGTTGAATCGAGATTGTGATCTTTTAACAATTAATCATGCAGCTCTACTTTTGTGGCATCGTCCTGCCACATTGGCTAAAGAGCTGCTGGAATACTTTTGCAGATGGCTGTGGTCTGGTCATAATCTACTTTAAACTTGTCCTTTAGAACAATCCCTCAGTGACCTCTGTAGATGCAGACACTGTGGAGCAATTTATCCTTTCACTGCAGAAGCACAAATCTTTGTCTGAGCCAGCTCTCCTGACCCCAGTTTTCTGACCTGATTTTCTAATGACTTTCTATTACTGTCTTCTTTGTAATTATTATATACGGTGGTATAAGGAAATTTTACTCTTAGCCAACCTAGCATTGTATATTTTTTATCTTAGAAATATAACCTTTGGTATATCTAATTTTGTTCCACTCACTGTTGGTGAAAAATATTCACTGGGGCTTTCATTATATTATTGTACATACCAATTTGTAGGGAAACCATATGTTTCTTGTCTCTTTTAATTTAAATGTTGCATTTCCAGTTTTATCACAGTTTTCACTTGTTTTTTTTTTTTTTTTCTAGTATGTTCTCTTATTACAAAGTAATGGTACAAGTAATGCCGCGTACACACGATCAGACTATCCAGCGGACTTGGTCTGCTGGACTGTCCGAGCATTCCTGCCCACACACTGGACTTTTGCGGCGGACTAGGTCCAGGGGACCTAGTCCGCCGGACTATCCGCCATTCTTTTGAAATGAATGGACTTGCCCACACACACGGAGGAAAGTCCGTTCATTTTGAACGCGGTTCCAGGTAGCCAGGACTAGCGAAGGAAGTCAATGTCGCCGCCTTCGGCGGCAAGATTGACACGACGCTGGCCCCGTCACCTGGTATGGACTTAAAGGGGAAGCCCTACGCCAAAAAAACGGCGTGGGGGTCCCCCCCTAGGTCCATATCAATCAGGCCCTTATCCGAGCACGCTACCCGGCCAGTCAGGAAAGGGGGTGGGGATGAGCAAGCACCCCCCCTCCTGAGCCATACCAGGCCACGTGCCCTCAACATGGGGAGGGTGCTTTGGGGGAAGGGGGGCTGCGCGGAGGATGCTGGGACTGTGACATCATAATGGCCAGGGACATCACCCGGCGATGTCCCTATATAAGTCGCCGCACGCCACGTCCCTGTCATTGTGGCCAGAGACAGCGACGAGTCAGCAGCTCAAGAAGAGAAGAACAGAAGACGTCGGCAACAGAAGACCGGGCCACTGCTTGTAAAAGAGCTAGAAGAAGGCACGGAGGCCCGGCAAGAAGAACCGAAGAGAGGGACAAGACCCCCGAAGTCAGAAGAAGACCCCCGGGTGGCGACTAAGAAGAAAGCCAGGCTCCTCCACTAGTAAAAGGGCTAGCAGAAGATAGCGGAGGAGTCCGGCAAGAAGACCCCCCCCCCAAGACGGAAGAAGACCCCCCGAGCTGTGCAATAAATTAACCCTTGTGTTTTTTTTTTTTTTCTTCACAGGTGAATGGGTAGGGGTACATTGTACCCCATACTCATTCACATAGGGTGGGGGCCCCCTTTTTAAAGGGTGCTCCCGGATTCCGATAAGCCCCCCCCCCCCGCAGACCCCGACAACCAACGGCCAGGGTTGTCGGGAAGAGGCCCTTGTCCTCATCAACATGGGGACAAGGTGCTTTGGGGTGGGGGGGGCCTCGCAGTCCCCCTTCCCCAAAGCACCCCCCCATGTTGAGGGCACGCAGCCTGGTATGGCTCAGGAGGGGGCGCTCGCTTATCCCCACCTTCTTTCCTGACCGGCCGGGTAGCGTGCTCGGATAAGGGTCTGATATGGACCCAGGGGGGCACCCCCATGCCGTTTTTTTTTTTTCAGCGTAGGGCTTCCCCTTAAGTCCATACCAGGTGACAGGGCCAGCGACGCTTCCTTCGCTAGTCCCGGCTACCTGAGCTGCGCTCAAAATGAACTGACTTTTTTCCGTGCGGGAAAAGTCCGTTCATTTCAAAAGTACGGCAGACTAGCACACACGGCCGTATTGTCCGCCACATATTTTGGTGCAAAACTACTTTCTAAGTCCGCCGGACTTTTGGGTAAAAGTCCGCCGGAGCCCACACACGGGCGGATTGTCCGCCGGACTTTTCCACTGGATTGTTTGATCGCGTGTATGCGGCATTAGTGTTTATCATTGTTATGGATGGGAGGCCGCAGTGTTTCCCTCTGTCTACTGCATATCTGCACACACATTTTTATTTTTATTTTATTTCTTTTTTTCCTTCAGCTGGGCAAAAGTAACCTTATAGTCAATCATCAACCTTTACAGGAGATCTTGTTTATAGCAACATCATAAAGGATCTTCCATAGGTTAAATACCATAGAGAAAGGGCCATAATGGTCCCAGTACACACAGTCCAATACTAAAGCTGACTTAAGTATCTCACCATCTAAGCCCCTGTACACACGGTCGGCAATTTCGACAACCAAATCCGTCGGATTTTCCCCGTCGGATCTTGTCCGAAACTGTTGCATACACACGGTCGGACTAAGTTGTCGAAAAATCCGATCTTTCAGAACGTGATGAAGTAATTTCGTTACGATAGGACTACATTCAGGCTAGTAGCCAATAGCTTTAATGTAGGAATTTGATCTGAGCATGTGTGGCACTTGGTCCGATCAAAATTCGCTACACATGATCGGAGTATGTCCAACCTGCCCAGTTGGTCGGGAAATATTTCCAACATGTTGGAAAATTGGGTCCGACGGAATCAGTCCGATGCATACCACACACAGTCGGATTATCCGACGACACGGTCCGATGGGACACATTCCGACGGATTCTCCGACCATGTGTACAAGGGCTAATAGTACTCCAATCCTACACTGTCAACAAATGGCAGAAGGACGTATGAGTAAGAAAGAAACCCATAGGGTAGAGGAGTAATGCGATTATTCTTCTCTTGGGTCAGGGTCTTGCACAGGGCTTGTTCCAACTTTTTCAGAAAAGGGGGAACATAGCAGAGGGTCTGCATAATAGAGAGTGAAACAGACAGGGCATGTTTCAATGGTGAAAGATCTAGAAAATGCTGTACAAATGATGTTGGAGGGATAAGGAACACCTGGTGCATTGGAATTGTTAACGTGTCACTATTCACACCCCTTTGAAGTTTTCCACATTTTGTCATGTTACAACCAAAACCGTGAATGTATTTTATTGGGATTTTATGTGATGGACCAACGCAAAGCTACACATAATTGTGAAGTGGAAGGAAAATGATAAAGCATTTTTTTTTTTTTTTTTTTTTACAAATCTGAAAAGTGTGGTGTGCATTTGTATTTTAGCTCCCTTTACTCTGATACCCCAAACTAAAATCTAGTAGAACCAATTGCCTTCAGAAGTTGCCTAATTAGTAAAAGGAGTACACCTATGTGTAATTTTAATCTCAGTGTAAATTCAGCTGTTCTGTGAAGCCCCCAGAGGTGTTGGAGAACCTTGGTGAACAAACCACACCATAAGGCCGGGTTCACACCACAGCGATGCGGGAACGCCGCGAATCCGTGGCGTTTTCCCGCATCGCACACCTCCCGCCAGCAGTTCACACTGCCCTATGCGGACGGCTGGGAGTGTCAATGATATGTTAATGACACCCCCAGATCCGTCCGCATATCGCAGTGCGATCTGCCGACTCGCACAGGAATCGGATCGCATGGTGTGAACCCCCATGCGATCCGATTCTGTTGCGGACCAAAAAAAGGGTCCTGTGCGAGTTTGCTGCGGGAGCGATGCGAATTCAGCCATACTATCTGTATGGCTGAACTCGCATCGCTACGGAGATCGGATGTGATTTGCACTGCAGTGCGGGTGCGAATCACATCCGGATCTCCCCCCGCAACAGTGTGAACCCAGCCTAAAGGCCAATGAACACACCAGACAGGTCAGGGGTGAAGTTGTGGAGAAGTCTAAAGCAATGTTAAAAAAAAAAAATATATCCCAAGCTTCTCACAGAGCACTGTTCAATCCATAATCCAAAAATGGAAAAAGTATGGCACAACTGCAAACCTACCAAGACATGGCCGTCCACCTAAACTGACAGGCCGGTCAAGGAGAGCATTAATCAGAGAAGCAGCCAAGAGGCCCACGATAACTCTGGAGGTGCTGCAGAGATGCACCGTTTAGGTGGGAGAATCTGTCCACAGGACAACTATTAGTCGCGCACTCCACAAATCTGGCCTTTATGGAAGAGTGTTAAGAAGAAAGCCACTGTAGAAGGCCCATTTGCAGTTTGTGAGAAGCCATGTGGGGGGAGCACAGCAAACATGGAAGAAGGTGCTCTGGTCAGATGAGACCAAAATTTTACTTTTTACCTAAAAGCAAAACGCTATGTGTGGTGTAAAACACTGCACATCACCCTGAACTAGGGATTCCCCGAAAGTTCGGCCGCCGAAACATATGCCGAAAGGAAAAAAACGGCCGATTAATTGAGCCGAAAATGGGGCGTGGCCTGGGTGGGGGCGGAGCACCGCCCCGCCCCTGGTGCCGCCCATCATGGGAGATCTATAACGCAGGAGAGCCGCCTCCGCCGTCTGGTCAATAGAGCGCAGGAAACATCACAGCTTTAATTTCAGTATACATTTTAAATCAAAAAATCTGTGTTCCCCCATCGCGTGCCGTCGCATTCAGCCCCTCCCCCTTGTCCGGGGAACTGTGATAGACAGATTACCCTTCCAGATTGGACGGGTGATCTGTCTATCACAGTTCCCCGGACAAGGGGGAGGGGCTGTAGGCGATGGCGCACGACGGGGGAAGACACAGCTATTGAAATTTAAAGCTGTGATGTTCCCGGCGCTCTATTGAACCAGACGGCGGAGGCGGCTCTCCTCTCTCTTCGCTGCATTACTGGCTGCACGGGGGACAGCACACTGGCTGCACGGGGGACAGCACACTTATCTCTTTTATCATGCCGCCAGTCTCTGACCACCTCCTGTACCATGTCCCCAGTCTCTGACCACCTCCTGTACAAAAATATTTTTTAAAAACAGTAATTTTCGGTATTGGTGCTGTTTCGGTATCGGTTTTGGTTTTCAACCTAGTGTATTTTTCATTTTCGGTATCGGTTTCGGCACCAAAAAACCCATTCGGTGCATCCCTACCCTGAACACATCATCCCCACCATGAAGCATGGTGGTGGCATCATCATGTTGTGGGGATGCAGGGATACTTTTCTTCAGGGACTGGAAAGATGGATGGAGCCGATACAGGGCAATCTTAGAAGAAAACCTGTTAGGCCGCGTACACACGGGCGGATTGTCTGGCCAACTAAGTTCGTCAGACAATCCGACAGGCAGTCCGTTCAAAATTTGCATGAACGGACTTGACCACACACGATGAGCAGACAGTCCGCTGAAAGCGTGCGCGATGACGTGTACAGCACGTACGACGGGACTAGAAAAACGACGTCCTATACACTGCAATGCAACCTTCGGCCGTGTAAATCCTTTCTGAGCATGCGCCATACTTAGTCCGTCCAACTTGCCTACACACGAGCGGACTGTCCGCTGAAACCAAGTTTGGACGGACAAAATTTCGGAAATTCCGTAAGACTTTGTTCGTCAGACAGTCCGCTGAAAAAGTCCGCTGAAGCCCACACACAAGCGGATTGTCCGCTGAAACACGGTTCAGCGGACTAAGTTGGACAGACAATCCGCCTGTGTGTACGCAGCCTAAGTCTGCAAAACAATTGGGACTTGAACAGAGGTTCACCTACCAGCAGGACAGCGACATACGATACATTTGAGAAACACTGACAAGACTTGAAAATTTGCTGTTCAGACTTTTTCTATCCAATATGACAGATGAGGATGAGCTGTTCGCACAACCCACGTGCAGAGCCCCCCACGAAGTCGTCGCTGCACTAATCACAGGCATTGAGACATTACCAGATCTCTGCAGCCGTGCATTGGGACAATGTCTCGCTGCCTGTGATCAGCGCAGTGCCGACTTCTTGGCGGGCTCTGCATGTGGGCTGTGCGAACACACCGGAGCTTATCTTTACTGACAGAGCTTGAGCTATTTTGCAAAGAATGGGCAAAAATTTCACTCTAGCTATGCAAAGTTGTTAGAGACATCCCCAAAAAGACTTGTAGCTGTAATTGCAGCAAAAAGTGGTTCTAGAAAGTATTTACTTGGGGGCTAAATACAAATGCATGCCACATTTTTCACATTTATTTGTAAAAATTAAAAAAGAATTTAAAACTATTTATCCTGTTCCTTCCACTTCACAATTAGGGGCCACTTTGTGTTGGTCTATTACATAAAATCCCAATAAAATACTTTGGTTGTAACATGACAAAATCTGGAAAATTTCAAAGGGTATGAACACTTTTTCAAGACACTGTATATGCAGACTAGCATGCTTGTTAATGCTCCATGTGGAACTTAAGGGGTTAATCCTCTGTGTAAAAGGGCTCTTTGATCCTGTGTGCACAGATCCTTCCACTCCTGCAGGGTCTCTTGGCAAGGCCAGATAAGACAGTGAGGGTAGTACTGCTGCACATGCTCAGTTTGGTCTCTTTCTAAAGAGAATATTGAGCTTTTTTGGTTACATGATATTGACATCACACATCTGGGAGTGTATACATACCCTAAATGACAGCCCAGTAGCTACCTCCTCGTCCATCCCCAGTAACTAAAAAAACAAAAAAAAAAGTGGTTGGGATGTCGCATCTTGATGGATGATCTGCCTCCCATAACAGCATGAGGACACAGGCTGTATTGGAAAGCTACCTGAACACTCGGCACTCAGGCGGACCCTGCAGCTTACCATGTGATCGTGGTATACATATTAGCCAAAAAGTTTTATATAGTGGCGGTATTTTGATGTAAAAAAGTTTTATAAGCTGTGGGCACTCTGGGCGGATTAACTATTTTTCATATTACTGGGTTTAGTAACATTTTAAAAAGGGAGTCCACCTACAAAAAAATTATTAAAAGCCAGCAGCTACAAATACTGCAGCTGCTGACTTTGAATAAATGGACACTTACCTTTCCCAGGGTCCAGCGATGATTGGTTCTTGGCGGCTGCCGCCGCCATTCTCATTGAGGGAATCAGGAAGTGAAGAGCGTCACTTCCCGGTTCCTTACTGCACACGCGCAAGTCGCGCTGTGCGTAGTGAGTGGTCCCCGCTTTCAAGGGGGGGGGGGGAGTGCGGGAAGGACGTGACTTCTGCGGGAGTCTATTACTGGAAGTGGGTGCAGATACCTGTATTATACAGGTATCTGCACCCCCCTGAATGGTGGCAATTGTGGCACCAGAGGGGGGGGGGGAATCCGATGAGCGGAAGTTCCACCTTTGGGTGGAACTCCGCTTTAATGTCGTGTTTGCCTGACCCTCCAATCTATTGGGGGGAGAGGGAGGGAAACATACATTTTTGAACCCTGTAATTGATTGCTGTTGAGTGTTTTGCGTGCTATGCAATAACCTAAATTCTTTGATAGAAAGAAATGCCCTAAACGTCCCAATGTAAATTGTTGGGCTCTGATAACTGGAGACCTAGGGGTGGGAGTTGGAGGAGATCAAAAGACCTCCTGCCAAAAACATGGTGATGCCCATCAAAGGATCTTTAATATAGGATGGGTGGGCTGATGACTACCAAGGGAGGAGGGCTTGTAATGGAAAAAGGGCAGTATATTTTGTTCTAAGCCCACCCAACCCTTTCCACAGCATGTTTAATCCAATCCTGTGCTCTCGTCCCGTGGACTGCATAGAAATATTTTGTGGCATTTGGGAGCCCGATTTACACTATTTATTTATTTTTTTTCTTTGTGACCATGCCAGGAGGCTATAGGAGAGCCTCTTGGTTTTGTAGCCCCAAAGGAAGTGTAAAAGGAAGCATCTCGGTATAGACACTAGCAGTGTCTGGAGAAGATGCAGGACTGAGGACAGTCATCTGCACACAGTTTTCAGTTGAATTCTCATTTAAAACCCCACCTGAATACAGAAAAGAGGTTGAGATTATTCCAGAGATTATTCTGTATGGCCCTGTTTAGAGATGAAGATTAATCTGTGTTATGCAGGCGATTTAACTTGCTGTTGCTTTTACAGTTGTGATAGTCTGGCTTTAGGCTAATGTTATTGGTATATTTGTACGTGTGTGTGTGTGTATACAGTAGGGAGAAGTATTTGATACACTGCCGATTTTGCAGGTTTTCCTACTTGCAAAGCACAGGTCTGTAACTTTTTTTTTTTTTATTTATTTATTTATTTTTTTGTTTTATCATAGGAACTCTTCAACTGTGAGAGACGGAATCTAAAAAAATACATAAAATCAGTGTATGATTTTTAAATTTTGCATTTTATTGCATGACATGGGTATTTGATGCATCAGAAAAGCAGAACTTAATATTTGGTACAGAAACCTTTGTTTTGCAATTAGAGATCATACGTTTTCTCTAGTTCTTGACAAGGTTTGCACACACTGCAGCAGGGATTTTGGCCCACTCCTCCATACACACCTTCTCCAGATCCTTTAGGCTTCGAGGCTGTCGCTGGGCAATACGGACTTTCAGTTCCCTCAAAAGATTTTCTATTAGGTTCACGTCTGGAGACTGGTTAGGCCACTCCAGGACCTTGAAATGCTTCTTACAGAGCCACTCCTTAGTTGCCCTGACTGTGTGTTTTGGGTCGTCATGCTGGAAGACCCAGCCATTACCCATCTTTAATGCTCTTAGGAGGTTGTTGTCCACGATCTCACGATACATGGCCCCATCCATCCTCCTCTCAATACAGTGCAGTCGTCCTGTCCCCTTTGCAGAAAAGCAGCCCCAAAGAATGATGTTTCCACATCCATGCTTCCCGGTTGGGATGGTGTTCTTGGGGGTTGTACTCATCCTTCTTCCTCCAAACACAGCGAGTGGAGTTTAGACCATAAATATCTATTTTTGTCTCATTAGACCACATGACCTTCTCCCATTCCTCCTCTGGATCATCCAGATGGTCATTGACAAACTTCAGATGGGCCTGGACATGCGCTGGCTTGAGCAGGGGGACCTTGCGTGCGCTGCAGGATTTTAATCCATGACGGCATAGTGTTACTAATAGTTTATTTAATATTTAAAAGGGGCCAAAATACATCCCTGGGGATTACAGACCAGTTAGCCTAACATCAATAGTATGTAAAGTCTTAGAAGGGATGATAAGGGACTATATAAAAGATTTCAGTAATGAGAACGGTATCTTTAGCAGTAATCAGCATGGATTCATGAAGAATCGTTCTTGCCAAACCAATCTATTAACCTTCTATGAGGAGGTGAGTTGCCAGTGGCTTAAGTGGTTAAACAAAGTTTATTTTATTTTTTTAGTAAGTCATGCGGTATTTTAGTAGGGCATCCTTAACAGCTGATGAGCCATCAGTGGGATTCTCTCTCTCTCTCTCTCTCTCTCTCTCTCTCCATTCATTCATTCCCTCCTTCCTCCCCTCCCTTCATTCCTCATTCCCCTCCCTCCCTCCCTCCCTCCTTCATTCCTCCCTTTCTTCCTTCCTCCTCTCATGTTTCCAATCAAGACATTTAAAACCTATGTAGCAGGTGCCTTTCCAGGCTGATTGAATCCACAAGGCAGAGAGCTGCCTGCTAGCAGCTGCTGGGGCTTTTCACCCCCCCCCCTTCCTCTCCTCTAACACACACCGACACACAGAACTGTTTACTTTGTAGCCTCCCTATTAGAGCTGCACGATTTTTTAACGATTAATTGTGATCTCGATTCAACCCCTCAGACGATCTCTATTGCAGAGTTTGCCGTTTGTTGCTCCAGCCTACTTATGGAGCAAAATTCGTACGAAGAACTTTATTTTGAAATTCAAACCGTATATGGCACACACCCATGTACATCGGCAGAATGGCACGGGCAGGCATATTGGCGTACAGGTACGTCCAGTCTTTAATGCCGCCCTGCCATTGCAAGCGCGCCACCGACACGCTTGCGCGCTGGTCGGGACCCCCGTGAGTCCGGGTCCTGCGAACTCGATCGCCGTGGGCATAACTGCGATCGTCTCACAGGGTGGCTAAACGGAGAGATGCCGTTGTAAACAGCATCTCCCCGTTCTGCCTAGCAACAAGTGACGCTGTTCTCTGCTCCATGTGATTGGAGCAGAGATCAGTGTTTGCTAAATGAAAGCCCAGCCCCCAACAGTTAGCAACACACCCCTAGGAACACCTAACCCCTACACTGCCACCCACTGGTTAACCCCTTCACTGCCAGTGTCATTTACACAGGAATCACTACATTTGTATAGCAGTGATTGCTGTATAAATGACAATGGTCCCAAAAATGTGTCAAAAATGTCCGATGTGTCCACCATAATGTCGCAGTAAAACTATCCCCTATTTTGTAAACACTATAACTTTTGCGCAAACCAATCAATCGCTTATTGCCTTTATATAATTTTTGGGGGATATTTATTATAACAAAAACTAAAAAATAATGCGATTTTGTTTGGGAGCCATGTCACACGACTGCGCAATTGTCAGTTAAAGCGTCGCAGTGCAGAATCGCAAAAAGTGGTCTGGTCTTTGGCCAGCAAAATGGCTCGGTGCTGAAGTGGTTAAACAACGTGTAAATGCAGGAAGTTTAACCACTTAAAGTCGAACTCTCTTCATGACACTTGTTTCTCATTGGAACCCCCCCAGGTGCCACAATTGGCACCTTTCAGTGGGGAGGGGGGTACAGATACCTGTCTAATACCGGTATCTGTACCCACTTCCGAAGCATAGATAGCCGCAGAATCTGTGGGTATTTACACCACTTCCTGTGGGGCTGGGAAACGCAGGGATCCCAGAGACAGCAGGGACTGTCCTTATTGCGCTACGCGACTTGCGCATTTGCAATAGGGAACCGGCGGCTTCACTTCCTGATTCCCACACCGAAGATGGTGACGGCAGCACCCGAGAGCTGATCGACAGCTCGGCTTCGGGTGCCGACATCGTGGGCGCGCTGGAGGGGGTAAGTGTCCATATTTTAAAAACCAGCAGCTGCAGTATTTGTAGCTGCTGACTTAAAAAACGGCGGAACTCCTGCTTTAAGTTGAAATCAATTTTTTTTGCTAGAAAGTTACTTGAAACCCCCAAACATCATTATATATATATATATATATATTAGCAGAGACCCTAGGGCAGTGATGGCGAACCTTGGCACCCCAGATGTTTTGGAACTACATTTCCCATGATGCTCATGTACTCTGCAGTGTAGTTGAGCATCATGGGAAATGTAGTTCCAAAACATCTGGGGTGCCAAGGTTCGCCATCACTGTCCTAGGGAATAAAATTTCAATTGCTGTCACACTGCATTTGCCCAGTGGTCTTTCAAACACAATTTTTGGGGAAAAAATACACTTCAATGACAAAAAAAAAAACAGTTTAGCCCAATTTTTTTTGTTTTAATGTGAAAGATGATGTTATGCCGCAAGAATCTTGAGAGAATCGTGATCTATCTTCTAAGCAAAAAAATTGTGATTCTCATTTTAGCCAGAATCGTGCAGCTCTACTCTCTATTGGAAGAGACTGAGAACCAATCATCAGGGAGCAGCAGCAAAGAACTCTGGGATATGAAGTCCCAGCACAAGGCAGCCTGATTGACTGTGTGAGGGGGCAGGACTGCAAATCGCAGGCTGCACTGCAGAGAGTCAAGCGGATTATTGGAGAGACTATAAAAGTACAGGGTGGACCAGGCCAAGCAGGCCTTGTTTTCTGGATCCCATCGGGAGAGCAACCTTCTGTTGAAGGGATTGTGGCCTACCAAGGGGCACACAGCCTGCAGCTCCAGCCCAGCAGGACAGAACCCCACATGCTTGCAGAAGGATGCTCTGCAGCAGTGCAGAAGAAAGGCCACAGAATCGGCCGATTCACTCTGTCAGCAGACTGAAAGCCATCAGGACACATATGCAGCCAGGAGAATTGTTTAATCGCTTTTTAGAGGACTGCTGAATGAGTACAGGATTGGTGAGGGGGGTTTGCCCTGGGATCTTATTGCCATAAAACACCACACTTGAACACTGTGCACAGACACCTGTTATCCGGAACACATAGAGGAGTGCTATAGCACAGCAGCAGCTATTTTACATTGCTCCCCATCACTCTGTTACATTGAGTGAAACTTGTCCACAGAGCTCCAACATGCCAGTGAAGAGAACAAAAGCAAGGCCTTGCTCTTAGAACATTATTATTATTGTTGCTCTTAAAGGGGACATGTCACTGATGTTTATATTACTTCATTGTGTGTTGGTATTGAAGGTACTATAGGCTGGCCTGGGGTTCCCCTTTAGCCATAGTATTCTACATCAATGAATAGCTTGTTTGCGGAGACCATTTAATCTGTGTAAATTTATTATTTTATTGTTGCAGAGTGTTGTTGTCTGTTTTTGAGAACTGTTTCAACAAAGTCCTGGCTACAGGACTTGGCTGACTAATATTACTTTAAACCTTTCTCTGGTCCAAGTAAACCTAAGCAGAGAGCAGAACTGTCTGTGTGTTTTACTTTGTTATTCTGTTAATTACATTGCTAGATGTGCCAGAAGGGCTGGGACCGGGGGTTGAGAGGCAGAGTAATGGACTAAATAAACAAAAACCGCTCCTTCAGGGGTATCGCAACACCTATTATGCAGTTATTACAGAAAAACTGATCCTTTGTTCTGCCTTAATGGTCCCCACTAGATTGAGAATTCCAGGGCTAACCTGTAATGTGACCTTCGGCCACGGGGCTTGTGGTGGTCTCCAGATACCTGGCGAATTGTGGCTTGTTAGTCACATAGCTCTTTACAGGTCCAGCTGACGCTCTCTCAAAAGGATAAATACCTCAATTACTGTGTTACACAAGTCTTTACTAGAAGTTTAGGTGCTTCATTAGGTGACATCATAAAAGTGGAACTTTGAAATCTAAAGGCCCCATGCACATAGGGAATCTGTCCTGGTGCATGAGGCTCTGCTATTTAGCTGTGGACAGAGAGCACAGGTGTCCCATCCAGCCCTCTGACAGATGCTGGGGCTGGATGGTGCACTTTGTTTCTTTTTAGTTCTGAGCATTTGTTTCTAGCCACATAATGACATAAATGTGCATACAGGCGCACCATCCAGTCGCAGCAGTTGTCAGATCCTCATAGAATTTGAAGGGCTGCCAGCAGCAGGGCTGGACTGGATACCTGTGCCCTCTGTCTGAAGCTAAATGACGAAGCCTCATGCAGTGGGACTAAACACTCTGTGTGCATGGAACCTTGCTTATATTGAATGTCTATTGGTTTAGCAGTCCAGTTCTCGGTCTTGTATAATAAATAAATATATAGATAGATTCAAGTTGTAAGTCCCATGCATACTGGACATTTATCCGGTGTTAAAAATGTGCCTAAAGCCATATTTTTCAAACACATTTAGAGGCTTTAAGGTGCATCACACATTTGGGTGTTTATTCATTTAATTGACCAGAATTTTAATTTAAATAATGCTCAAATGCAAAATGTGCGTAGCGTTAGGTACGTCAGCATTCTTTTTCTGCCCAAACGCTCCTCTCCTGAATGTAATTTTGGTGTGTTCAGTTTTGTATACAGTCTTGCCTCTAAAGGCCTCTAAACTACTATAGGCTATAGGTAAACACATAGGATACATAGAGGGGTGTTAAGAGGCGGCAATAAAAAAAATAAAAAATTAAGTTACTTGTAAAATAAAACTGAGAAAAAAAACCCCAGTAATGGGATTATGTGGGCCCTAGATCAGAGTAATACAATAGTAAACTTCAAGTCAAGAAAAGGTGTAAAAGTAAAATTCCAATTTTTATTAAGGACAACTGTTAAAAGAACATAATTAGCTGATCTGACAACTTATTACCTCAGAAGGACATATGGTGTATATCGCGTATGTCTTTGTGTGTGAAATACATACATGCATACATCAGCCAAAGGAGTTGGAAACCAACAAGATTTATTCCCTCTGTACAATTATCTCAATATTTATCAAAATCAATCTCCATAGCAGCTGGAAAAGCGTGCCCCCGCCCCAGGTCGAATTTACAATCTATAAATGGCACTCAATTAAAAGTCCTTAATAAAAATAAAAAAAAATTCAAATCTTTGTGAGCGTGTCTTCCTATATTTATTTATTTAAAACGGGGTTCCGCCTTAAAGTGGAACTTCCGCTCATTGGAACCCTTCCCCCCCCCCCCCCCCCCCTCCGGGGTCACAATTGGCACCTTTCAGGGGGGGGGGTGGGTGCAGATACCTGTCTAAGTTTAAAGGTTTGTTCTGATGTGTGTGTGCCTGTAACTTTTTTTTTTTTTTTTTTGTTTAGAAAAGGAAGCATAAGGCACTTGTCTACAATTTACAAGCCATCTGTGAATCAAGTCTAGAAAATGGCATCAATGTTGCTTACAAGACATATGACACAGGCCCTGCAGCAAAACTCCAGATTACTTGTGCCATGTAAGTAAAACTTAAGATCCATTTACTGTCAGAAGTGTAATGCAATTGTTCATATACGCATGTGTGTGTTTATACCAATATTTAAACTGGTACATAATGTTAGAAATTATGTACACAGAATGAAAGGGTTAAAAAAATAAATGTGGAAGCCTCCCTTCAAATGGTGTCAATAACTGTATTCAGTTACTATATGTAAATACAAAAAGGAAAAGACAAGTTGAATTGTCCTAGATTGTAAGCTCTAACGAGCACGGCCCTCTGATTCATCCTGTACTAAATTGTATTGTAACTGTACTGTCTGTCCTCGTGTTGTAAAGTGCTTGGCACTTCTGTATACCGGTAATAATAATAATGACATTTCAGTCCCTGTTGCCAATGATTTTTGTACAATGCATAACCATCTGGTTAGTGACCAGAGGTGCTGTATAGGCAGTTGGAATTATGTCTTGGTGTCTTATCTTACAGTACACTGGAACTGATTCATAGACCGTATTTAATAAAGCTGAGATTGTCCCTGGTGTACCCATATAAGCCTACATACTCTGTGAGGCTCCAGTTTTTTGCTAGTGTTCCCTACACTACCAACTAACAGCGAGAATTCTACTGCAGGCCCTAAGGAAACTACTTGTTCCTCGCGGGATGATAGTGGTTGCCAGAGAAAGGTCTTGGACTAAGACCTCTTCATCCCCCTATAGAAACAATCTGGTCCAGACAACCCAGTGACACCAAAGAAGAATAGGCACCTCATCCCCTACTATATATAGACTTGCATAGAAGGGAGGGGAAGAGAGAGAGGGGGAAAGGGATTTTTCAACGGTGCTGAATTTAGCAAAAATTTAACAAGATATACTAAAAATTCATAATAATTTATTAATATACATTAAAAAGCACTGAAACATCGAATATAGTATACAAAAATAAAGAGAACAATATACACATTGTTACTCAACAAGAGGAATCCCAGAGGTAGAAGTCTGACAGCACTTGTTCCCAACATGTTTCGCAATAAGCTTCCTCAGGGGAAATGTGCAACTAACAATAAATTTTATAAAAAGGAATATACAGAAAAAAACAAACAGATTCATTTCAAAATACATATCAGTATATAATAGAGTCAAATGATTAACAAAACTACATATGGAAACCAGTTATAGACAGGAACCACAATGTGTGAGATCTAACAAGATGGTGCTTCCCGCCTATCGCCAGGCCGACCGCATACCGAAAATCGATAGCAAGATGGAAAAAATGCAACCACCAGGCCAAATCAAAGGCCGCCAAGCCTTCTGGAGGACATAGATGTGCAGTTGGACGTTCGTTGGCAGGGTGGAGGCGATGTGTGGACGCAAGGTGGTAGAAAGCGGCTCCTGCCCCCCCTCCTCCGGGGAGAGCTCTGACGCAGACTCGGGCCCCGCTGAGACTGGTGGCCCCTGCTCTGTCGTTTCAGATGATGCTGACCAGGACCGATCGGACAGTGAGGATGAGTCCCCGTCTGGGTCCGTGCAAGAAAAGCGCTACTTGGAGCACTTATCACAGCTGTGCGTGATACCCTGAAGATTCAGGAGCCAGCAGGTCCATCTGCTGCAGTAGTGGTCCCTTTTGGGTCCTGTAAGCCAGCCCGAACATCTAAGGTGTATCTGACTTCTTTCAATAAGTTCATATACAGGAATGGGTGCGACTACAACAAACCCTTTCGTTCCCAAAAAGCATGGCGGTGTGGGGTAACTGTGGAGAATGGGCCCTTGTGGAGAGCCTTCTGCAATAATGGTCGAGTCCTCCTTTTTCCACTGAAGGTTTGTTGTCCGTCCGGGACTTCGGCTAAATGCTCCCATTCCAACAGGATGACCTCTGAGGGACAAAAGCGCCCCTTGAACCACAAGCCTGCAAGCAAAGTGCTACCGCATGAAGGGGTCGCCTTTGGGAGTTTGCAGCCCGGTGGGCCTCTCTGCTATCTGACCAATGGATCTGTTAACTGATTTCCTCTGGCTACAAGATAGAGTTCCTCTCTTGGCCACCAAACAAACTCTTCCCCTCCAGCATACCCTTACTCCCGTTTTGCTGGGAGGCCCTATTGGGGACAGTATGGGACCTGATAAGACACAGGGTGGTAGTGCCTGTTCCGGAGTTGGAAAGAGTTCTACTCCAATCTGTTTGTAGTCCCCAAAACGGAAAGGGTACGTCCAATCCTGGACTTGAAAGCCCTCAATTGCTTTGTTAAAGTACAGAGGTTCAGAATGGAATCAGTTCGCCCAGTCACTGCACTCCATAAAGGGGACTCCCTGGCGTCTTTGGACTCCAGGATGCATACCTGCACATACCCATATGCCCCAGGCATCAGAGGGTTCTGCGAATTGCAGTCAGGGAAGCCCACTACCAGTTTGTGGCTACCCCTTTTTTTTGGCTTGGTTTCAGCACCCGAGTCTTTACCACGGTATTGACTGCAATTTTGGCGTTGTTGACAACGCGGGATCGCAATCGCAGGTTATCTGGACGATCTCCTTCTGAGAGCAGCTTCCGTCTCAGCATTTGAGGATGTGGCAATCTCCATACAAACCCTGCAGGAATTTGGGTGGCTGTTGAACCTAAAAGTCGTGTTCATACCGATTCAGCGCTTGGCGTACCTAGGCTTTCCGCTTGGCTCCATGGAAGCGAGAGTGTTCTCCCTTCAGACAAAGCTGCAGACTCTCAGAGCCGTGGTAAAAAATTGCTGATCTGCAGGTGGTCATCGCTGCATTTCTGCATGCAAGTTCTGGACCTCATGGTGGCCTCCATCGAGGCGGTTGTTTTACCATCGCTGGTTTTAACGGCATGGCTGTTGAGAGCCAGATGCTAAGGTATTATTGCAGGTGGTAAATGATGTATACAAATGACACTTTCCAAACGCAATAGGCAGATCATAAGGGTATCCATGTACATCAGTCTCAGAAAACCGTCAGGACTTGCGCAAGAAGATGGACATATTGTGCATTCACCACCAGGATCATAATCCATATAGAAGGAAAAAGCAACAATAGGGAAGCCCGTAGAGGTAAAACACGCAAACTTTTTTTGTAGTTTACTTACAGGTAAAAAGGAACGCCATGACATATAAAAATCTGCAGCACTCGGCGTACTTGCACCGGCCAGCCTGACATGTTTCATCCTATGTGGATATCATCAGAGACGTGGCCAGACGATGCAAATATGCATATATGAATACAAATAATCACATGTCACGCTGGCCCATGATGGGACAGCATGACAATAGAAACAGCTGATTTCACTTGTCTCCATCCACGAGATACAGCCACGCATGCACAGTCCAGCCATGCTTTTCAGCAGACAGGAAGCGAAACCAACAGCATCGCCTACTACTTCCGGCGGGCGCAATGCTAATCGGAAGTGAAGTAAGAGATAAGAACGCCCATATTCAACACAAACATCCGATGAAGGGTACCAACAACCAAGACCGGAAGTAACGTTAGTGGAGCGCATTCGGAACATGTTTGCATTCCAAAGGACAACAACCAAGGAAGAGACTTTTGGATGAATCGGTAAACAGTACCGCATGAAGCACGTGAACCCAAAAATACGTCTATCCCTTTCTACATGAAAGAATGCAAAATAAATTAATGTAAATGGCATTATTTCTATTAACATTAACCACTTCAGCTCCGGACCAATAAACACCTTAAGGACCAGAGGTCTTTTTGCAATTTCGCACTGCGCTGCTTTAACTGGTAATTGCGCGGTCATGCAATATTGCACCCAAACGAAATTTGCGTCCTTTTCTTCCCACAAATAGAGCTTTCTTTTGATGGTATTTGATTGCCTCTGCGATTTTTTTTTTTGTTTTTTTTTTTTTTTTTTTTTTTTTGCGATATAAATGGAAAAAGAGCGAAAATTTTGAAAAAAAAAGATATTTTCTTCTTTTTGTTATAAGAAAAATCGAATAAACTAAATTTTAGTCATACATTGAGGGCAAAATTTATTCAGCCACATGTCTTTAGTAAAAAAGATGTCAATAAGCGTATATTTTTTGGTTTGCGCAAAAGTTATAGCGTCTACAAACTAGAGTACATTTTCTGGAATTTACACAGCATTTAATTTATGACTGCCGATCTCATTTCTTGAGGTGCTAAAATGGCAGGGCAGTACAAATCCCCCCCAAATGACCCCATTTTGGAAAGTAGACACCCCAAGGAAATTGCTGATGGGTATGTTGAGCCCATTGAATATTTATTTTTTTTGTCCTAAAGGATTGAATAATGACAAAAAAATAAATAAAAATTTTTTACAAAAAGTTGTCACTAAATGATATATTGCTCACACATGCCATGGTTATATGTGGAATTGCACCCCAAAATATATTCCGCTACTTCTCCCGAGTATGGGGATACCACATGTGTGGGACTTTTTGGGAGTCTAGTCGCGCACGGCACCCCGAAAACCAATCACCACCTTCAGGATTTCTAAGGGTGCAAATTTTTGATTTAACTCCTCACTACCTATCACAGTTTCGAAGGCCATAAAATGCCAAAATAGCACAAAACCCCCCCAAATGACCCCTTTTTGGAAAGTAGACACCCCAAGCTATTTACTGAGAGGCATGTTGAGTCCATGGAATATTTTATATTTTGCCAAAAGTTGCGGGAATATTACAAACTTTTTTTTTTTTTTGCACAAAGTTGTCACTAAATGATATATTGCTCACACATGCTATGGGCAGAAGTCAAATTACACCCCAAAATAAATTCTGCTGCTTCTCCCGAGTATGGGGATACCACATGTGGGGGACTTTTTGGGAGCCTAGCCACGTACGGAACCCCGAAAACCAAGCACTGCCTTCCGGATTTAAATATAAAATGCTACCAAAAAACCTGTTAGCGTATCCGGGCTGATCCCGCTAACAATGCGTTTTTTTGGAACCCTAAACTGCTGGGGACGCTAGTATAGATCTGATCAGATCAGATATTGATCTGTTCAGATTCTATAGCACTACGGGAGGTGTATGCTTTGCGTGTGGGTGTTGGCGGTACTGGCACTAACCTAGCGCTGCCTGGGGCGACGCAGACCCTGACCCTAAAACCTAATTGATATCACCCGCCGGGTGATCAGGGGGTTAAACCTTTATTGGGTAATAAATGGTGGGTGCCCTGATGCTATAAAAAACAAACTAACCAGAGTCACCCGTAACACTTATACGGTGATCAGTGGTGAAAGGGTTAACTAGGGGCAATCAGGGGATTCAAATTTTGATTAGGTAGTATATGGGGGTCCCTGGCGCTATATAAAAACCTGACGGGGAACCTAAATAACTAGCTGGCTAACCAGCGTCACCAGTGACACTTATACTGTGATCGCTGGTGAAAGGGGGTGAAAGGGTTAACTAGCAGCAATCAGGGGGTTAAAACCATTATTGGGTAGTATATCGGGGTACCTAGCGCTATAAAAACCTGGCGGTGAACCTAAAAAAATAACTAGCTACCTAGCGACACATGCAGCGATCAGAAAAATGATCGCTTAGTGACACTGGCAAAAGGGGGTGAAAGGGTTAACTCTAGGGGCAATCAGGGGGTTAAATCTTTATTGGGGGGTGATAGGGGGCTACCCTGGACCTAACACTAACTGTCCTGACAGTTTTTACTGTCACAACTGACACTGAATGCATTGATCAGTAAAGAAATGATCAATGCAATCAGTGACACTGTGACTGGGGGGGGAGGGGGGGGCGATCGGGGGGGGGGGGTTTGTGTGCCTGTGTGTACCTACATGTCAGTGTAGTGTTGGTGCACACTTACTATTAGTCTTCTCCTCGTAGTCCGGTCAAAAAGACCGCCCCGAGGAGAATGACATCACTTCCTCCTTCCTGTGTAAACAATACACAGTGGGAGGAAGCTTCTCATTGGCCAGGAGCGATCCAGAGGGGGTGGCCGAAAACCATCCCCTCATCACGGAACGCTCCTGGACCGAACCGGACCGTCGTATCCAGCGGGAGGGGGTCCGATCGGACCCCCCACCCGCTGGAAGGCAGGCACGTACATCTACATGATTGTGCCTGCCTGTGCCATTGTGTTGACGTACATTGGCAATACGGCGGTCCTGAAGTGGTTAAAGAGGATAAAAAAAGAAGCCCCTTATTAGAATAGAAATCAATGAAAATAAAATAGATGTACAAATAACAATTAAAAATTAGAATTACTACATAGCAAGTAAATATATACCAGCAACATGGTAAAAAATGTGTATATGTAAACACTGCCCACTAGTGTTAAAAACATACCTTGCAATTATTAATAAAACAGTTTACATCCTAATTGACATTCATGCCGTAAGGGGTGTAACACTTAAGATCATATATCCAGCGGGTCTCGAGTTTGGATATTTCATATTTAGTCATACTCCCTCCCCAGTGTGGGTTAAACCTATCAATAGCTAAAAAGGTAGTTCCCTTAGGGGTTTTATTATGGCACTCTAAATGGTGGCTAGAGACACTGTTTCAGAAATCCCTTTTTTATATTCATAATGTGCTCATTAACCCTTACATTCATAGCATGTATTGTAGGCCACATGGACAAATTAAGTACACAACATTCTGTGAAGTACAGTAATAAAAGTATTAATGTCAAAAACCCCCACTAGTGGTATGGGATTTGAACTGGCATATTTTTCCTATTTTTAACTTTGTTGATGTTACACACATTCACACATTACAATTATTATGACAGGGATAATACTCTTTTGCCCTTTGAAAAAAACGACACTCTCTATTGGGAGTATCTAAAATATTGGGGGCTATCTGATGTTTAAGAGGGGGAACTCCTCTAAAAACAATTTGAGGTCGATCTGGAAGTACTGGACTCAAGAGTTTATAGTTTTTAAGGACCCCCCAGTGTGTTTGGTCATAATTCTTTTGATGTCTAAATGTTGTTTAAAATAAGTAGTGACCATGGAAAAATTATAATTAGTCTTGCTGGATGGAACCTTAGTCTTTGAAGAATAGAAATTCTATCCATATTGCCTACTTCATTGTTTGAGATTCAAATCACTAGAATAACCCTTTTCAATGTTTCTCTAAGGGTAGTGGCTTGTGCAATAAAGTCTTTAAGAGTACAGTTCCACCTCATACGGAGGAACTGGCTCTTGGGCGCTAACTTAAGCCATGAAGGGTGATGGCAGCTACCTTGTCCGATGTACCCATTTCTGTCGGTTTAAAAAAATAAAATAAATGGACATATTAAATGTACCGTCTTTAATCCCTATGTTTAAATCCAAGAAATTATTTTTTTTCAGTGCTACTCTCAACTTGCTGGGTATTGTATTGCAATTTTTCATTGAGTTGTCGCATAAATGTAGAAAGCGACGTTATGTTACCCTCCCACAGGAGGAGAAAGTCGTCTATATATCTGCCCCAAAAGACTAGCTCAGATCTTGTGTCAGAATAGATGACATCCTCCTCCCATTTGGCCATAAACAAATTGGCCATGCTGGGTGCAAATTATGCACCCGTTTGCCACCTCTCTGTTTTGGAGGTAATGAGTCCCTCCAAACCAAAAATAATTATGGGTCATAGCGTAACTCGATAAATCCATTATAAATTCCCGCTGAGAAGGAATCAATTCAACATCTGTTCTCAAAAAACAAGGGGGAGGAGGAACTGATCGAAAAAGATGAAGAGTGTAAAATGCTGGGATTTTTAATCTTGGCAAAGGTACACTTGCAGAGAATGAAAAAATTGTGCTCAACCATGGATCTGCTCCAAATAAACCCTTGACCAAGTTTGGGGGCTTTATAGATGTGCAGAAATTTATCAGGAAGATTCATATAAAAAGATATTTTTTGTCAGACCCCCAAAATTACCTTGAAAGAGGCTGATTGAGTGACATTCGGGTGTTTCCAATGCCTCTCTTTTTAATCCCCGGGTTTTGTACCTCCATCCATATCTGTGTTTAAAGAATTGGTCCTGAAGGACTTAGACAAATTAAAAATAAGAATCATAATGATTCTCGATTCCGTGAAGATTTACAGTCTTTAAAACAGAGGAATGACATTATGCGCCCCGCTGATAAGCTGATGGGGGGCAGTATTGTGGTGATGGATAAAGATTCATACATTTCCGAAATGAATAGGATATTGTCCGATACTGATACCTATATTCGGCTGAGTCATGACCCCATGTTTAAATATAAAAGGGAGCTCACCGCACTTATAGATACTGGTTTTCGTAACAATTTGCTCAATAAGAAAGATCTTTTAATTCCGTTGGCCCCAAGAAAGCCAATTGTATACTTTCTGCCAAAGGTGCATAAAACCTGGTTAACACCCCGGTGAGACCCAATATTAGTGGGTTGGACTCTCTCTTACATCTAGAATTTATTAAATACATTGATGGCTTTCTACAGCCTTTAGTGTCTAGTACTCCATCTTATGACAAAGATTCTGCACAGGTGATTCGGAGTTTGGATAATTGAGAGTGGAAAGAGTTACATTATGGCCACAGCTGATGGAACGTCTGTTTACACCATTATCTCCCATTGGGGTGGATTAGAGGCTGTGGATTGTTTTTTGAGAAGAGATGTTGAGTTGATTCCTTCTCAGTGGGAATTTTATATTGGATTTATTGAGTTGCGCTATGACCCATAATCATTTTTGGTTTGGAGGGACTCTCCCTCCAATTTTTTTTATGGCCAAATGGGAGGAGGATGTCATCTATTCTGACAGAAGACTTGAGCTTGTCTTTTGGGGCAAATATATAGACGACATCCTCCTCCTGTGGGAGGACGCCACAACTCAACGATAACTTGCTGGGTATTGTATTACAATTTGAGAGTAGCACCAAAAAAAAATGAATTTCTTGGATTTAAACATAGGGATTAAAGATGGTACATTTAATATGTCCACTTTTTTTAAGAGTACCGACAGAAATGGGTACATCGGACAAGGTAGCTGCCATCACCCTTCATGGCTTAAGTCAGCGCCCAAGAGCCAGTTCCTCCGTATGAGGTGGTGTACAAGACTTTTTTGCACAAGCCACTACCCTTAGAGAAACATTTATTGAAAAGGGTTGTTCTAGTGATTTGAATCTCATAAACAATGAAGTAGGCAATATGGATAGAATTTCTACTCTTCAAAGACTAAGGTTCCGTCCAGCAAGACTAATTATAATTTTTCCATGGTCGCTACTTATTCTAAACATTTGGACATCAAAAGAATTATGACCAAACACTGTGGCGTCCTTAAAAAATAAACTGCACTCACCCCCTGTCCCCCTGTTGTTGTGTTTTTTTTTTTTGTTTTTTTTTTCCCCCCCTGTCTTTTTTGTTTTCATTTCTCCTCATTCTACCCCCCCCCCCCCGTTTCCTTCTTTCTTCCGCTCTGTGAGACATTTGGATTTTTACATGACAGACCAGTAGGGGATGGAGGGCCCCAGGGTACTTTGGTTTGGGTGTGTGATCCCTTGTGGGGGGGCGGGTGGGGCTCTCGTCCATCCTCTCTCCTCCAGTGCAGAAACTACAAAAATAAGGATAGTATTGGTAATTCCAAGGGAAATAAGAGCTTAAACAGATAAAAGTTGATTTTTTTTTTTTTTTTCACACACAGGGAAAGGAGTTGATCTCCTTTCCCTGTGTGTGATACGCTCCTAGTTAGTTTGTTTCTTGAAATGATTCAACAGAGAAGGGAGCGGGAGGGAGAAGAGAAAAATAACCGATAAAGGAGAAATGAGGAAGAGGAAGACTCTGGAGCAGAAAAAAATGTTTTCTTAAAGCCTTGTAGGTCGTAAAGGCCTAGATAAGTTATGTTTCTTTCTCTCTTAAATGTTCAAACGTTTAATGTACAGATCATCTCTTAAAACTAATAAAAATTATTGGAAAAGAAAAATGATAAACTATTGGGTACAGTACTTCCAGATCGACCTCAAGTTATTTTTAGAGGAGTTCCCCCTCTTAAACTTCAGATGGCACCCAATATTTTAGATGCTCAAGAGTGTAGTTTTTTCAAAAGTCAAAAGGGTATTATCCCTGTCATAATAATTGTAATGTATGTAACATCAGCAAAGATAAAAGTTGGAAAATATGCCAGTTCAAATCCCATACCACTAGTAGGGTTTTTGACATTAATACTTTTACTTCACAGAATGTTGTGTACTTATTAATTTGTCCATGTGGCCTACAGTACGTGCTATGAAGGGGTTAATGAGCACATTATGAATATATAAAAAAGGCATTTGTGAAACCGTTTCTCCAGCCACTATTTAGAGTGCCATAATAAAACCCCCAAGGGAACTACCTTTGTAGCTATTGATAGGTTTAACCCACACTGGGGAGGGAGTATGACTAAACGTGAAATATCCAAACTCGGGACCCGCTGGATATATGATCTTAAGTGTTACAGCCTTTACAGCATGAATGTCGATTGGGATGTAAACTGTTTTATTAATAATTGCTAATTTTAAGGTATATATGTGTGTGTGTGTGTGTGTATATATGTATGTGTGTATGTATATGTATGTGTATGTGTGTGTGTATGTATATGTATATGTATATGTATGTATATATATATATATATATATATATATATATATATATATATATATATATATATATATATATATGCATACAGTGCCTTGCGAAAGTATTCGGCCCCCTTGAACTTTTCAACCTTTTGCCACATTTCAGGCTTCAAACAAAGATATAAAATTTTTATTTTTTGTGAAGAATCACCAACAAGTGGGACACAATTTGTGAAGTGGAACGAAATCTATTGGATATTTTTTAAACTTTTTTAGCAAATAAAAAAACTGAAAAGTGGTGCGTGCAAAATTATTCGGCCCCTTTACTTTCAGTGCAGCAAACTCACTCCAGAAGTTCAGCGAGGATCTCTGAATGATCCAATGTTGTCCTAAATGACTGATGGTGATAAATAGAATCCACCTGTGTGTAATCAAGTCTCTGTATAAATGCACCTGCTCTGTGATAGTCTCAGAGTTCTGTTGAAAGCGCAGAGCATCATGAAGACAAAGGAACACACCAGGCAGGTCCGTAATACTGTTGTGGAGATGTTTAAAGCCGAATTTGGATACAAAAAGATTTCCCAAGCTTTAAACATCCCAAGGAGCACTGTGCAAGCGATCATTTTGAAATGGAAGAAGTATCAGACCACTGCAAATCTACCAAGACCTGGCCGTCCCTCTAAACTTTCAGCTCAGACAAGGAGAAGACTGATCAGAGATGCAGCCAAGAGGCCCATGATCACTCTGGATGAACTGCAGAGAACTACAGCTGAGGTGGGAGAGTCTGTCCATAGGACAACAATCAGTCGTACACTGCACAAATCTGGCCTTTATGGAAGAGTGGCAAGAAGAAAGCCATTTCTCAAAGATATCCATAAAAAGTCTCGTCTAAAGTTTGCCACAAGCCACCTAGGAGACACCAAACATGTGGAAGAAGGTGCTCTGGTCAGATGAAACCAAAATCCAACTTTTTGCCCACAATGCAAAACGATATGTTTGGCGTAAAAGCAACACAGCTCATCACCCTCAACACACCATCCCCACTGTCAAACATGGTGGTGGCAGCATCATGGTTTGGGCCTGCTTTTCTTCAGCAGGGAAAGGGAAGATGGTTAAAATTAAGGGGAAGATGGATGCAGCCAAATACAGGACCATTCTGGATGAAAACCTGTTGGAGTCTGCAAAAGACCTGAAACTGGGACGGAGATATATCTTCCAACAAGACAATGATCCCAAACATACAGCAAAATCTACAAAGGAATGGTTCACAAATAAACGTATCCAGGTGTTAGAATGGCCAAGTCAAAGTCCAGACCTGAATCCAATCGAGAATCTGTGGAAAGAGCTGAAAACTGCTGTTCACAAACGCTCATCATCCAACCTCACTGAGCTCGAGCTGTTTTGCAAGGAAGAATGGGCAAGAATTTCAGTCTCTCGATGTGCAAAACTGATGGAGACATACCCCAAGCGACTTGCAGCTGTAATCGCAGCAAAAGGTGGCTCTACAAAGTATTAACGCAAGGGGGCTGAATAATTTTGCACGCCCCACTTTTCATTTTTTTTATTAGTTAAAAAAGTTTCAAAAATCCAATAGATTTCGTTCCACTTCACAATTGTGTCCCACTTGTTGGTAATTCTTCACAAAAAATAAAAATTTTATATCGTTGTGTTTGAAGCCTGAAATGTGGCAAAAGATTGAAAAGTTCAAGGGGGCCGAATACTTTCTCAAGGCACTGTGTATGTATGTATGTATGTATGTGTGTATACATGTGTGTGTGTGTGTGTGCGTGTGTATATGTGTGTATGTATATGTATGTGTGTGTGTATATATATATATATATATATATATATATATATATATATATATATATATATATACATATACATTTTTTACCATGTTGCTGGTGTGTGTGTGTGTGTGTGTATATTATTATATTCCATTTTATATCCAGCATTCACACAATATTACTTGCTATGTAGTAATAGTTATTTGTACATCTATTTTATTTTCATTGAATTATTTATATTATAATGAGGGCTTCCTTTTTTATCCTCTTTAATGTTAATAATTGAAATAATGCTATTTACATTAATTTATTTAGCATTTTTTCATGTAGTAAGGGATAGATTTATTTTTGGGCCCTTTAGTCCAGTTCATGTGCTTCACGCGGTACTGTGTTTACCGATTCGTCTGAAAGTCTCTTCCTTGGTGGTTGTCCTTTGGAATGTAAACATGTTCCGAATGCGCTCCACTGTTACTTCCGGTATTGGTTGTTGGTACCCTTCACTGGGTGTTTGCGTTGAATATGGGTGTTTTTCTTGTCTGTCTTACCTCCGGTTAACATTCCATCCCCCCGAAGTAGTAAGCGATGCTGTTGGTTTTGCTTCCTGTTTGCTGAATAGCAGGGCTGGACTGCTCATGGGCGGCCGTATCTCATTGATGGAGACAAGTGAGGATGGTGTCTCAAATCTTGTAGCTGCCAGATGAAAGTGCTCAGCCTAAAAACACACGTGCAGGCATGGTAGGGAGGATCCTTAGATGGACACAGCAAGCCCTACCGTAGGACGTGGGATGACGCTCCTATGAGGATGCTGTGAAGCTGAGCTGAGCTGTGTTAAGGCTAGACAGAGACAACCGCAAGGGGGAAGGAAGCCAAAAGAGCCGAGCAGGCAGACTAGGAGCCGGACGCACTGGGTGACGTCAGCGTTACGACGGGAACTCGTCAGTAATCAGCAGTGAAACATCATAGGCTCAGGAAAGCATTGACTACATGTTTCATCCTTCAGTGCTTTATCAAAGTCTGAGCAGGCTCCTAGTCTGCCTGCTCTGCTCTTTTGGCTTCCTTCCCCCTTGTGGTTGTCTGTCTAGCCTTCACACAGCTCAGCTCAGCTACATAGCATCCTCATAGGAGCGTCATCCCATTTCCTACGGTAGGGCTTGCTGTGTCCATCTGATAATCCTCCCTACTGTGCCTGCACGTGTGTTTGTAGGCTGAGCGCTGTCATACTGAGATTTTCATACCATCTATTTAGAGTTGTGACAGCCCTCTCCACAGTCCAGCCTGAGGCAGATTGGTTGGTTGATGTTAACCCCCTCTCATGCAGACTCAGCAGTGGGATCGTTTATTATTTATACCAGTATCTTATTTAGCTATATGCTTTTATGACTGTTCTGCAACCACCTATAAGTATATTTATACTACTATTGACTGTTGCTGCAACTTTTTAAGTAACATGATTAATTTATTGCACTAAGAGTCAAACATATCTAAAGAGTAATAAGTTTTCATGCGATTTTCCATCATGCACTGCTTTTTGTTTTCTGTCTTCTGTTGTTGTAGTCCATCTGCTTCAAAGTTTGATATGTTTGTGCATTCAGAGATATTATTCTGCATACCTTGGCTGTAACGTGTACTATTTGAGTTACTGTTGCTGCTCCTTGGACATTTTAATTTTTGTACCATTCTCTGTAAACCCTAGAGGTGTGTGTGTGTGTGTGTGTGTGTGTGTGTGTGTGTGTGTGTGTGTGTGTAAATCCCAGTAGATTAGCAGTTTTTGAAATATTCAGACCAACCTGTTTGGCACTAACAAGCATGCCACGTTCAAAGTCACTTAAATCACTATATATATATATATATATATATATATATATATATATATATATATATATATATATATATATATATATTTTTTTTCCCATTCTGATGCTCGGTTTGAACTTCAGCAAGTCCTCTTCACCACGTCTAGATTCCGAAATGCATTGCGTTTCTGCCATGTGATTTCCTGATGAGCAATTTGTGTTACCAAGCAATTGAACAGGTGTAACTAATAATGTGGCCGGTGAGTGTATATGGTATAATGGCCAAGACTTGCTTCGATCCCTTTGAGAGGCAAAAATCTGAGAGCTTTCCAAACCGCCCCATTCAGCAGCACCTAGTCTTTGCCTTGATGTACACATTTGAAATGGAGATAGAAATATGATGTAGAAGAAGAGAACACCATATTACAGGAAGAGTAAACTGAAAGGGAGTGTGGGGGGGCTGAAAGGGAGTGTGGGGGGGGGGGGGTGGAGAGGGAGGGAAAGCGAAAAATAAATCTCATCTTAACCCCATCATGGCCTGGTAAAATGGGAAGCCCAGTAGCAAGAAGACTCTGTCCCTGAACTCTTGAGAGTTGCAAAACATGAATCCTGTCCTATTAACCCCTTCCCGCCGAGCGTACGCAGATGTGCGTACTCGGCTTCCGGGGGGTATACCGGGATGATGCCCGCATCTGCAGGCATCATCCCGGTACCGTTTTTTTCAGCAGGCGATTGGCTATCCAGGCATAACAACCGATGCGGCTAAAAGCCGCTCGGCTATTATGCCGGAGGAGCGGGAGGGGACGTCCCCCCTCCCGCCGCTGTTACCGGTGCTCCCGCTCGACCGGGAGCACCGATTCAAATTCCGCTGCCTCCGGCTGCTGGGCAGGGACTGGAATGAAGCCGTAATCGGCTTCGTTCCAGTCTCCTCATCGTAAACACGGAAGCGACGTCATGACGTCACTTCCCGTTTACTTGGCTGCCAATGGCGCCGGTTTTAAAAAAAATATCCGGTATTCAGAATCGCCGTTTTCGGCGATCTGAATACATTGAAGTGTAAAGGAGGGGTGGGTGGTCTTTTAGACCCCCGATCCCTCCATAAAGAGTACCTGTCACCACCTATTACTGTCACAAGGGATGTTTACATTCCTTGTGACAGCAATAAAAGTGATCAATTTTTTTTATTTTTTATTTTTTAAAACAATTTAGTCATTTTTAAATAAAAAAAATATATATATTTTTTTTAAAGCGCCCGCCGTCCCCGCGAGCTCACAAAGCAAAGAAAATGCATATGGAAGTCGCGCCCGCGTATGTAAACGGTATTCAATTCACACATGTGAGGTATCGCCACGATCGTCAGAGCGAGAGCAATAATTCTAGCACTAGACCTCCTCTGTAACGCTAACCTGGTAACCGTAAAAAATTTTTAAAGCGTCGCCTATTGAGATTTTTAAGTACCGTACTTTGTCGTCAATCCACAAGTGCGCGCAATTATAAAGTGTGACATGTTTGGTATCTATTTACTCGGCGTAACATCTTTCACATTATGCAAAAAAATTGGGCTAATTTTTACTGTTTTTTTTTTTTTATTTTTTTTTATTTTTATTCATGAAAGTGTCCCTTTTCCCAAAAAGTTGCATTTAAAACACCGCTGCGCAAATACTGTGTGACATAAAATATTGCAACAATCGCCGTTTTATTCTCTAGAGTCTCTGCTAAAGAGTCACGTGTGTTGTGACTTAACGCGTAGGAGACCAGAGGCAAATCAGACACTGGAATAGACGCTCAGACATGAGCTCGACGCTCGTTTTTACACCGTTCGTTTTATACAATAAAATGTGAGTGCTCTATGATTTTATTTAAATAAAACCTTTTACCCTGTTTCAAAATACTACACCATGGTGGGCTTCTTTTATCTTTTTAATACTTTGAGCACCTAATGATTTGAGTGATCCAAACGCCCAGTGGAAAGAGGAAAGAAGGAAAGGACCATCCCCTATTCCCCCCCGGCTTCACTGTATACAGTGCACGAAACGCCCAGGAAAGGATCGTTTGGAAGGGACCCCTTCCTCCCATAAATAACCTGCTACATGCTGTTTACCTTACAGCAGTAAGGTAATCATTTTTACCACGAGTGTCGGTGACACTGAAGATCTACCTGTTTTGCACTTAAAGACACAGTATCACCAAAATGTCAAGATAGCAGCACACAGTGTTCCAGTGAAACACTTGCACACCTGCACTATTATTGCACATGGGACCAAAAATGTCCAATATTGCACTAAAAACTTGTCACATTTAGTTTGCAAAATAATTAATGTTTATTTAATTATCGATTTAATATTTTCCTTGCTTAAATCAGTCACTTTATGAACCATTCATTTTTTGTGTATGTTGCACAGTTTTAGAATTACTTGCAGTTACACTTTATATCATATAGATTTTTTCTTTTTGGCAGTATTGCACATGTTTGATATTTAATGTATATTTGCTTTTTTGCACAGTATCATATTAATTCTTTCGGCAGTATTGCACATTTTTCATATATAATGTATATTTGCGTTTTTTCACAGTAGAAAAATTACTATGTCAATTTAGGTTATTATTTTATTTGCACTTTTGCACTTCATTGACCACCCTGATAAATGTCTGCTAGTTTGAAGCATAGTTTAAACATTTTATTTACTATAAGAGAAATATATATATATATATATATATATATATATATATATATATATATATATATATATATATATATATATATATATATATATATATATATATATATATATATATTATATAAATACATTTTATATTTTAAGGAGCACAACACCACTCCCCTCTTTTTACAAATCTCACAATATACCTAATAATGAAACATTTGGATATTTACAAATTTTATTGTATATCAGATCCACACAGACGAGGACTTATCTCAGACCTATATGCCCAACTGCTTTCACATACAACCTCCTCTCCCTCATCTTCTACTTCTAAATGGGAGTCTGATTTTAAATCTTCCTCCAGTCACATTGGATTTGGCACAAATCTGGCAAAATACAAAATCCGCCACACCAAACATGCTAACCCTTGAAACAAACTATAAAGTTCTTACCAGGTGGTACCTAGTGCCAGTACGAATATCATAATTCCTTCCCCCCAATACCCCCTCAATGTTTTCGAGGCTGTAGTGACCCAGGTACACATCTACACATTTGGTGGATTTGTCCCATAGGCCAGACCTTTTGGTCAAAAATATTTAATAATCTTTCTGCAATGTTTGATACTACTTTTACATCTTGATCCATCGGTGGCTCTCTTAAAAAATAAACCACGAAACATAACACAACGCCAATTTAAACTCCTACTATATGTCACAACGGCAGCAAACCAATCTATAGCTAAAGCCTGGAAGTCAAAAAAGCTCTGTGAAGTGTTGGTAAAACAACGTGTAACACAAGCTATGATCCATGCCAAAATGGAGGCAATCATACTTGATAAACTTGTTAAACTTGAAACACTATGGCTTCCATGGATAACGCACATTCTACCGCCAGATTTTGACTGCTCACTTTTACCCTGATGAGGCTCACCACCTTTACGGACACTAATGTTATCTGATGCCTTGTATATTTGAACAATCGATTCCCTTTTAGAGACCCTTCATTCCCTCCAACCTCCTTTTTAGATCCCACCCCTTTTTTCCCCCTACTTATTGAACTTCATTTTTAGATCTGTATAATAGTGGGAATGTATTATTCCATTCTTATATTGTATTTGGTAGAAAGTAAATGATCGGTTTAGAAACAATCTACCCAAAGTTATGTAAGGGATGTTTTGGTGGGACGTCCATTCATCCGGGAAAAGCCGGGCCACATAGACGGACCTTGGCCCTGGTTGGGTGGGTGTCTCTCCAGGACATCCCAATATAGACCGATTTATCCAACATAGTTGTATCTCTGTTTAATTTCTTTAATATATGACCTATTCATTTTCCTTTATGCAAATTATACCAGGTTATTGTTATGATTATATTGTTCACATATATTTATTGATAAAACAATTCCCATATTACTCTCTATATGGTAACTGTACTATTGTTATTCCAAATTAATAACTGAGAAGTTCCTTCATTGAAGTTTGATAGCCTTATACAATGTTAAAACTTGTATTATTAACTTGCATCATTCTCAATAAATTATATTAACCACTTTCAGACCGGACCATTTTGCTGGTCAATGACCAGAGGTCTTTTTACAATTTGGCACTGCGCTGCTTTAACTGGTAATTGCGCGGTCATGCAATGTTGTACCCAAACAAAATTTGCATCCTTTTTTTCCCACAAATAGAGCTTTCTTTTAAAGGTATTTGACTGACTGCGATTTTTATTTTTTGCGATATAAACGTAAAAAGACCGCAAATTTTGAAAAAAAATTGTATTTTCTACGTTTTGTTATTAGAAAAATCCAATAAACTCAATTTTAGTCATACATTTAGGCCAAAATGTATTCAGCCACATGTCTTTGGCAAAAAAAGTCAATAACTGTATATTTATTGGTTTGCGCAAAAGTTGTCACATCTACAAACTAAGGTAAGTTTTCTGGAATTTACGCAGCTTTTAGTTTATGACTGCCTATCTCATTTCTTGAGGTGCTAAAATGGCAGGGCAGTACAAAACCACCCCAAATGACACCCT
Organism: Lithobates pipiens; assembly: GCF_037356315.1. Classification (NCBI taxonomy): domain Eukaryota; kingdom Metazoa; phylum Chordata; class Amphibia; order Anura; family Ranidae; genus Lithobates; species Lithobates pipiens. The sequence continues at coordinate 208,229,039 of NW_027507784.1, forward strand.
AAGGAAATTGATAAGAGGCATGTTGAGCCCATTGAATATTTTATTTTTTTGCCTCAAGCGATTGAATGACAAAAAAAATTTTTTTTTTTTTTTTTTTTTTTTTTACACAGTTGTCACTAAATGATATATTGCTCACACATGCCATGGTTATATGTGGAGTTGTACCCCAAAATACATTCTGCTGCTTCTCCTGAGTACGGGGATACTACATGTGGTCGACTTTTTGGAAGCCTAGCCGCGTACGGGGCCCCGAAAACCAAGCACCGCCTTCAGGATTTCTAAGGGCATACATTTGTAATTTCACTCCTCACTACCTATCACAGTTTTGAAGGCCATAAAATGCCAAGATGGCACAAAACCCCCACAAATGACCCCATTTTAGAAAGTAGACACCCCAAGCTATTTGCTGAGAGGCATGTTGAGTCCATGGAATATTTTATATTTTGCCACAAGTTGCGGGAATATTACAAACTTTTTTTTTTTTTTCACAAAGTTGTCACTAAATGATATATTGCTCACACATGCCATGGGCATATGTGAAATGACACCCCAAAATAAATTCTGCTGCTTCTCCTGAGTACGGGGATACCACATATGTGGGACTTTTTGGGAGCCTAGCCACGTACGGGGCCCCAAAAACCAAGCACCGCCTTCAGGCTTTCTAAGGGCGTAAATTTTTGACTTCACTCCTCACTACCTATTACAGTTTTGAAGGCCATAAAATGCCAAGATGGCACAAACCCCCCCCCCCCCCCCAAATGACCCCATTTTGGAAAGTAGACACCCCTAAATTTAGGGGTACACTAGTGAGACTCAGAGGTAAAAAAGCACCTAGGCTGTCAGCGACTGTATCAAAACGCTAAAAAAAAACTGTTAGCGATCGCAGGGATCAGGCCTGACTCTGCGAACGCTGCAGTTATGTGTGTTGTGTTTTGTAAGTGACAGTGATCGATCGATCGATACTGCACTTGGGTGGGCTGGGCTGGGCTTGGCGGAGGGGCTAAACGCAGGTGCTAGCAGGTATCTGGGCTGATCCCGCTAACAATGCGTTTTGGGAAACCTAAACTGCTGGCGACACTAATATAGATCTGATCAGATACTATATTACTAAGGGAGGTGTATGCTTTGCGCGTGGGTGTTAGCGGTACTGGCACTAACCTGACGCTGCCTGGGGCGACGCAGACCTTATCTGACCCTCAAACTTATATCACCCGCCGGGTGATCAGGGGGTTAAACCTTTATTAGGTAATAAATGGCGGGTGCCCTGAAACTATAAAAAAATAACTAACCAACCAGCGTCACCTGTAACAGTTATATGGTGATCACTGGTGAAAGGGTTAACTAGGGGGCAATCAGGGGGCTTTATGCGGTAGTATATGGGGGTCCTTGGCGCTATAAAAAGCTGCGGCGAACCTAAATACCTACCTGCCTAACTAGCGTCACCTGTGACACTAATACAGCGATCAGAAAAACTATCGCTTATTAGGCTGGGTTCACACTGGAGCGATGCGGGAACGCCACGAATCCGCGGCGGGTTCCCGCATCACACTGCCCTATGCGAACTGCTGGGAGTGTCAGTGAAATGTTAATGACACCCCCAGATCAGTTCGCATATCGCAGTGCGATCTGCAAACTCGGACAGGAATCGGATCGCATGGTGTGAACACCCATGCGATCCGATTCTGCTGCGGACCAAAAAAAGGGTCCCGTGCGAGTGTGCGGCGGGTGCGATGCGAATTCAGCCATACTATCTGTATGGCTGAACTCGAATCGCACAGAGATCGGATGTGATTTGCACTGCAGTGCGGTGCAAAATCACATCCGTTCTCATAAACCGCTGCAATGTGAACCCAGCATTAGTGACACTGGCGACGGGGGGTGATCACGGAGGTAAACCTTTATTGGGGGGGTTAGGGGGGTACCCTAGAACTAAAGGGGGCTAACCCTAACTGCCCTAACAGTTATTACAGTCACAAATGATACCAATGCAAAAAAAAAAATGCAATTGGTGTCACTGTGACTGGGGGTGCAGGGGTGATTGGGGGGGTGATCGGGGGGTGAAGGGGGGGTGAGAGTGTGCCTGGCATGTTCTACTGTATTGTGTAGTGTTGGTGCAACTCACCGATCCTCTCTCCTCGGTGCCGGAACGAAAAATACCGACACGGAGGAGAGATTACATCACTTCCTCTGCCTGTGTTTACATTACAGGAGAGGAAATGATGTCACACTTCACTTCCATTCGTCAGGAGCGACCGCGAGGGGGTGGCCATGAACGAATGGCCGCCCCCTCATCCCGGATCGCTCCTGAACGTATACCGACCGCCGCTGGCACCGGGGGGGGGCCCGATTGGGCCCCCCACCCGCGGGAAGGCAGGGACGTACATGTACGCCCATATGCCTGCCTGTGCCATTCTGTCGACGTACATCGTCGTGCGGCGGTCGGCAAGTGGTTAAAAAGGAATAATCCAAGCTTACTACTGCTGTTCATAAATCTTTTCATTAAGAGAAAGGTAATTTTGGTAACATTAGGGACTGTCGTTCCAATCACTCTGCAGAAAATGTTTAAAATTCCGTTTGACATTCCCACCAAATTTGAGTAATATTGCTGCTTAGAGCCATGACAACAGACATCTGAGAGACAGGTCTGTCTTTGCTTTGACTTTAAAATACCAAATTTGAAGAAACCAAACACACTGAAATGTCTGCCTCCTATGATTTATTTTAACTTTTTCATGGATTTTGGCTACTGCAACTCCAGCTAAAAAATGTGACTAGTCTTTTCAGAAATGGCCCTCCCTCTCATAACGGGTTTCCTTTTTAAGAGCACTCATTTTCCCATGAAGCAGCAAATTAAGTTGTTGCTATGTTTTTGCATTTATTGTTTTTTGCATGCTTAGCAAATTTTTGGACTTTGATATTAACGATAATTAAACTTTATTTACCAGGATACTTGTTTATTAACATAATCTCCTTGATTAGGGTTTATGGTTTGTGCTGCAGTTGATCTAGAACCTGAGCAAAGTCTTTGATATGAAAGTATTGAGTCATGGTGCCTGGTGATCTTTGAGTTCTCCCATGTTTTCCAGCATGGATGGCCTGTGTAAGGTCTTGATACAGCACCTCAATTGGATTTCAGTCTGGGCTTTGACTAGGCCACTTCAAAACCAAAATTTTGCTTTGTTTGAACCATTTGGAGGTGGACTTGCTGTTGTGTTCTGGATCATTGTCCTGCTGCATAACCCAAGTGCACTTGAGCTTGAGGTCACAAACTGGCTGGACATTCTTCTTTAGGATTTTCTGGTAGAGCTCAGAATTCAAGGTTCCATCAATTATGGAAAGTCATCCAGGTCCTGAAGCTGCAAAGCAGCCCCAGACCATCACACTACTATCACCATGTCTGACTGTTGGTATGATGTTATGAAATGCTGTGTTCGCTTTATTCCAGATGTAACGGGACGCACACCTTCCAAAAAGTTAAGTTTTTGTCTTATCAGTCCACAGAATATTGCATAAAAGTCTTGATCGAGATGTTTTTTGGCAAATGTGAGATAAGCCTAGGTGGTGGTTTTGGTCAGCAGTGGCTTTGGCCTTGGAACTCTCCCATAGATGTAATTTTTGCCCAGTCTTTCTTATTATTGAATCGTGAACACCTGATGCTAAAGTGATTAAAGGCTCGTTTTTTTATTTTTTTTTATATAACAAACATATCATGCTTGCCTCCACTGTGCAGCTCGTTTTGCACAGTATGGCCCCTAACCTCGTCTTCTGAGGCAAGTGAGGCCTGCAGTTCTTTAGATGATCTGGATTATTTTATGGCCTCCTGGATGAGTCGTCGTTGTGCTCTTGGAGTCATTTTGTTTGGCCGGCCACTCCTGGTAAGGTTCATCACTGTTACAAGTTTTCTTCATTTGTGGATAATGGCTCTCACCGCGATTCACTGGCGTCCTTAGAAATGGCTTTGTAATCCTTTCCAGACTGATACATGTCAATGGCTTTGTTTCTCATCTGTTCTTGAATTTCTTTAGATCACGGCATGATGTGTTGCTTTTTGAGATCTTTTGGCGTGCTTCACTTCTATTTTAAGTGATTTTTTTGATTCAACAGGTCTGGTAGTAATCAGGCCTGGGTGTGGCAGGAAAATGGCTGTGAAATGGCTGGGAAGGGATCTCACCCATAGACTTACTATGGGGCCTACATTGTTGACTGCCTCTCCTGCATCCGCCTCCACAGTGAAATCGCTTGCAGAATAGGCAACTATAGCGATTTTTGCTTTTTTAAAGGGTTCAATAGATTAGGTTTAGAATGTGCCAGCGGGGAGACTAACACACACTGGGAGGGAGGAGCCTAGTAATGGCGCGTGGTTGTACCTAGCATGAACAGGAGAGGATTAGGTCTCCATTCCCAGCACCACTAATAGGATGCAACAAGAGCCGCCTATGACTGCCTGAGCCCGGAATCCCGTTCCCCCCTCCCCCTCCTTACTACGACCGCCTTGCTTATGGTCGGATGTAGGTTCGATTGAGCAGGCACTACACTGTATTTTAGGGCTTGAAAGCCTAACAGTGGTGACTGCTGCAGGTGCTGCTACAGTACTTGCCTGGGTTCTATTGGTGTGGGAATCCTGTGTGTGCGGTGGTGAAGATGGCTCTGCCCCGGACAGGGGGCCGTGTGTGAGCAGCCTCACTGGTGGGTTTGATGAAGGGGTACTGTGAATAGATCTGGCGCTATACCTGTATATGAAAATACCTAATAATGTGATAGATTAAAAGTGTTACATCAATCCAGTGTATAAGTGCCAATTGTGCAATATATTATTCTAGTATTGAAGTAAAAATGTAAACTATAACCAAAAAATCAAAAAAGTGTGTATATAGAATATTTGTCGCCCTGATAAATATTTGCCAGCGTGCTGGCTAGAAATGTAAAATTTAGCTTAAGTGCAATGGAAAGCCTAAATTAATAAACTCTAGATCATATGAATACCTTAAACCTGTGAGCTACTTAATATGTTGGTGATAACTGAGATGAAAATTGTACATGTAAAATATGAACCACAAAATTAACCCAGTAGTTGGGTTTAAAGTGCACAAATGTGACAATCAGGTCTATGCATGCAATGATAAAAATGTACAATAAATATGTGATAAATATCAGTACAACAAGTGAAACATGCCAAATATTGGGAGTGAAAAAATAAAAATAAATAAAAAAAATAAAAAATAAATAAAAAATGTGAAAATAAAAATAAAAAATAAAAATAAAAATAAAAATAAATTAAAAATTATTGAATATTTGTCCCAAAAAATATATAAAAATGTATACAGAGAGAAAATCTAAAAATATAAAAGATAAATTGGTAAAAAAGCAAGAAGTCTCTAGTGCAGTGCAATTAATGGGGGATATCCCGTGGGTAAAGGAGGGGATGTGATGGATCCAAAAACTATTCTTCATGCATTGTGGACACTTCTAGGATGTACTCTCACCAGAAAAATAACCCCGTCCGGGGTGGATCAGCCTTCACAGTATGAGCTACTGTGTCGCTCTCTGGCTTGCTTCAAGTGGGCTGCTGAGGATCCCTCGTTATTTCCGGGTGGAGTGTGCCACAGTATATATATATTAAAAGAGAGGACCATCCATAGTGTGATACCGTATGAATCAATTTATTTAAGAAGATAATTAAAACTACTCACACATTCTGGTGGAAGTAATGGCATAAATAGATGCAGTAAAAACGATGCAATGTGAAAGATATGGAAGCGGCTGCGAGCGTTCCGTTCGGCTTCCACGCCGTCTGTATTAGAAGTGTGTATTCGATAGGCCACGCCCTACGCGTTTCGTCACTAGGACGTCATCCGGAGCGGCCATCTTTACACACCTCACGCTCTTTATAGGACACAATACACCTATCGCGCATGCGCGGACAACCGCCGCCATTTTAACTGTGGGAATGCCCATATGTCGGATAGAGCGCGGTGGTGATTGTGTTCCTACTATCATCCTATGCAGTATTCTGCCGTTTAGCTCACCGACCGTATTTCATGCGGAGCTATATATGTATACTGGTTTGTTACAATATGATTATGCTGCTCAGTAAAACCAGGTACAAATTACATATAACATATAAATATAATGAATACAAATTGCAAATAAAACTGATGATAAAAACGTGAAAATGAGTGACGTTGTCACTAGACAGACCGTGCTGTGAAAGTATTACTAGTCAGTCCTAGAACCGATAGAGGCTTTTATTTATTTTTTTCTTCCCCTATATTTTATATGTGATACTTTTTATATATTTTTTATTCACTTTATACATTTTCTACATAAGCTCCATAGCGCAACCTATTACCCTTATTCCTTCACTGGTGGGTTTGGCTAGAGGAGGTGGACGCCCTCTGCTGCCTGCTGAGAAGACCACAGCCAAAGCACCCAGAGAAAGCAGCTGATTGGTGAGTCTGTTAGCGATCCCACACATTCAGGGAGAGCGGGGATACAGACCACTCGCTCTCCCCTTTAGTAGAGTGACTTCAGATGTGGTGGACAAAGTAATCCTGGGCTCCCCCTGCCCTGCCCTGAAACCATCTCAGGGGTGAGTACACCTTGTATAATAATGCTCACGGATTTGACACGCTGTGATGTGTTGAGAGAGACTTTGTGAAATGCATCAGATTTTTTTTTTTATTTATTTATTTATTTATTTATTTATTTATTTTTTTAAAAGCTTTCTGTGTGTATACAAAAAATATATCTTGCTTAAATGGCGTAACATAATTTAGAAATCTAAAAATATACTACCCAAGAAGCCGCTCCATTGAAGTTCTATATCGCACAATCCCCCAATAAGCGGTTCAGGGTGACCTGCTTCCTCCTCTACTGCTCCTCATTTTCACTCTGATTCAAGTGGATCTTTTCTATTTTTGGGTTTACACCTGGACTTAAGACAGGCAAGAGAAGTGAAATACGCCAGCGAATCTATTACGAATCGGAGGGTGAGATTAAGGAGGAGAGGGAGGAGGGGGGAAAAGGAAGGATATATTAGAGTGGCAGAGTAGATGAGGATCTTATCACCCCACCATCACTCCACTAACACACCCGTAGAACTAAACAGATGTTTATTTCTAGGTCATACCTAGGAGCTGAGTATACGATAAACTGTCATTAATATTAACCCTAATAAAAATAATTCAGTGAGCAATTAGAACAGAGATCTTTTCCTGGACAAATGAGGGGAAAGACAGCTAAAGGGGGATTAACACCTAAATCACCCGCCTAAGCCTGACCACTAGCCCTGGCCCTATGAGCAAATATGTTACATAAGTGGGACATACGGAGAAACAACTGTCTACCAGAAGCAGCCAAGCAGATAATAAAGATAAAAAGGAGAAGGATAAGGAAAAAAACCTGCAAAATAAATCTATACTGGAGAGAGACATTTTATCCAGAACCAGAGCTTGAAAAGGAAGCTACACAGATTCAACAAGAAAATCCCTCCTCCTTGCCAACTAAAAAGGAAATTATATCTGTTTGCTGCCCTGGAAAAATCCCTGAAATGGAAAGAATCCATAAAAATCTCGGCCACATTTTAGAACGAGTAGAAGAAGTGAAAAAAAAATTTGAAAACAGTACTATAGGGAAACTAGAAACAGAAACAGAAATTGCATCCCTAAAAAAAAAAAAGTTCAACAAGAACAAGCTTATAAAATGGAGGACCAGGAAAATAGGGATAGAAGAAAAAACATATGTGGTGTCCTAGAAATCCCCCCAACAAGATCTAACAGATATTATAAAAAAGATTTGCAACCCGCTGAAGGGCAAAGAAACAACAAATCCGATAAAAACTGAGCGGGTTCATAGGATAAAAAAGCCAAAAGAACTCCCACAGGAGAACCCTCGTGATATCATTGTGTGATTCAAGAACTGGGAAGATAAAAATCCTATATGGAGAAATAGAACAGAGAAATCGCCCATAGAATACGAAGGAAATTGCATTCAATTATATCAAGATCTATCGCAGTAAACTCTGAAGAGAAGAAGAGATTTACAAAAATTAGCAACCTTGATAGAGAATGATGTCCAATATAATTGGAGTTTTCCTAATTTGCAGAAAATAGTTGCACAGCAAGACTGAGATTTATAGAAGATACCACAGGATTTTGTAAAAAGCTAGACCTTCCCTTACCAAAGACATTATAGAAATGAAGTTGAGATAAGTTCCAGGAGAAATATTCAGTATTTTTTTTTGGGGGGGGGAGAACAACAATTCTAGGAATTTCTCCCCCGCTCCCTTTTTTTTTCTTTCTCTCCTCTCTCCTCTCTCCCACTTTCCCACGAAGGTATCGGGGCAGGAGATGGGTTGGGCTGGAGGGGGGAGGAGGCTGTGGGAAGGGAGAGAGGGTGGTGGCTTTTGAAGGTTACTTGAGAAAAGAAATAGTTAAATAACTGGGAAATAGGGACTGGTCCTCCTGGCAGGCTGGGATATAATCTCACAGGTAGTAGGTGAGATGGACCATGACACTGCTAAACGGAACTCCACCTCAGGTCAGAGGGAGCAGAGGGACAAGGAGGCCCCCGGAAAGTTGCCCCAGACCAAACGGTCAGGATTACATCAAATGGAGGGGGAAGGAAAAGGGGGAGGGAGGAGTGAGGGAGGGAGATAAGATCTGTTGACCTGTATCCACTTACAGAAATAAGAACTTTTTACAAACTACTTAATGGTAGACGTTAAGTTTATAACAATGTACGAGGACTGAATTCTCCTAAAAAGACATATTCTTAGAGGTTGAGAGGTATCTTTCAGATATTGTCTTCTTACAGGAGATGCATATATCCTTTGATTCCAATATTCGATTATATTCATATGCAATTCCAACTTGGTACTACGCTGACTCCTCAAATAAAAGAGCAAAAGGAGTTGCTATTGGAATAGCAAGGAATGTGAGCTTTGTATTGGAAGAAAGGAAGGTAGACCCAGATGCTCCTAAAAGGGATTCTGCAAGGAAAAAGATATACATTGGCTAATGTTTATTGCCCTAATAAACGCCCAAAAAAATATTTAAATGTGGTTCTGAATGCTCTTAGACTTTAAGCAAGGACAGGTGATCCTAGCAGGAGATTTAAAATTTTCATGGGACTATGACCTTGATAATACGTCTCGTACACCATTTCAAGAAAATAAACAAGATTAATAATAAAAGAAAAAAAATTATACTCAACTCCTTGGATATAGAGAATAAGTAACCCGAAAAAAAAAAGGATTATACGCATCACTACATGGTGCATGACACAGACAATGATTAAAATAACCACGGTGTCTGACCACGCACCAATGATAGTCAAAATTAGATTTAGGGCTATTGAGTGTAGAAAGGGCACCTGGAGACTGAATGAGGACCTAATAGATTATGTAGAAGTGGAGAGAAGCATAAAAATCGAGATTGAACATTATTTTAAAACTGATACAATAGATGTTTTTAAAGCAACACACTGGGAAGACCACAAGGCCTCAATACGGGGGAAATTAAATTTCCATTGGAGGCGGGGAAAGAAAAACAAAAAACGCACACAATAAAAGAACTGATATGAGTTGGCACAAAAGCGTAAGTCACAATTAGATAGAAATGTATATCAGGAGATTATTAGAAAGTGAGGACAATTGAATGATATGATAGAGCAGGAGACTAGGAAAGTATTCAAGAACGCAGCAAAAGAAAGATACATGTGGGGAAATAAGTCTGGGAAATACCTTACAAAGATCTTAAGGGGGAAAAAAAACCCTTTAAACTACATTGAAAAAATAAAAAATGAGAAAGGTGAAATTAAATATAAAACATCGGAGATGGCAAATACCTTCAAGTCATATTATAGTATACTATAGTAGTACTATATTCAATTAGAACTAGAGAAACAGGAAAAGAAAGATTAGAAAAGCTAAAATACAAGAATATTTAACTGAAGTTAACTTGCCAAAAATACTAGTAGAAAGCGCAAAAAGGCTAGACGACCCAATTACCCAAGATGAAATTTATAAAGCTCTAAACGAAACCCTTAGAGGGAAATGTCCAGGCCCAGACGGCTTCTCAATTAAATACTATAAAAAATTTAAAGAACTAGTCCCAGAACTATGTAAATACCTGAATAAAATTGGGGAGTTTGAGGAAATAAGAAGGGAATCCCTGCTGGCAAATATTACTGTATTACCAAAGCCTGGTAAGGACAGATTAACTTGTTCCAATTACCACCCTATAGCGCTATTAAATGCGGATGCAAAATTATATGCCAAAGTTTTAGCAACAAGATGAGAAATTCTAATGCTGGAACAAACGACGATCAAGTCGGCTTTGTACCAGGAAGAGGGGAGGGATAATGGTATAAGAACTATGTTACTTATGAAAAGAGGAAATGAAAATAAGCCTCCAATGATATGAATATCAATCGATGCCGAAAAGGCATTTGATCAAGTAGATTGGTGCTTTTTGATGGAAGAACTTCAGAGTATAGGTATGGGACCAAAGATGCTGAGATGGGGGTGTAGGGTGGGATAATGGTGAATACTTTTTGTACGAGTAATACAAGCAAAGAATAAGATGAAATTTATTGATTTTGTTTTTGCATGTAATAAAAATTTATAATAAAAGATTAAATAAACAAAAAGGTTTTACCTGAACTTCACTTTAAGGTTACCTTGGCTTAGCAACCCTTAGTACTATTTTGTATGAGTCTTTTACAATTAATACCTTCAGGCCAGGTTCACACATGTGTGGCAGCAGGACCCTGCCTGGGGTCCGGAGCATTCCTGTAAACCTGTTCAGGTGGCATTCAGGTAGGAGTTTTAGCCAAAATTCGCACCTGAACGCGAACCAAAGACGCACCGGACCCTTTTTCAATCCGGACCACGGCCGTCCCAGACATGTGTGAACTTGCCTGTCATGCGTATTGGATGCAGGAAGACCCGCATCCAATTTGCATACGTGTAAACCTAGCCTCGTGTGTTCGCGTATCGCTACGCAGTGTAGCGATAATCTACAGTTGTGCTCAAGTTTGAATGATATTGGAGAATTGATTATATACTGTGTACCATTTTCAAGAAAACATGAGAAGGTGTCGCATACCTAGTAGATGAGCCCTATATACAGAGGGAGGCCTCTCTTACATCCCTGACTCGCGGCCCCTGGTAGAGTGAACAGGAGTCATGGGAGTACAAGGTAGCATGAGTGCCTGGCAGGATCAACAGCTGGTCAGCAGATCTGGAGCTCCGGATAATGCTGAAGCTAGGTATCAGCAGACTGGAACAGCAGGCTGGAAACTGGAACAGGCTTGTATCAGGAAGACATGAGTAAGTTACAGAGAGAAGGTTACAGGGATTGGAACACAGGAAGGTCAGGCAGGCCGAGTCATACACAGACTAGCAGTACTGGAACAGATGCAGGAGACTGGAGGAGAGTCGCAAGACAAGCCGGGTCGGTAACAGACAGGCACGGATGGGCCAGAAGAGAAGGCAGGTGCAAGGACATTGACAGGCTGGGGTCAGATGTGGGCGGATAGCAGAGGTAGTCACAGCGCAACCCGGATAATCATAGGAACAGATCAGAAAAGCAGGTAACTCGCAGGGAACGCTGTAGATCAGACAGCAGATCTTCTTCATTGTAACAGCTGAGTTTAAATGGCCTACCTGGCGCTGGAGCTCACGCATGTGCACAAGCACCCGCAAACCTGCTTGTGTGGAATTGCTACAAGCCTTTCCTGACCGAAGGCAAAACAAAAAAAAAAAAAAAACTTATCATCTCTTATGGGATTAATGTTCAACTGTACAGTATCTTAAAGTGAGTACACCCCTCACATTTTTTTAAATATTTTATTATCTCTTTTCATGTGACAACACTGAAGAAATGACACTTTGCTGCAATGTAAAGTAGTAAGTGTACAGCTTGATTAACAGTGTAAATTTGCTGTACCCTCAAAATAACTCAACACAGCCATTAAAGCAGAGGTTCACACAAAAATGGAACCTTCGCTTTTTGGAACCCTCTCGCCCTCCGGTGTCACATTTGGCACCTCTGGATTGCGTAGCGTGACTCAAGCAAGCGCAGTAGGTAACTGGGAATTGAAGCCGCAAGGCTTCATTTCCTGATTCCCTTACTGAAGATGGCGGCGACAGCACCCGAGAGCTGAGCGACAGATTGGCTTCCGGTGCTGACATCGCGGGTGCCCTGGACAGGTAAGTTTCCATATTTTAAAAGTATAAAGCAGGGATCCTCAAACTGCGGCCCTCCAGCTGTTGCCAAACTACAAATCCCATGAGGCATTGTAAAACTCTAACATTCACAGACATGAGTAGGCATGATGGGAATTGTAGTTCCTGAACAACTGGAGGGCCATAGTTTGAAGACCCATGGTATAAAGTATTTGTAGCTGCTGACTTTAAAGTGGAGGTCCGCCGAAAATTATTATTCTTTTTTTTCTAATGTCCAAAACGCTGGCAACAAAAGTGAGTACACCCCTAAGTGAAAATGTCCAAATTGGGCCCAAAGTTTCAGTATTTTGTGTGGCCACCATTATTTTCCAGCACTGCCTTAACTGCCATAGAGTTCACCAGAGCTTCACAGGTTGCCACTGGAGTCCTCTTCCACTCCTCCATGATGACATCATGGAGCTGGTGGATGTTGTAGACCTTGCGCTCCTCCACGTTCCATTCGAAGGATGCCCCACAGATGCTCAATAGGGTTTAGGTCTGGAGACATGCCTGGCCAGTCCATCACCTTTACCGTCAGCTTCTTTAGCAAGGCAGTGGTCGTCTTGGAGGTATGTTTGGGGTTGTTATGTTGGAATACTGTCCTGTGGCCCAGTCTTCAAAGGGAGGGGCTGATGCTCTGCTTCAGTATGTCACAACACATTGACATTCATGGTTCCCCCAATAAACTGTAGGTCCCTAGTCCCGGCAGCACTCATGCAGCCCCATACCATGACACTCCCACCATCATGCTTGACTGTAGACAAGACACACTTATCTTTGTACTCCTCACCTGGTTGCTGTCTCACACGTTTGACACCATCTGAACCAAATAAATGTATCTTGGTCTCATCAGACCACAGGACATTGTTCCAGTAATCCATGTCCTTAGTCTGCTTGTCTTAAACTGTTTGCAGGCTTTCTTGTGCATCATCTTTCAAAGAGGCTTCCTTCTGGGATGTCAGCCATGCAGAACAATTTGATGCAGTGTGCAGCGTATGGTCTGAACACTGACAGGCTGACCCCCCAACCCTTCAACCTCTGCAGTAGGGATGAGCCGAACACCCCCCCCCCCCCCCCCGGTTCGGTTCGCACCAGAACTTTCGAACGGACCGAAAATGTGTGCGAATTTTAGAACCCCATTGAAGTCTATGGGACTCGAACGTTCGTAATAAAAAGTGCTAATTTTAATGGCTAATATGCAAGATACTGTCCTAAAAAGGGTTTGGGGACCTGGCTCCTGCCCCAGGGGACATGGGTCAATGCCTAAAATGTTTTTAAAAATGGCCGTTTTTGCAGGAGCACTGATAATTAATGACGATTAAAGTGAAAAAAAAAAAGTGAAATATTCCTTTAAATATCGTGCCTGGGGGGTGTCTATAGTATGCCTGTGAAGTGCCACGTGTTTCCCGTGTTTAGAACAGTCCCTGCACAAAATGACATTTAACGGAAAAAGTCATTTAAAACTGCTTGCGGTTTTAATGTAATATCTGGTTCCGGCAATATGGATGAAAATCATTGAGAAAAATGGCATAGATAGCCCCCCCTGCCCATTACCAGCCCCTTTGGGTCTTGTACAGATATTAAGGCGAACCCTGTACCCATATAAAAAAAAAAAAAAAAAGAAGACGTGGGGCCCCCAGGCCCTATATATTCAGAACAGCAGTATACAGGGGGTGCAAACAAGACAGAGACTGTGTAGGTTTGTTGTGTTAAGTAGAATCTGTTTGTAATTTTGAACTGGTACATTTTTAAAGTGTAGCTCCAGTCAAAAAATCTATTTTTAAGCTTTTTGGGAAACATAGGGAAGGGTTATCACCCCTGTATAATTTGTTTTGCCGTCCGTCTCTTTTCATCTCACTTCCTGTTGTCTCCTTCCGTTTTGCAAGTAGCAGACGTTTGTAAGTTGGATGTTTGAAAGTAGGGGCCTGCCCTATATGCTCTGCAGAAATGGCGGAACAAGGTGTTGGTGTTGCCACAACATTGTAAGCCCTCAAAGTGACTCTTGGTGGGCGCTGGAGCGCCCTGCTGTGAACGATTATATCAAGAATTGTAATTGCATGCCATTGTAGAACAGTGGTAGAAAAATTGGGCCTTTGGTTGTGGTGCTGGTGCCACAACACTATAAGTCCTCACAGTTACTCTGGGTGGGCACAGGAACGGGCCGTGCTGTGAAATATTATATCAAGAATTGTAATTACATGCCCCTGTTAAACAGGGGCTGAAAAATTGGGCCTTAGGCGCTGGTGCCACGACACTGCAACCTCTCCCATATACTCTAGTTGTGGTGAAGTTAAACAGGGGCTTAAAAATTGGGCTGGTGGCATCACCCAGGACCAAAAATGTTCTTCCAACATATCAGCGGAGGAGGAAGAGGATAGACAATCAACATAACAGGACAGTCACTCGGCATCAGCATAGGCAGTCTTGAAGGGATGTGATATTTCAAAAAAATATTATTCGGTTACATCAGCTTCAGGTGCTTGGTAGCTGTGGGTGATCCAAGACATGAGCCACACAGGGCACATAGGTCAGTTGTCCCTGTCGGAGGGCAGAGAGGAGGTTGGTGCCATTGTCGCCATCCACCATTCCTGGCTTAAGCTGGCGTGGCGTCAACCACCTCTCGGCCTGCCCCTGCAGAGCTAGAAAAATATCTGCCCCAGTGTGGCTCCTGTCTCCCAAACAAACCAGCGCAAGCACGGCATGGCATCGTTTTGCCTACGTACTTGCGTACCCCCTTGAAAGCCTATGGAGCACCGCTGATTCTGAGGACAGAGCACTGGAAGAGGCCATGGAGGAAGAAGAGGAGGAGGGGGTGGAGGAGAGAGGTGTGTCACAACCAGTAGTAGCATTTTAGAGGCGGGATGACGGAACAACCTCCAACACTACTGCACCTTGTCCTGCATCCTTTCCAGCTGCGAGAAGAGTGACCCAATGGGCCGTGAAAGACAGGTAACGTCCCTGTCCATGCCTGCTGGACCATGAGTCAGCGGTAATATGCACCTTACCGCTGAATGCCATGTCAGGACATTGCCTTCCACATGCCGGTAGAGAGCCAGAATCGCCTTCCATGAGAAAAAGTGGCGTTTGGGGACCTGCCACTGAGGAACCGCACATTGCACAAACTCACAGAAGGGGGCTGAGTCTACCAACTGAAAAGGCAGCAGTTGAAGTGCTAGCAATTTAGCCAAGCTAGCATTCAACCGCTGGGCATGTGGATGGCTGGGAGTGAACTTCTTTTGACGGTCCAGCAGCTGGGGCAGGGCAATTTGCCTGCTATAATCGGACGTGGGTGTACTGCAGGCAGAGTGCCCGCAAGCACTTGGCTGTGACACACCTAATTCTACACCTTCATTCCTCTCAGAGCAGGTTTCAGAGAGGACTTAAGGTCTAGTGGGGTTGGAGATCCCAGTTGATGAAGAGCAAGGAGAGGTCCGCTTTGTTCTTTGGTGTGGGTCTTTGAGATACGCTTGCCAAGGAGCTGCATGGCAGGTCAACATATGTCTGGTCAAGCATGTGGTGCCCAAGCGGCTGATGTTTTGGCCACGTGAGATACGCTTGAGACATATGTTGAAAATGGCAGCGGTGCGATCTGATGCCCTCGTCTCAAAAAAGGCCTACAACAAAGAACTTTTAGAATAACGCGCAGAGGCAGCGCCCTGCACAGGTGGAGCTCTGCGGTGTGATTCAGTCGGTGTGCTGCCCCTAAGCTGTCTCCCGGAGGGCATCCTGCCTCGTTGGACATGTGCCGCCTCCTCTCTCCTACCAGGCACCCACGTGGAGTCGGTGCCCTCATCATCCCCTCCCTCTAAATCGCTGGAGCAAACCTGGCAGTATGCTGCAGCTTGTGGAACATGACTGCCAGATTGCTGTCCTTCTTAAGCATCCCCTCTCTCTGCATTCACGCTACTGCCTTCCTCTAGCTGAGTATCATCATCAGAGCCTACAAAACACTGGGCATCCTCCTGGAGGAGGATGTACCCAACACTGTTCAGAGTTCAGGGGACTCCTCAGGAGGATGTGGTGAGTCTAGGGAAGGAGTCACTGATGATGACATTGAGACGAGGGAAGACGATGCGTTGGCAGCTGCTTTGCTAGTACCCTGAGACTGGGTGAGAGAGGATAAGGAGGATGAAGAGGGCTTGGTCATCCACTCTACCAAGTCTTTGGCATGATGCGGCTCAACATGTCCAGCTGCCGAAAATAATGACAAGCGTGTCCCTTGGCCACGTGCTGATGAGGACGATGCACCGCGTCCACGACCAGCACTGTTGTTGCTAGACACAGAGCCTGCTTGCCCTCTTTTATCGGCTCGTGCCTGTCTGCCTCTCCTTGTTGGCCTTCCAGACATGGTAATGCCCTGAAGGGAGATGGGAAAACCAGCAATTGGGTAGTGTATATTGGGCTGAAGGCACACAACACCCACTAACTCCTGCAGATGCCTTTATTATAGAACAGGAATTAAAGGGTAGATACCGGTGTATACTGTGCTGTGTTGGAGGCAAACACCAACTAACTCCGGCAGATAGCTCAATTAGAGAAGAGCTATATAGGTGGATAATGGTGTATACTGCGGTCAGGGCACACAGACAACACCCACAATCTCCTACAACTGACTGAAAGCTCTATTACAGAAGAGCAATATAGCTAGCTATATAGGTGGATATAATGGTGTATACTGTGGTCAGGGCACGCAGACAACACCCACAAACTCCTGCAGATTGCTAAAAGCTCAATTACAGAAGAGCAGGTACGCTAAATCGGCCGATAACGAACGGTGTATACTGTGTTGAAGGTACACAGAGAACACCCACTAACTCCTACAGACACCAACACACTACACGTAGCCGCCGCGCTGGTGGCCTTATATAGTGTGGGGCGTGTCCTACACAGCCTGAGCTATGCCTGTGGCCAATCATGGCTCTCCTCGCTGCTAGCTTTGTGATTGGCCAAGCATGCGGGGTCACAGTGCATGCTTGGCTAAACATGAGCCAGCAATGCACTGCGATGGCGCAGTGCATTGTGGGCCATGAGCGCCACACGAATTTGGCGCGAATGGCTCATAACATTCGGTATTCGCTGAACATGCGAACAGCCGATGTTCGAGTCGAACATCAAGCTCATCCCTACTCTGCAGCAATGTTGGTAGCACTCATACGTCCATTTCCCAAAGACAACCTCTGAATATGACTCTGAGCATGTGCTCGCAACTTCTTTGAGGCCTGTTCTGAATGGAACCTGTCCTGTTAAATTGCTGTATGGTCTGGGTCACCCTGCTGCAGCTCAGTTTCAGAGTCTTCGCAATCTTCTTATAGTTTAGGTCATTTTTATGTACAGTAGCAGATCTTTTTTTTCAGATCCTTAGAGTTCTTTGCCATGAGGTGCCATGTTGAACTTCCAGTGACCAGTATGAGAGAGTAAGAGCAATAACACCAAATTTAACACGCCTGCTCCCCATTCACACCTGAGACCTTGTAATACTAACGAGTCACATGACATCGGAAAAGGGAAAATGCCAAATTGGGCCCAATTTGGACATTTTCACTTAGGTGTGTACTCGCTTTTGTTGTCAGCAGTTTAGACATTAATGGCTGTCCGTTGAGTTATTTTGAGGGGACAGCAAATTGAGGAGTGTACTCACTTTTGTGAGATACTGTACGTCTTAACAGAATGGCACAATTGTAAAACCAAACCTGGCAACAACTAGACAAATAAAATGACCGCTGTTCAAAAGTCTGCATACCCTTGGTACTTAATACAGGCATACCCCGTATTGCCCTCTTTGGCATCAATGACAGTGTGCAGTCTTTTGCAATAGTTGTCCAAGAGGCCCCAAATTCTTGCAGGTAGTAATTCTGCCCATCCGTCTTGCAAAATGCCTCCAGGTTATGCAAAGTCTTTGGTTATCTTGCCTGAACCGCACGTTTTGAGATCTCTTCAGACTGGCGCAATATTAAGGCAGTGTTTCTCAACTTTTTTTCAGTCAAGGCACCCTTTAACATTATGGACAGTCTTGGAGCACCCCAGTCTAAAATGTAAAAAAAAATATTCTAATAGTTTTACATAATCCAGTGTTATCCAAACACCTTGGACACCCAATGCTAGAGGTGATTTATTCTTCACCTTTGCACACTGGTACTGGTAGTGTTTCCCGTCTTCCTCAGTTTCTACCCATCGCTCAGCGAATGTGACCCTAGTGCTGATGGAGTGTGGCAGGGTTGCTGTGGAAGCCACCGGCATCCTCTTTATCAACTGTTGCTGTGATTGCTTCTTAGGGCACCAGCAGCTAGATGGTTGAAATGGTGCACAAACTGGGAAGGCACCCCAGGCTGCATGGGAATCCTGGTTGAAAAAGGCTGTATTAAAGTCAGGGGACTCTGATGGCCACTCCAGAACCTTCAAATTTTTTCTACTGTAACCACTGGCCTTGTGCTTAGGGTCATTGTTGCTCTGGAAAATCCAAGAGTGTCTCATGCATAGCTTTGTGGCAGAAAAATGCAAATTGTCTGCGAGTATTTTCTGATAACATGCTGCCATACATTTTTCACAAGCTTCCCTGTGTGTTTTTATCTCACACAACCGCAGAACTTCAGTGAGCCACCACCATGCTTCACAGTGGTGATGGTCTTCTTCCTTTCCATACATGGTGTTTATGATTGTGACCATAAAGCTCTATTTTGGTCTTGTCACTCCAGATTAGTGTGCCAGAAGCTGTGAGGCGTGTCAATGTGCTATTGGACGTGTTGTAACTGGGCTTTTTTGTGGCACTGGTGCAGTAAAGGCTTATGTTTGGCAACTTGAACATGCCGCTCATTTTGGTTTAAGTATCATCACATTGTGCTCCTTGAAAAAAACACCCTTTTTTTTCCAGAGCAGCCCGTATTTCTCTTGAGGTTACCAGTGGGTATTTTCTTTGTATTCCAAACTATTCTTCTGGCTCTTGTGGCTTCAATCTTTCTTGGTATACTTGACCTTGGTATACCATCAAAAGATCTCCTGAATATTCCATTTCTTAAGTGATTGAAGAATACTGACTGGCATATTCAAGACTTTGGATATCTTTTTATATCCTTTCCCATTTTTATAAAGTATTGTTACATTGCTGCGCAGGTCTTTTGATTGTTCTTTTTTGCTCCCCATTGCTCAGCATCTAGCCTGCTCAGTGCATTCATGTGAGTTAACAAACGCACTATCTATTTATACACAAACACTAATTGCTAATTAAAATGCCACAGATGTGGGAAATTAACCATTAATTGCTATTTTAACGTGTGTGTGTGTGTGTGTCTGTACAAAGGCCAAACATTCCAGGATATGTAAACTTTTGATCAGGGCAATTTGTGTGATTTATGTTGTCATGATTTTAAAAGGACCTAAACAACTCTGTGGTAAGAAATGGCTTCATATTATTACAGCCATATTTTAAATATCCGTGCCAAAATTTCACAATTTGCGCCAGGATATGCAAATATTTTAGCACAATTGTATGTAGGAGTAAATCTCTATAATGAATCTAAGGCCAGTGATCTATACCTATACTTGGTAGGTTCCATTAAGTTGTT
Organism: Lithobates pipiens; assembly: GCF_037356315.1. Taxonomy (NCBI): domain Eukaryota; kingdom Metazoa; phylum Chordata; class Amphibia; order Anura; family Ranidae; genus Lithobates; species Lithobates pipiens. Next base: position 208,248,827 of record NW_027507784.1, read on the forward strand.
ACTTCCATCCATAGGGATTGGTCAACGACCATACACTATTGAGGAAGCTGAAGTTTCAACAAAATGCATAGTCTAAAGTCAGTCTTTTTTGTTCTCAGTCAGTTGTTTCTGATATAATCTGAAAATTAGGGAAGCACCGAATGGGTTTTTTGGTGCCGAAACCGATACCGAAAATGAAAACTACACTAGGCCGAAAACCGAAACCGATACCGAAACAGCACCGATACCGAAAATGACTTTTTAAAAAATATTTTTATACAGGAGGTGGTCAGAGACTGGGGACATGGTACAGGAGATGGTCAGAGACTGGGGACATGGTACAGGAGATGGTCAGAGACTGGGGACATGGTACAGGAGATGG